>NC_061108.1:94623853-94663853 GCF_015104395.2 Macrobrachium nipponense
AAGGAATGTATTAAAAAAATTTGGAAGTACAAACTATCAGACAATTCGACTATAAAAAATCGTTGAGAAATCTGGGAAAATAATGAGAATGAAATTAGCCATAATGCAATTCAGAAAGGAAATGCACTTAGGATGGTCGTTTTTAGTTTTCTATTACATCTTACGCCCAGTTTTCCTATGCTAATGGAAAGTATTAGAAAGAATCATGGCAGGTATTACACGGGTTTTGTAGGAATCATTTGTGCTGTTAAGGCTCAGCGGATTTGATATGCAAATGCCACAAGGCATTCGGGAATGGTTTCGGGGAGAGCAATGGAATATTCTTTCACCCACGGCGAGTTTTCACTTTCTGCTCAAGATGTATTGAAATTAAACTCTGAAGTAGCCAAGATGTATCGAAATTAAACTCTGAAGTACCCAAGATGTATCGAAATTAAACTCTGGAGTACCCAAGATGTATCGAAATTAAACTCTGGAGTAGACAAGATGTATCGAAATTAAACTCTGAAGTAGCCAAGATGTATCGAAATTAAACTCTGAAGTAGACAAGATGTATCGAAATTTAACTCTGAAGTAGCCGAGATGTATCGAAATTAACTCTGAAGATGTAATTGGTACTGAAGGAGCAAATTTCACTGGTGTATGTAAATGTAATGTTACGTACAATTAATGATCAAGATATGAAGGGTTATTCTTTTCCTTTTTTATTGGGTTTTTAATGAAATAACGTTTTCAGTCGAGCAAAGAATCTCGATGGAATGAATAAAAATTTAATGCCTGATAGATTCGTAAGGCATCCGAACGCATTATAATCAAATATACTAATACTGAACAATATTTCATCATGCTATACAGTATTATTCTCTACGGCGCATTGCACAACATTTTATTGCACTTTACAATGGTGGATGACGATTGTGAATAGGAAAGTGAATAGAAATGACAGTGAAAGACAGTGATGCTTGTTAGTTTCGTATGAAAGTATATATTCGTGTATTTATAAAAAGACAAGTTCAAGAAGAAACTTGGTATTACATATTTCTAAAATAAATTATGTATGTACTGGTTAATCTCTTTTAAAATGATGCTATTTCCTCTCTCTCTCTCTCTCTCTCTCTCTCTCTCTCTCTCTCTCTCTCTCTCTCTCTCTCTCTCGGCTTCATTTAAGATACCAACAATAATCAGTCAGTTATATAATTAAATGTTTTCGTTACAGCATAAAACTAAACACTCTATCCTTATCCTTTCTCTGTCTTTGTCGCTCTGTCTCTCTTTTTATAAATCTATCTTATAAATCTGTCTGTCTTTTTCGTCAAGTAAAATGATCAAGAAATAACAAAAAACTAACAGTGTAAAAACTGCCATCTTTAGAGAAAAAATTCCCCAAAGTTAAAAAGAAACCTCCTTTATGGTCGTATCGAACAGCTCCAAACACCTCGACTAACATTTTAGGGAACTTTTTCCTCCCCGGCACAAAAAGGTCTCAGCCAACCCTTTCCACATATGGCTGAGCAAGGGAATGGGTATCCCCGCTGGAAGCTCGGATTACCCTCCATATCGCGAGGAAAGTCCCTCGGCGTAAGAGGGAGTCGACGTTGATGTAGGGAAATTTCCCCAAATTTGTGTGAATTCAAAGAAATTTCCCGCAAGGAGGATTTAGTGAAATATTCAACAGCATAAACGGATCACAGTACCATGGCTTCGCCGGCTATGCGATTTCGGTGCTAGAATTTGTGAGAAAAGGCTTTTCGCCATTTCCATTTTATTCAGAAGTTTAAGATATTCAGTCTATTTTTTTCAAAAATTTTGTAGCCAGTATTCGCCATAAGCATCATACATTTTTGTACAAATCCTTAATACATTTTTACAGTTTTGAGGGTACGCATATCTGTTATTATTTTGTGTCAGCGTTCATCATATACTAATATACTATATATATATATATATATATATATATATATATATATATATATATATATATATATATGTATATATATATAGTATATAGTAATATATATATATATATATATATATATATATATATATATATATATATATATATATATATATATATATATCTATTTATATATATGTGTATATATATGTATATATGTATATATGTATATATATGTATATAGATAATAACAAACATTAAGCTGCGAATATCGTTTCATATCAAATTCTCTCGGCCACGGAATAAACACCGAAGAGGAATTTGAAGCGAAAGGTGGAATCGTCACTAAACAGTTGTCCTTCCCCATCCCAATCTCTGGTTCGAGTCCATCTGGTGACGGATCGCTTGTTATTTATAAATTCCTTTCCTGTGTTAATTCCGAGGATGAGTGAATTTGATGATAAAGGTGTCTGTGAATAAAAATGTAACAGTATATGTTACGAAGGTTTTAAATATATATATATATATATATATATATATATATATATATATATATATATATATATATATATATATATATATATATATATATATATATATATATGAGCATTGTAGCTTCATGCATGTATAAGAATCACGGTGATGTTATAATATTCATTTCATATTATGGCTACGTACGACAAACGCACTACAAGGCTATCATGGTCGAGTTTTGTTGATACCGGCTCTAATAACGAATACTTGAGCTCGACAGGGATTTGTAGGTGGGAGTGTGCATCAACTTATACCGGTCACTGTACTTCCCGAATTCTTGGTTTTAGTGGTTCGAGTCCATGAGCCGACGAATTTCTTATCAACTAAATAATTCCACTTCGGTTAACATATACGAATACATATTAAATCCGAGGTAGAGCGGATTAAATACTAAAGGAAGTTTCGTTGTATAATGCTGGTCTATGAACCGCGGAGATCTGATAAAATTAATTTCGTATAATATATATATATATATATATATATATATATATATAATATATATATGTATATATATGTGTATATATATATATATATATATATATATATATATATATATATATATATATATATATATATATATATATATATATATATATATATATATATATGACTGGTAAAAATGTTCTGTAACAACAGAATTCCATCTAATAAAAGGAGCCCATAAAAACACCAAAATATAGAGAGAAAAGTACTATATTTCAGAGACTGCTGTCTCCCTCTTCAGGTAGATGAATGAGAAAAGTTTACAGAAAAGGTGGTATTTATACCAAGAGGTCCATCCACAGGTAAGCCAATTTAGGTCACCCCCGCTGATAATCTTCCTTTAATCTTCTTAAGTGTTGGTTGAATGAAAACCTTGTCGATCGTATCTGAAATCCATGCTCCTTGTGAGATGTTCATTACCTGCCTCTCTTTTATTAAGGCCGATTCCATCATTTGATTCTTGTACCGGCAGTTGCTGCTATAAATTACACGTGACAAATTCCAGTTTATTCTATGGTTATGTTCATTTATATGGTTGAAAATAGCCGAATTCTGTTGTCCATACCTAACTGACCGTTTGTGTTGTATTAATCTCTGGGGAAGTGATTTACCTGTAAATCCGATGTAAGATTGGTCACAGTCCTGGCTTGGGATTTCGTAAACCCCAGTGTCCTTGGGAGATTTCTTTTGTTGGACGTTAATCAGGGATTTGGCTAAGGTGTTTGGGTAAGTAAATGCAAAAGGGTTAGATTTTCCGAGGGTGTGGGTTACTCTCTTAATCGTGTCCAGGTGAGGAATTTTTATTTTATTGTTGGGTGTATCTCTGGTCTTGTCTTTAGGGAGTCGGTAGAAAATTACGTTTGCTTTGCGAATTGCTTTCTCAATTATATGGTCAGGATACTTTAAAGACTAAAGTTGCTTGCGAATTAGTTCAAATTCTTTTTCCAGGAATTCTGGGGAACAAATTCGTAAGGCTCTTAAGAACAGGTTGCTAGCTACACCTATCTTGATTGTAATGTCGTGATAGCTAAAGTAGTGAATGTATGAAAGTGAGAACGTTGGTTTTCTGTATATGGTAAATTTGTATTTTGTCGTGTCTCTGATTATTAAAACATCAAGAAAAGGAATTTTGTTGTCTGTTTCCTATTCAACTTTAAATTTGATGCTGGGCACTAATGTGTTTAATTTTGAGAGGAATTCATTAAAATTGCCCCACCTATTATTCCAAAATGTTAGGATATCATCCACATATCTCATCCACAGCATGTTTTTGGGTTTTATTGCATTTATTACTGTAGTTTCAAAGTATTCCATGTACAGATTAGCTAAAACAAGACTTAAAGGACTACCCATACTACACACGAATTTTTGCTTGTAGAATGATTCCCCGAATGAAAATACGTTATTAGATGCACATAATTCAACTAACTTTATTATTTTGTCAAGCGCCAATGGAAAATGATCTGAATAGGGGGATAATTTTTCCCTTAAAAACTGAAGAACGTCCTGTACTGGTACTTTTGTGAATAGGGAGTCTACGTCAAGGCTTAAAAGTTTTATGTTGTGAAGGTATATGTGCTTCTCTGAATTTGTGACAAAAATCTTCCGAATGTTTAATGTGACAGGGAGAAAAAGTGCCTAAAAAAGGGGAAAGGAGGCCAGCGAACCATTTAGAAATTTTGTAATTGAAAGCTCCGGCACATGAAACGATGGGTCTGAATGGAAGATTGTCTTTGTGAGTTTTGGGAAGGCCATAAAAGTAGGGTAATTTAGGATTAATTACTTTAAATTTCTCTAATAGTTCAATACTCTTTTTGTCTTGGCCAATTAATATTACTTTCCGAAAAAATTCTGTGGGAACGTTTTGGAGGGGATTTTTCGTCAGTTTTTCGTAAGTGTTTGTGTCGCTAAGGAGCTGGTTGATTTTGTCGAGGTAGAAGTCTTTGTCCATTATTACGATTTTGCCGTCTTTGTCGGATCTACTTATTATAACATCTAACTTTTTTAGCGAGTGGATGGCTATCATGAATATGCGGGGAACAGGATATTTCTTATGTATGTCAGTTAAAGCATTTAGTAACACTCCTTTTAAACATATCTCTTCACGGCTGTAGTTTTTGTCAGATATGAATTTATCAAAAAGAGAGGCAGGTAATGAACATCTCAAAAGGAGCATGGATTTCAGATACGATCGACAAGGTTTTCATTCAACCAACACTTAAGAAGATTAAAGGAAGATTATCAGCGGGGGTGACCTAAATTGGCTTGCCTGTGGATGGACCTCTTGGTATAAATACCACCTTTTCTGTAAACTTTTCTCATTCATTTACCTGAAGAGGGAGACAGCAGTCTCTGAAATATAGTACTTTTCTCTCTATATTTTGGTGTTTTTATGGGCTCCTTTTATTAGATATATATATATATATATATATATATATATATATATATATATATATATATATATATATATATATATATATATATGGTATATTATATATATATATGTATGTATATATATGTATGTATATATTATATATATAAAAGTGTCTGAGTGTGTGTTTATGCGGTTCATTGGTTAAGACATTTGCTGCACCAAGAAAAGATACTAGGATCGTTTCCACTAGCAACACGTCTTGTTTTGGTAGCCAGTCAAAAGGGCTACGGCTGAAGGCCTCTCCTTAAAAGCCTTGCTTAGAACCAAGGGATAGCACATTTTAAAGGCCCTCTCCTAATATAAAAGGAAAGAAAAAATTATATACAAAGTATAAATATAATCCACGAGAGGATGAAATTATTTTCAACTAAATAATTCCCCTCCGGTTAACATGTATTGGATATGAATGGCATTTGTAGTTTAAAGTATGTAATATGAATCAAGGTGATGTGATAAATATATATATATATATATATATATATATATATATATATATATATATATACAGAGAGAGAGAGAGAGAGAGAGAGAGAGAGAGAGAGAGAGAGAGAGAGAGAAATCTGATCCTCAGATTTTCACGTTCTTTAAGAGACTGGTGAGTGGAATTCTTTTGCATATGTACTCATATTTCATGTAATCACATTGTCAAAGTTTCATAATTTTCTGAGTTTCAATTTGAAATATTTAACAAAATATAAAAATTGAAATTATGAAATTGATTTCTTATATAATAAATACAAAAAAATTTGTTCTTTAGTTTTGCCCGTAGATAATGTGGTTACTTTGGAGGATGCTACAAAAATACAGTATCAGATATGCAATATAAAAAAATCTAGGAGGCATAATATAATTATCTGAAATTATTCATATAACTTACTACTGCTATCTACATACATATATAGTCTAATTGAGTTTTCTGCACAATAATAATTTTGTATGAGCCACGGCCTGTCCCATAGCGTTGCTAGACGCACGAACATGTCTAATTTTAATCTCAAATAAAATAAAAACTACTGAGGCTAGAGGGCTGCAATTGGGTATGTTGATGATTGGAGGGTGGTTGATCAACTAACCTATGTGCAGCCATCTAGCCTTAGCAGTTTTTAAAATCTGGGGGCAGACAGAAAAAGTGCGTACAGAAAGGCAAAGCCATCCCAATAATTTTCTTTTGCAAAAAATAAAAACATGTTCCAGCAGTTTTCGTAAAATTGCTCTTTTTTCAGCGGTCGTATTATTCATGATGATTAAACTCTTAACCGATAGAAGTCTCCTGAGGTAGGCGTAATAAAACTGAGTTTGACTGCGAAATTACCGGTATACTGCAGGTTGCTTGCAATACGGCAACGTTGCCAGCAAAAATCGCTAAAATTTCTAGGCAATAGCTTTACAGTTTTATTTTTCAAGGGGGCCAAGCGTATTTTTCATCACACTATACTTGAAAAAAGTAAATCTTTTACCGTATTTGCTGTCAATGTAATACTTCTTTTGAGAGAAAGGGTCTTCAGAGGCGAAAGTGGAGTCTTCAAATGAAAAATCCCCCAAAACAGATTTCATCGTATGTAGTACGTACAATCAAACTAAGATAAATTGTAATTAGATGTGAAGTGAAATACAGAGTTAATTTAGCACTTCTTCCAGAACGTGCGTATTTTAAATTTCCTTGAGGCGTAATATACTTAAATACACGCACGCACGCACACACACTTACACGGTTACATTATTCAAATGAATATAGTGTTATTAAAAAACTGGAGTCTTTTGCAATGTTGACCACTTTCCTCTTACCATTACCTCTCTAAGACGCAATTTTTTTTCACCGGAAAAGCAAACCTACACAGCGGTATGGTGAAAACTATTTTCTCTTATTGATACATCAAAAGGACTTCTGATCTTGTGACAGAAGATGGCGGATGCATATGGCATATTCTATTTGAAAAGAAAATTATATGATTAAATCTTTAAATTTTCACTTTGGGACATGAATAATCACAGGCATTTAGCAATGTTTTAAAAGCTCAGGTATTTGGCATGACTACAACTATAGAAGTAACACTGAAGTGAGAAAAACGGAAATGGAAACACAGAGCACTGAAGTTCTACTCGTTATATATGCACTCTATTGAGTAGTTTAGCTTCTGCCAATTTAATGCTTAGTTTTTCCATTTTATTTTCCAATAACGGAAACTAAGTTTTGGACGCAAATGCCAGCAAGATGTCTTTTGCACAAGAGAAATCATAGATATGACAAAAAAAAAAAAAAACATTGGAAAATTAGATGATGGAAAACTAGATTTCAAAGTTTTCCATCGTCTAATTTTCAAACGATTTTTTTCCAACGATTCCAGGAGTAGATGGAGACAAACCAATAGGAACATCCTGACCAACCATCAGAAAGATGGCAGAAAACTGTAGAGAGACTAAAACCTTAAAATTAAAATCAATAGAAAAGGCAAAGGAAGGCGACTTAATGGTGCAATTAATAGAAGAGGAAGGTCTGATCATCTATATAATTCTGCTAAATTGTACGAATGAATTTCAGATTAATTTTTAACGATGGGAATTTGGATTCCTGGTAGACGTGACTAACACTTAATTTGGCGAACGTTTTAACCCGAAACGGAGGCAGTATCATACAGGAAAGACCTCTCCATTTAAAGTAAGAGTCATGAGGCATTATTTGAACTTATTTGAATAATATTAATTTTCACATACATAATTCTAATGTATAAAGTCATTTCGTTTTTTTTTTTTTCATTATGAACGGAAATGATGTGGTCGTTCATAGATTGTATGAAATAACGATATTACTGTACATATATTACCGCAAATCCCTTTTTTTTCTTTTTATTCATTTAATGAAGGAATTTTAGGAGTATGATACAGTTAAAACGCTCTCAGATATATCGTAACTCAGAGAGAGAGAGAGAGAGAGAGAGAGAGAGAGAGAGAGAGAGAGAGAGAGAGAACGGGTGCGACATACGGTGTGTGTGTGAGAGAAAGGAAGAGTGGGTATGAGGTTATATGTGTGAGTAAGTGTGTGTGTGTGTGTGTGTGTGTGTGTGTGTGTGAGAGAGAAAGAGAGAGAGAGACTGGTGTCGACATATGTGGAGTTTGTGTGAGAGAGAAAGAGATGGCATGAGGTTATGTATATGTGTATGTGCGTGTTTGTTTGTGTGTGTCTGTGTGTGTTTATTTGTGTGTGTGTGTGTGTGTGTGTGTGTGAGAGAGAGAGAGAGAGAGAGAGAGAGAGAGAGAGAGAGAGAGAGACGGTGCTCAGGTAACATCATTATCTTCGTGCGCTGGAAAATGAGGCCCCTAGCGTCCAGTTATACTCATCTGGAATTTTCGCGCTAACATTTTTGCTCTGGCTGAGAAAAGAATAAAGCATTTTTCCTCTCGTTCTAAAAAAGGGAAAGAATTATTTACAACTTAGAGAATTGCTGCTGTCTGTTTTTTTCCAGTATGAGAGGTTCCTGTGCCGTTTTCTACTTACTGAAGAAAAGATTATGATTGATGATCCGGAAACTTTTATTTTCTATCTTTCCAGCGGCATTATTTTTTCTGACTGTTGTATGAAAAATGTATTAATGTAAAATAGAATTTCTCTTAAAAATCTGGATCTGTTGAATATTGAAGTGGGAATGAGAGAAGACGGAAAAGTGGAAATGGTTGCTTCGGTTTACAGAAATAATCCAGAATTTATGATGGCTACTTGAATCCTGTAACGATTAGAGGCTTCAGTCACATATATTAGGAATCTACTGGTCATTTTTTACCAGATACGTATATAATGTAATTGTAGTAACCACTACGAAGTCCGAGATCCATATTTTATTCACGCATATATATATATATATATATATATATATATATATATATATATATATATATATATATATATGTATATACACACACACAAACATATAATTATATATGTATATATATATATATATATATATATATATATATATATATATATATATATATAGTATATATACACAAACGTTAATTTTTACATATTACGAGAACAGATATAACAAAACCCTTTGTTTACCTAAGCACGTTAACTTGCTTTTTGAGGGCTTAAAAATGAATGATGGATTCATTGTTGAAAAAACGCAACATTCCAGTCGAAATTACAAAATAAATCATTCATGAGAATATGAATGAGTGCAAGGAGTTAACTCAAGCTGATTTGAGTGGACATTCCGTGAAAGCATTTGGAAATTATAATCATGTTGAGTCGTATAAGAGAAAATATAAAATATATGTTATATGGAAATTAAAAATCGTCAGCTTAATCGATAGAATTACGGAAGAAAAGGACAGTTTATTTTACAGCAAAAGGATTCTTATTGATAATAAAAAGGAACGTTTTAGTTCCCATCAAACGTTCCTAACCGAAATAACTTATATTGATATAAATTGATATCAATAAAGACTAAGACAGGCTATAGCTCCAAGATTACTTTCAGCTTAGGTATTCAGACGTTTTGCCAACAGTAGTTAAAAAACTTTAAATAATATGGAAGGTGTAAAACCTGTGCGATATCCAACGGATCATGACTTACCACTCCCACATTTCGTTAATCCTGTGACATTCCGGGTTCTCAAAACACAAGGAAAAGAGACAGCTTCACACACACACACACACACACCACACACATATACATGCATACATACATATATACGTATGTGTGGGTTTGCATAGATACACACACACACACACACATATGTATATGTATATATACACGTATGTGCGTGTGTGGCTATGCGTATCTATGAATGTTTGTGTGTATGTGAGTTTATGTGCGTGCCTGTAAGCCAGTGTTCGTGTGATAAAAGGTAAAATAAACCAAATAAATGCTTATATTTTGAGTGTTTGTATATTTGCTTCAAGCCAAGTTCCCTTATTGGAAAAGGCCATCATTAGCCTTTCACAGACGGCATTCCAAATACCTGAAAAGACCAAGCGCCGCAAGTACAGCTTGACGAGCTGTTGTAATTAATCATAGGGAACACAAGTATCCACTTACATTAGTCGTCAAAGTCAGGCGACTCTCGAAAACGGAGAGTGATTGATAACCCGGGTTCCACAAACAACACTGGCATGCTTGGAATATGTGGTGTGGTCTGTGAGCAAGTTGGTTATGTGAAGGCGTTTATTCTTCCTTTCTTTCGTTTGGCATGAGTAAGGGCTATCATCAATGGCTTTTCATATAAAGGATTCATTGCATGGCATGTTTTTTAATGCCATCCTAAGACTGGGCAATGATTTAATTTTCATGGATATCTTTAGTGTGGGTGAAATGTTTTGTATTGCACTATATCATCATTAAAACAGATGGACATAAAGGTGGTTGTTTTTAAATGTTCACAAAGAATTCAAGAGAATCATATTTAATTTTTCTTAGATAATTTTTCTACTTTTTTCAAATACATTAAACTGTATTTTTTCTACGGATCAAATTTTAGGCCTATTTGACTATATACATTTACGGTGGATAAGATCTTGACCATGATTTCCACTACGTGTTTGTGATATGTATGCGAATAAATGCTGATGTAATAATGATAAAGTTTCTTTCTGTTATCTCAAAATACTCTATAAAAAGGTAAACACCGACCTAATACCGTTATAATGCACTACGTTTATATATATATATATATATATATATATATATATATATATATATATATATATATATATATATATATGTGTGTGTGTGTGTGTGTGTGTGTGTGTGTGTGTGTATATGTGTGTGTGTGTGTATATATGTATGTATGTATTTATGTATGCATATACGTTAAACAGTAGCACCTGGCAGAGTATTCATTAGAGCCTTAAAGGCTGAAAGATTCATTCTTGAAAATTAGCTCTATTACCCTCTGAATTAAACGAAAAAATTGTCTTCGACATCTTTTGAAACAATATACATTAAGATTGGTCAGTTAAATAGTGAGATGTTCGATGCATACACAACTATTTAGGTATGTCACTCTTAGTAAAAGAAAACATTCTTAACTATTTAACACACCAGGAAAAACTATACTGGAACTGTCACACTTGACATGTTTAACAGGTCCTGAATCTTACTGGGATATATTACTGAACAAATTCAAACATGAATTATAAACAAATGAAGATACTTGGACGTTTATGCGATTTTCCACCAAAGTTTTTGATGTGTAAAATGTAAGTGACGCATCATAAGATGTGCAGAAACCTGGAACCTCGAAGGTTAGAGGTTTGAAGTTTCATAGAAAACCAGTCATGCATGGCAAACCGTGTCATATAATAATTATTCTGCAGTGCGTAATTACGTTTATGATTACTTAAATACTGGTGTTAACGAATGGATCGATGTCCATGCATTTCGAATTGGTTACGAATAGTATAGATATTCTGAATAATATTCATTCAGATGCTGCATTGCTTTATTTTCCTGAGAGATTCACGTGACAACGATATTAGATTTTTTTTTCACTCTCAAGAACATCTGATTTTGTTTTCCACAACAGTCATTCTATCTTTTCTTTTCCATATAATTTTAAAGTGGTCAGAAACTCTAATTAAGATTGAATGAAGAAGGGCTTTCGTTAATTTTCAATATGTTAGTATATCGCAACGTTTGTCATTCATGAATTTTAAGATTGCAATTTTCATATGTGCATTGGAACATCTGCGGAGTCTTGTTATATTAATTTTGGTTTATAAATAAAATTCGTTGCAAAAGAAGAACATTAGGTTTCCTTTCAGGCCATTATATCCATGTTTTTAGTTGCAAGGAAATTCATCACTCATATGTTGCAAATACTGAGGAATTGTACCGTTTTCAGAACTATTACATTTTTGAAATGGGAGCTTGTTAGTGCAACTTTATAATTTTGAGAGTAACGTTTTATTCGAAGAGTCAAAATTCGTCTCTTACATGATTATAATGTTAATAACTATTCCGACAAATGCAGATATGATTATTAGGGGTGCTCATTAAGGATACTTCATATCTAATAATTAATAAAGAATGTCAATGCACAGATTTTAGGATACTAGCATATACAAATATTATTTCTTTTTAGAGAACAAAATGAGTTCTTCTGCACAACACGAATGCATATATATAATTTTAAGCTATTTTTAAATGGATATTAATATATCTGTTATAAATTTAGAACACTCGAACACACGAAAAGATATTGGCATATCTTACTGCTAAATCTAAACGGAATCGTCAAACTTTCAGCCACATTTGAAAGGATATTAATATATCTGATATAAACGTAGACACACAAACGCATGCAGTGATGCATATGTAATGTCTGCTAAAGCTAAACGAAATTGTCATGCCATCAGTATTTTTCTATCCTTCGCCTCAACTGGAGTAATTGAAATCCGTCGAGTGTTGTCCGTAGAGTTATGGCCGCCGTCGCTCGTCACGCGCTCACCCTTCTGATCTCATTATAACCCATAGATAACCCAACCCTTCTCCTACACTATATGGAGCAAACCGTAATCTCAGACCACAAAGGCCTCTACGGCGCCGCTCCCACTGGTTGGCTTTAACGCCATCAGCAGCTTTTACAGCCTCGTAAAAAAGGTCGAAAGTACCGCTAATGTTTCCGAAAGATAACCCTTATCGCCGTGGTGTACACCCAACTTCTTGCCAATTAGCTAAGTTTTGCCGCGAAAAATGGGAAGGCGGGCTGCCTTTTCTCGGCTCCATTCCGGTCATATGTGCGATCAAGAAACGACGCTTGATGGTCGTTAGAGAAGCTTCCCGGGGTTCATCAACTCCCATGTTGTTCGTATTTCAACGTTATGAGGATTTTGGTTGAAATATGGTGTAGTCAGGCTAAACACCACCTGGTAGAATCTTAAAAAATTAGATTAACTAGATTTATGGAGATTAACAAGATTTGTGTGAGCATTTGAATCAATGAAACGTATGCAATAAAATGTAGGTTGTTTAGTAGTTTGTTGGGATTTTCGAATGTCATCCAGACTGCAAACTTCATCACGAAGCATATTGGCTTACTACTTTGACGTCTGAGGACGAAAACCTATTCATATATATGTAATTCCTGACGTATATATAATGACTTTGATTTGTTTATCGAAACCGACCTGATAATGTACAAATATTTGCAAATATTGTTACGGAAAATGAAGTGGGGAAATAAGGTATTGGGGAAAATACCTTGGTACCATTAACGTCTCGAAGTTGTACATCCAGTCCAGAGTGACCTTTTGCTGTTCACGCCGTAGTCCTCCATGTCACTTTGTGTCATGTGATTCTTTAATACCCAGTTCATGTCAGCTCTGCATGGTTATGTCTTCTCATTGCCAAGGAGCCTATACATTTTATTTCATTATCAGCAGTGATATTCTATTGTCCTCTGGAAATACATATCTAGCTCATCTTAACTTCATAAAAGTTTCGATCGTCGTATATTTAAAAATTTTGTAATTTGTACAGCAAACACACTTATAATATGCTTAATATTTACTGCTCAAATACCATATGTTTTGTTCCAGTCGGCTAATACGATTTTGGAATTCAGAGCCTTCTTGTGCTATTAGTCAAATGGAATTCCAGATTCTCAGTTGTTTGGTGCCTCTTTGATAGTTTTTTTTTTCTTGAATGGAGGCAAACTGTCATAATGTTATTTTTACAGTAGCTTATTTACCGTATGTATCCGTGTGTTTCTCATTTTCGATGATAACTGGTTCCAAAATATGTAAATCGATGTTTACTTTTAATAATCTGACATTTATTTGTACGTTATGTTAAATTTTTATCTTTTTTGACTTACCACTAATGCGCCTTCATGTGTACAACATTAGCATTTTACAACGTTTGAACGCACTAACATCACATTGTAATTTTTCCGTACTTCAGTCTCTCTCTCTCTCTCTCTCTCTCTCTCTCTCTCTCTCTCTCTCTCTCTCTCTCTCATTGTACATGTATGCAAGCTGCCCACTCAAAGGAGTAAAAAAACTAAGTACCAAAGTACTTTCGTGCAATTGTTACTCAATATTCAAAGTACGATAGATAAGTTAAAAGAATTTTGTACATAAGTGACCTTTAAAGAAGAAAAACAGAATCATTAAAACATAAACATAAACCGCCGTATAAGTCGTCTTATCATAAACAAGTTCAGTCGCCAACGATTCAAAACATAATTCATAAACATTAGTTTTTAATAGCTTGTTAAAATTATTAGTCATTTTTAATTATAGATAAAATATTAAACTATGAATTTCAAAAAGAAAATTAGAAAAATGTATGATAAAAAATGTGACAAGATTCATAGCATTGCTTTTGATTGAAATATCCAGATTTTTTGAATGAAAAAGTTTAAAAGAATTCTTCTAACATCTAGATAGATAGAACTTCATATAAATATTAGGTAATTAGAAATAATGATCAATTAGTATACGAAAACTATGAAATAACACTAAATACAGAGAGGATTAATGGAGTTAATTCTATCATTTAACAATGAACAGGCTGAATACGTGTTGATGTACACTACCACAGTAAACTAATATATGATTAGTGTCAACTGACTACAGCTGCAAGACCCAGCCAGACCTATTTGAATGAAAACAGAGAAAAGGGAGGCTGGAGACGAGTGGAGATTTGTGAAAGTGAGAGGACCGGAATTTCAGTCCCTTTTCTTCGCCTGCCATGTACACGCGCACACACACACATACATACATATATATATATAATACTATATATATTATATATATATATATATATATATATATATATATATATATGTGTGTGTGTGTGTGTGTGTGTATATATATATATACATATATATATATATATATATATATATATATATATATATATTATATATATATAAAGCATATAGAGAACGTACTTTATTTAAAAACCAGCGCCAGCTACTAACCATCAGTTAAATAATTTATCCCCATTATGCTAACCTTATTTATTCAAAAACCCCGTGGTATATAACATATAAGCATTTTGCTTCGAATTCTCAGGAAATGTCCCCCAGCGCTTATTGCCAAGTGGTCAGGTCACAAGTTCGGAACAATAAGAACGAGGGGAATAAAGACAACAACCAAAACATAACTGTCAGTGTCCATTACGAGACGACGTTAGACTTAGCGTAGCAGATATATTCCTTCCCTTATCTGCCGTAACAGTTGCACCAGACCAAGTATTGGAAAAGTGTCTCTGATATTGGCATCAAAGAAAGATGGCGAGTCCTCGCTTAGACCGTTATGGCTTTCTTATGCCCCGTAGAGCCTCCCCGTGTGTTTTTTTTTTCTTTTTTTCTCAACGTCTACTCTCTGGGAACGATTAGGTTTCAAGGCTTTTCAAATGGCAACTTCAAAGAGGTTTCAAGATTTCTAAGTAAATGATGGAGCTACTTTCACGATAGGATAATATTGAATTAGCGTACAGAATGTGTAGAGTAAATATTTCTTAACCTTTTTTTCAATTCCGGACCTCAAGTCATTTCGGAAAAGTTCATATATTGGATTTGTGATAGGAAACCTGTATGTATGGTAACGTAAGTGCTGCACGGTTTTTATATATATATATATATATATATATCATATATATATATATATATATATGTATATATATATATATATATATGTTTTATATGTATATATATATATATATATATATATATATATATATATATATATATATATATATATAGGCAAATGCCACGAAGGAAAATGAAACAGCGGAGTGGTGCTAGGCCTTTCGACTTACTGTAAGTCGAAGGCCTAACACCACTCTGCTGTTTCACTATCCTCCGTAGCATTTGCCTTTATTTATGAATTTATCACGTTCCATATTCTCGTGATTCAGTGATATATACACACATTATATATTATATATATATATATATATATATTATATATATATATATAGATATATATATATATATATATATATATATATATATATATATATGCACACACACACACACGATGACCTACTTAGGACGTAAGCTCTCTCCGTTACGCAAGCACAAGCACACGTGTTATCCCTCTCTCCGCTCTCTCCTCCTCTCTCTCTCTCCTCTCGCTCTCTCTCCAATGTGGAGCAAGAAATCAAAATCAAAAGCAAAATGTCACAATGGTCATTCATTATAAACCAACTTCTTCACTTGACAAAATAGGAATCGCGGAACACTGGCCTCATCCCGTTATCTTTATTTGTTCAACATTATGTTACCTGGCTCTAACTAGGCCACGTTAGTTTATACTCTCAAGCTGGTTCTCACACTTGGATAAATAAAGGCTGGAGACGGGGTTACTTTTTATCGTAAATCCTTACTGAAACTTGGAGCAACACTAATTGGGCGAAATGAGACTTCACAGATATGAAAGAGAGAGAGAGAGAGAGAGAGAGAGAGAAGAGAGAGAGAGAGATAGAGAGAGAGAGAGAGAGAGACAGAGAGAGAGACGAGAGAGAGAGAGAGAGAGAGAGGAGAATTATTACGATATTCTGGACTTTTTGCGAGTATAAATAATTTGTCCTTTTTTTGCCAAAATTTGCAGCCCAGCTAAATATAAAATCTAAATTCATTATTATTCATTCTCTCTCTCTCTCTCTCTCTCTCTCTCTCTCTCTCTCTCTCTCTCTCTCTCTCTCTCTCTCTCTCTCTCTCTCTCTCTCTCAATTTCGACAATTATCTTTTTAGACCTACAAAAAATATATTCAAAACATGTTGTGTGTTATTATTTTTAAAATCTAAATCGAGTCCCCGTTGTAAGCAAAAACAGGTAAAACGTGAAATTTTCAAGGTCTAAGTAACTTCGTTGGATTAGAGGAATAAGTTATTTTCTATGTCCCTTATATCACTATTTTTCACAAGCTAAAAAAATAAACTACCAAGGACTCATCTTCTTACCACATCTTGCAATCACTTCAAGTTTATCACGTTCTTTGTCACGTTCTTCTTTCCCGAAATATATATATATACATATATATGTATAATATATATATATATATATATATATATTATATAGTATATACATATGTGTATATATATGTATATATATAATATATATATATATATATATATATATATATATTTATACATATATCTTTCACACCAAGTGATAATATCCTGCTGTTCTTAAGCCTTTTGTCAAACCGCATTCCATAAACGTTCCTATTCACCTTCGGACCGTCTGCTATAGTTCAAAGGTAATCACTCTGGCTTCGCGGCTAGTAAATACTATCTAATAAAATCACCACCAATTCCCAGATTCCTCACATACAGTTACCCAAAAATTTTATCAATAAATTACCATTATCATCTGTGTGTTTAGTCACCCTCGCCTTCAAGTTCTTAAAGATTCATCCCTACTTTCTGTCTTTTTCCAGTAATCCACAGATACTGAAATCCTTTAGCATCTCCCAAATATTACATCCCTACCCTTTGCCCACTTCCGCAAGCACTTGATATTTTTCTTATTTCCTGACTGACCACCAGACTCCGATAATCATTTTATTCACACTCTGAACATTTCCTTAAATACTTAGGTTATTCCCCTTCATCTTTGGACATACACCGTATTCTTTTATGGAGGTGGAGAAGCAAATCATAAATCATTTGTAAAATCTCAGCGATTATGTTCATCAACCCTTTTTTGTTACGGCATAATTACGTACAATATATATATATATATATATATATATATATATATATATATATATATATATATATGGTATATATATATATATATATATATATATATATATATATATACGTATATATATATATATTTATATATGTATATATGTGTGTACATATATATATATATATATATATATATATATATATATATATATATATATATATATATATATATAGTATATGCTATATAAAACTGAATCACGAAAATATGGAATGTGATAATTGTATATAAAAAAAGGCAAATGCCACGGAGGAAATTGAAATAACAGAGTGCTCTCTTCTCTCTCTCTCTCTCTCTCTCTCTCTCTCTCGTCTCTCTCTCTCTCTCTCTCCTCTCCTCTCTCATATATATATATATATATATATATATATATATATATATATATATATATATATATATTATTTGATATATAATTCAGGGGGGTTGTTGCCTCGCATTTGTTATATTAATAAAGCACCCCGTTGGTTACTTTTGATCTGCAATGATATCAGCAGATGTCTGTTGGTAAACACCATCTCCTTCTTCCTAAGTCTCATTGACGGTGATGATAGTTCTAAGTTCCGTTCAATATGTTCTTTCTGGTATGAAGGCGAAGACGTTAAAACTCATAGTGGAAATTAGAAGTTATATATTTAACAAACTACATCACTTGGATAGATTGCAAGAAGATTTGGTATTTCTTGAAGCTAGGAGGAGAAGTGGAAGTCTGATATACAATTATGTTTACAAAATCATAGGAGAGCAAACATTGGCTCAAGATGCATACATACAGACGGACATACGAGACGAGGAAGTCACATGGACACAGTCTGTTGGTAAGAACGTCAACATGTTTTCTCAAAGGAAGCATTGTTGACGTTTCATTCAACAATGGATATGATGACACCAGGTGTCTACAAACACAAGACGCTTACTCAAAGCAACGTCCAGGCAATGTCAACACTGTCAATGTTGCGTCAAACTTCAACAAGTTCCTACTTGACCCCTTGGGTCACTAGCATATTTATCAACTTAGTTATATAGAATGTAAAACTTACATTATGCTCGGTCGGCTACAAAACCAACACAGGATAATAGCAAGGGCAGGAAGTTTGACATGCATTTGACATGTCAGAGTGTGACTTAGATATAAATGATATTTAGTTGGTTATATGTAAAAATCAGATATATAGAAAATACTTATAAGTAAAAAAATTTACATGGAGTACACAAATACAGATCCACGTATAAGGTATAAGATATATGCATATGGTAAAATAGTAAATAATAAGGATCTCATGTGATACATAATGATACAGTTGTATACTGCTAGTCATGAGGATACACATACTATAGAAAATACTGACGTACTTCTGGTAATTGCATGACATAAAGATTACATGATAAAAATCATATATTAATGAATATTAATGGTACCAAAATGTGATAAGATACAAGGTAACAGATTGAATAGGTGCTTCCTGATTTGTTTATTCAAATAAATGATTAATATAAGTGCACTTTATATAGATTCCCAGTGCGTAGACACAAAAATATTGATTCATCGTTTAACTTTAATTATGTATGCACATAGATATAATGGTTAAGGTAGATTATAATTAAGATTGTCATTCTTTACATATGGAATATATTGTCAATGAGGTTTCTACTACACATTTAGCTAGCGTCTCAAACAGCATTTCACACAATTCACAGTTACAAACAACCTCCTCGAGTCAAATGAAATGGCTAATTTCAAGCGGCTCTAAAATCAAAATGCCTTAAGGGCTACTGGGAAATTTTCTGGGCGGGGTCCGACGTTCTGTTGATCAGCCATACTTGTTCTCCTCATTCTACGCCATGCAAATGCGTTCGCGATGACTAAAATCACCACCAGCACGAGGGTCATCGCCAGTAAACAGTAGAAACGAATGTCCTCCTTGGAGTAGTAAGCGTGGGAAGTATGGTCCATTGTAGTCAATTTCGACCGCTGCTGGGCCACCTTCTCGTTAAAAGGCAAAGGAAATGCTGGGATACGGGTATTGGACCAAGAAAAATTGGCGAAATATGCCCGCTCTCTTATGATGGTGCTTATTCCCCTAACTGTGTTGTTGGTCGTTGCTCCACTGCAGCCGTCCGCAGCGACGAACAGTCTTGAAGATGTCGATGATCCGTCTGGGCATGCAACGTTAAACTCTTCGACTGCGAAGCGTAGCCAGCTTCCGTTATTCAGCCTGTAAGTGAACTTATTCTCGTCAAAAGGGTAAAGTGAATTCAGACAACGTTCAAGCGTGTGAGGGAGAGAGCCGTTAAGGACTAGACCTAACTCACATGAATTCTCTGATATATTATGAAATTCAAAAGAGTCAGCCATACAAACTTTATTGTCCATGGCATTAGAACAATGAGTGAACTAATCAAGGTCTCTGACGACCATAAAAGTTTCCTTATTAGGGGAAATTAATATGTAGCCAGAAAAATTCGATATTACTGGTAGTGAGCTGTTAGACATGTAAGATTTCCAGGCATCAGAAGAATCGAAGGGAATATTAATCATGATTCTGTAATTTTCTACGCTTACTGAAATTAAGCTGTAATAAAATTCGATCTTATGTGCCTCTAACAAATGAGCATAACCAAGTTTCTCACGCGCATTCTCTAGGGTTAATATTAAATCTTTAATAGGCAAGAGATGCGGCGAAAGAACTCCCTTTGTAGCTAGTGTAATTGCTTCCACATAATCTTTGGATTTTTCAATAAAATGGGAAATTTTCCCATGGATATGATCTACCTTTGAATTGTAAAATGCTAATGTTGCAAGTAAATACTGCACATCCATGATCTGATTTATATTACTAGAATGCTCGTTCACCAATGTCATAAGCTGATTTATTGACTCTAATTGTCTGTGAAGTTCAGAGAAAATTAATTCATTTTGATGTTGTAAAAATTCAATTCTCTTGTTCAGTTCATTAATTTTAAGATGATTTGCAATTCCCAAACCTAAACTTGCAACGGACCCAAAAATATTGAGCACCGCGAATAAGAATGGATTATGTCTCTCTATGTTATTGTGCTTTACGGTCCACATAAGGAGTTCATGAGCTAAGCATTCCGCTTCAGCTGTCTTGTTTTGCAAATCATAAGACAACATCTCAGCTACACTCAAATCTCTGCCAGTGGATTCTCTGGGTTAAAAGGAAAATGACGCTTGTGGAATTGATTCAGTGATTCAGCAAAACGCGATAAGTCGCTTTTAAGGTTAATGACATCATCTTCTGGCAAGAAAATCGCTTGCAAATCAACTTCAAGAATTACGTTACTCACTGTAATAAATACATCCTCAATTCTTTCAATGATAGAGCCATGTGTAAATTAGATATTTTTAGTTTTAACACTCCTCCCACACAAGAAAAACGTCTGAAAAACATTACCAATCCAAACAATAAAAGTTTCATGTTGGAATCCTGCAAATAGTAAAATATATGTAATTACTCATGTTAAATTAGACATTTCTTATTCAAAACTAATAAAATATATTTTCATACAAATTTTATATATACTTTTTACCCTGTAAGTTTTATATAGGTATACATATTTTCTCTCCTGGCCTTTCTTTCTTCCCTTTTTTCATTAGCTACGAACATGAGCCAATGGAATAATCCGTTTGTCAGTAGGGTTTGGTATGTTTCGAACTTTTAGCCTATTTGCCGTTAATATTTCTAGAATACTGAACGGGCCTTCAAACTTAGGCATTAGCTTATAGTTCAAACCTTTGCCCGCGTATATTTGGATATAGATTTGATCACCTACTGCTTATGGTTTTGTTTGTTTAGCGATTTTATCGTGATTCCTTTTCATTATAATTTGTGCCTTCTTACGAAGTATATTATATCAGCTTACACTTGCATCCATAACATCCCTTAGGGGATTTGATAAATTTGTGGTTGGCTTAAGTATGTGGAAAGGCGTTCTAGTGGGAGTACCGTATAAGGCCTCATGCGGTGACATTTTTATAGATACATGATATGAATGATTAAGAGTACTTGGAACCGCGGGAATCACTATATCCCAGTTGGGATCCATACCCCCAACCGTAACTTAACTCGCAGGACATTTAACACTTTCCTATTTACCCTTTCTACCAAGCCGTTTGACTCTGGGTGATAAACCATGGTATTGATTTTCTTAATGCAAAGGAATTCACACAACGAGTTAAGGAAATGATTATTGAATTCTCTACCCGAGTCAAAGATTATCATGTGTGGAATTCCGTGTTTACAGATGTAGCACTCGTAGAATTTCCTAGCGCATTCAATTGCGGTTTTTGTTTTTAGTGCTATTAATTCTGTATGTCGAGTCAAGGCATCTATTAACACTAAGAGGTGTTTATTTCCTCTGTCAGACTCGTAAAACCCTGTTAATAAATCTAAGTGTACTCTTTCAAAGGGTTGATTTGGCACGGGATAGGCCCCTTAACTGACAGGTGTCTTAGTGTGTCCCTTGTTTTCATGACAAATGTGACAATTAGTTATGTGCTTTTTTATATCTGTAAGCATTGTAGGCCAGTAAAATAGTGATTTGGCTCTCTGTGACATGATAGAGAATCCTGGATGACCATGTAAGGAATTAGAATGTAACCAGTTTAGGACGATTGGTATAAGAGAGATTGGTACTACTACCTGGTCATTAGTCACCTGCGGTGTGCTTCGGGTTTTCCTCGTCACGGACCTACACGGATTATTACCTTTGATTACATAATTCTGCTGCACATACTTTAAATATTCTTTTTCTTTAGGATTTCCGTTCAAAGCATCTATTATTTTCCTTAACTGCTGATCGTTACTTTGTTAAGTCTGTACTAGTTCAGCGCTCTAACCCGGGTTTTCAATATGCACAATTGCTTGGGTTAGTGAATTTTCTTGTTCAGATACGGTTTTAACAATGGGCATGGATGTTGCTATATCTTCTAGTTCAGCTAATGGTTCCTTACAGGATGGCGCAGGATTGCGGGATAATGCGTCAGCTATGATATTTGCTTTCCCAGGTAGGTATCCTATCTTGGCTTTAAAGTCCTGAATGATCATATGCCACCGAGTTCTTTTAGGACTGTGATTAAAGCCTTTGAAAAACTTGGTAAGGGGCTTATGGTCAGTAAGGACCTTAACAGGATAGCCGTAGATTATGAACTTAAAATGTATTAGTGAGTTAATGATACCTAGCCCTTCCTTGTCTATTACTGCATATTTGCTTTCAGAGGGCTTCAGTTTACATGAATACAAAGTTATAGGAAAGAACTGTTTATCATATTGCTGAAGCAGTACCCCTCTTACCCCTTGGTCTGAGGCGTCAGTTGCAATAAAAAATTCCTTACTAAAATCAGGCAATTTTAAGATAGGTGAACTGCATAATTCCTCTTTCAAGGTATCGAACGCCTGTTGATGCTTTTCAGACCATATAAAATCTACGCCCTTCTTCGTAAGATCTGTTAAAGGAGCTGCTATGATTGAATAGTTGCTTATAAACCTCCTATAATACCCACTACAGCCTAAAAATTGCTGTATCCCCTTTACGTTAGTAGGTACCGGAAAGTTACGGATAGCCGACACCTTATCATGGACTACCCTAAGACCTTGACTAGACACCGTAAAACCTAAATAGACAAGTTCGGTTTTAAAAAACTCACACTTAGATATTTTTACTCTTAGATTGTGTTGCCTTAGTCTGTAGTACTGGCTCTAGTTTATGCAAATGTTCTTCTAAGGTATTAGAAAAGATTACAAGATCGTCCATATAGGCATGAAGGGTATCCCCTAACAATTCTCCTAGTAGTCATTCTGGTGAATGTAATTGTGGCGCAACGTAAACTGAAAGGCATACATAAAAATTCATAATGTCCCCTGGCTATGCTGAAGGCGGTGTATGGAGTAATCTCACTAGCTAAGGGTATCTGGTGAAAGCCTTTAAGTAAGTCCAAGCTGGTGAAGTATTTATTCTGACCTAACAAAAATAAGATATCATCGGTACATGGCACTGGAAAACGATCGGGAATCGTTTTCTCGCTTAAGCGACGGAAATCTACGCAAATACGCCAAGTTCGATCTTTTTTAGGTACGACGATTAAGGGAAAATTGTAAGGATTTTTTGATTTCCTAATGACTCCTTCTCCTAACATTTTCTTGACTTCGTCATTTACCTCATTTTGAAACTTCATTGGGAGCCTATACGAAGGTATGTAAATAGCTTTATGTTTGTCCTTTCACCATATTTGGTGTTCAATGACATCCGTTTTCCCTAGAGATCCCTCGCTAGTGGAGAAAACATCATGATATTTAGATAAAAGATCAAAAAATTTCTGCTGGATCTCCTCTTCTTGAATGTCTTTATTGATTTTACTTTTGATAGATTGTAAGAGGGATTCGTCGACAACAGGTCGAGCGTGATTAATTTCAGCAACGGTAAGAATGCGATATTTATACACTTCCATATCCACCATATGTAGATTTTTGTGGATTACTAGATTGGTATTCA
This sequence comes from Macrobrachium nipponense, assembly GCF_015104395.2. Classification (NCBI taxonomy): domain Eukaryota; kingdom Metazoa; phylum Arthropoda; class Malacostraca; order Decapoda; family Palaemonidae; genus Macrobrachium; species Macrobrachium nipponense. Next base: position 94,648,415 of record NC_061108.1, read on the forward strand.
AATGGTTACAGACTTCAATATTAACTTGTTGCTGTGAGTCAACAGTGTATAATGCTTGTGTCGCGGAAAGTCCATTAATTTTCAGTGTCAGGAAGGATTAAGTTTTCAGATCCCAGCAAAGTATTTTTTACACGCACTAAAATATTCGAGGGTGCATTCGTCTCGAGAATTTGCGCGCAAGCTGCTACTGCGGGTGTGCGAGAATTTGTTGGGTGGCTTGAACAATATCTTGATTTATGAGACAAGTAATTGGTTCCTCTATGTACATTATTGTTTGATAAACTGTCTCTTCTTTGTCCAAAACGGATTTTAATGTGTTAGAAGATTTATAGAATTTTCCTTTGATAAACCCGCCATGTTTGGCAGGAGCTAAGATAATGTTCTGTATGCCCATATATGGGTATCCTACAATTACAACTGGATACATATCAATGCTTTTTACAACTATAAAGGTATCGGTAAGCGTGCGCTTACCCACCCTGTACTGAATCTGAGTCACGCCTATGACACTTAACTCGTTATTGTCAATTCCCGAAAGTCGTACTCCGGACTTCTCAATAGGGAAGTTTGAAAACAACAAACAGTGAGTCCGTAGGTTCATGATATTACGTGGACTACCAGAATAAAAAAACAATGTAAATGGCTGATATTCTAAATTTACGGCATGTAAAGTAGGACGTAATTCATCATTACTGATTATAGCGTGTATTCTATGAAAATCTACTGGAACCTGCTCTGATTGTTTTGATACGGTCGTGTGATCCATAGGAAAATTCTGGGTTTCACATAAGTCTTCTAGGTGATTAAATTTATTTTTTATTTCAAAAGGTGTTGATATGAATGACCCAACATCACTCTCCCCCCCCTGCTGGAGTCACTTATGTGGAATTTGCTTTGCTTTGAACACTCGGAAAATTTGACTGACTCTGACTGTTTTGGCTAGACGGCCCAGGAACTGAGTTCCCTGAAGCCCGATTTGCTTGTTTCTGATTCTGAGCAGAGTTACTGTTTACTTGTTTCTTTTTATAATAATGTGGATTCTTCTTCTTGTTATCATTGGCAACGTTTTTTGTGTTTTTAGCATTACTTTGCTGCTGATTGCGTGAAAAACATCAAGCATAAGCATGACTTGAGCTATTATGAATGGAACAATAACGTGTTCAGCAATCTGCGATCATGTGACCCGAAAGCTTACAATTAAAACAAGTTATCCCTGCTGTTATTATTAACTACATTTACTTGCTGTGGTTTACTTTCATTCTTTGCAAAAACTTGAATAAGTGAAGGATCTAGGTCTGCACATTTAGACATGTTTCTTAATTTATTTGTAAATGTCTAATTCCGTGCTATCTGGCAATAGCTCTTCATCAAAACCGTACCAAGGCTTCTGGTAACATAGCTGTTATGAATGTTAAGTATGTTAGCCTAATAAAATCCTTTACAGTCATGTTAGTCCCTGCAACCCAAGTGGTATTATTTAAGGTATCTCGATATTCATTCAACAGGTCTGCAATTAGTGCCACCCTGTCTACCATGTTAAGTTGAGTCATAGAGACCAATTTAAGGATATTCCTCAAGGCTAGAACTACATCCAAGGCTTCTTCACTGCCATATATGGATCGCAATTTAATTTTAAATTCATCCCAAGTATTAATCTCTTGGAAAGAAAAGCCTCTCAGATAAGAACCTGCGTCCCCTTTTGCAAAATCAATTAAGCTTTTAGTTTCCTGTAACTGTAGGGACGGTACTATGATGCTTTTTGCTTTTAAATGAGCATCCACTGAGGAAATCCATGACTCAACGCCTTGGGGCAAAAAACCACTAACACGCCCTTGGAAAGGAACAATTGCCGACCTGGCACTAACTAATGTTACCATCTGGTTACTGGTTGCAGAGGTACTCGGTACTGGGTTGGTCATCTTTACTTTGTGTTTTTTCTTATCAGTATGATTCCTAGCAACCCTATCGTAAAATCTGTATGAATACACATGTCCACTGCGTAAACGCATATGCAATATAAAAACAATGTGTTACAGAATTAATAGTGTCCCCAAAAATGATAAGATTAAGCACAGAAAATATGAAAAAAATATTTCAGGAGAATTTCTGAAAAAAAAGGTTGGCAAAAAACAAAGAAAAAAAAGGCCAGCAGGAACGAAGTACCAATGATGAAGATAGATTTCTGTAAGAAAGTAAGATTAAGAATGTCTTGTAACTTACCCTCAGGAACAATGAACTCGACCTGTGTTACACACCGAATGAATAAAAAGTTGTACTTATCTCGATATATAAGAGGAAATTCTCGGTGTTTTTATGACGTCATGGCCTCGTCCTCTCTCAGTTTCTCTGCTTGAGTTGTTTGTTTGTGCAATGATTTTTTTCCCGTTGCGCTGGGTTGATGATGATCCGATGTGGAAGACACGTCCTGTTGAAGTTCTCGAAGTTCCATGCTGTCGACAACGCCCAATATACGATGCTTAAGCCGCAGATATATAAATTGTAGGCTTGATATGCTTCATTAATGAAGCTCGTGGTTGAAGGTTGTCTCGGTACGATCAGACTGAGACCCATGTTGCCGTCAGCAGCATTGGCTGAGACACGAAGTTGCTTGTAGATTCTCTTGTCTCGCTGTTGTTGCCTTCAAATATGTGATATGTTTCTAAGATTTGTAAGTCTTTGGTAGATGTGCTTTCATTGTTGGGTTCGTGAGCTGCCACCATTACTAAGGGGTGTTGCCTCGCATTTGTTATACTTTTGATCTGCAATGATATCAGCGGATGTCTGTTGGTAAACATCATCTTCTTCCTAAGTCTCATTGACGGTGATGATAGTTCAATATCTTCTTTCTGGTATGAAGGCAAAGACGTTAAAACTCATAGTGGAAATTAGAAGTTATATATTTAACAAACTACATCACTTGGATAGATTGCAAGAAGATTTGGTAGGTCTTGAAGCTAGGAGGAGAGGTGGAAGTCTGATATACAATTCTGTTTACAAAATCATAGGAGAGCAAACATTGGCTCAAGATGCATACATACAGACAGACATACGAGACAAGGAAGTCACGTAGACAGTCTGTTGGTAAGAACGTCAAGATGTTTTCTCAAAGGAAGCATTGTTGACGTTTCATTCAACACTGGTTATGATGACACCAGGTGTCTACAAACACAAGACGCTTACTCAAAGCGACGTCAAGGCAATGTCAACACTTTGTCAATGCTGCGTCAAACTTCAAGAAGCTCCTACGTGACCCCTTGGGTCACTGGCATATTTATCAAGTTAGTTCATTACAAAATAGAATGTCAAAATACATTCTTTATTATATGTAAAACTTACACACACACACACACACACACACACACACACATATATATATATATATATATATATATATATATATATATATATATATATATATATATATATATATATATATATATACTTACATTGAAGATTTAGGCCTTGACTAGAGGACGAGGGGTTTGAACAAAGAAAAAAAAAGGGTTGAAAAACTAAACTTCTCCCGCATAAGGCCGGGTTTACAGAGGTCCAGGACACACAAGGGTAGGTGAACTTCTCTCAGTCCACCCGAACACGTGGGGGAGCAGCCTGGCCATGTGTTTAGGAAAATTGCGCAACGGAGCAAAATTCAGCCTGGCCATGTGTTTAGGAAAATTGCGCAACGGAGCAAAATTGCAAGCTTCGAAGGACTTCCAAGTTCTACCACAGCCAGGCACAGCGTTTGTCTGCAAGTAGAGGGGGCATAAGGCAGGGGCACACGTGGGCAAACTTTACTCACTGTTTTCTCTCAATCAAAAGGCCACTCAGGGGGAAATGAAATGACTGGGAAATTTACACAGCAGAAACTATTTCGTGGCTTAAATTCACTAGGGGAATGAAACTAGTATCACAGGGGGTTAATTACAGAATTGAGCCCAGATAGCGAAAATGAAATGAAATACAGACAAAGATAAAACAATTCCCTGGTTGAAATGGAAGTTCCCTTACAGTACCTTTAGTGAGGATGCTGGTCGTCTTCTTCTCTAAGTCTGGACACTATGGACTTTTAAAATCAGGCCCAGCGGCATCTGGTAAGGGGCCAGTGGTTTGACCTCGCCGAGGCCTCATCGTCTTCTGAGAGCTCTCTCCTGGATTCAAGGCCTTTTCAAGCTATCTCCTGGATACCTCCTCCCACTATGCCTGTAGGGGATATTCCAAGCACCAATGGGAGAAGAGGATAGTGTCACCCATCTGCCAGATTGAAATCTTAATTTTGTATAGCTATGATTTTCATTTTTGTGGAAATGTACAGTTCATTCCTGTACCTGTTTTTAAGATCCCTAGTTATATTTTTAGTTGTCCTGTTTTCAGAGTGCTTTTGGTTTTCCCCGCCTTCTTTTAGTTTTCTTCGGACCACCTATTTCCTGCATAGTTAGTCTCACCTGGTCCTCTACTGTGATAAGTTGTCCTATTGGAGTAGCTGTCTTCTTATTCTTCAGTTTTTGTAATGTATTAATGTTCTGTTATATAAATTTTGAGTGAACCTTTGTGAAACTGGTAACGTAACGTATATTTAAAATTTAGTTTATTAAGGGTTATTTATTTTGTTATTTGTGCGGTGCAGGATTGTTTGAGTGTTTCTTGTTTTATGCGGTAAGAGGTATTAACGTAATTATGTAACTTGTTTCATTATTAAATATTAAAGTGCTAATTTTTGTTCTGTTTTGAAATTAAACCTTTCTTATTTTATGTGACCTATGGAAGAACTTTATATTCTCTAAACCTTGGCCATAAAGCCGTCACAATAGCTTTTCAAAAGAAAAAGGAGAATGGATTCCTCCAAAGTCGAAGGGGCAACTCGTATAGATACATTAAACTTGGGTTAAAGATTATTTCTTTCCTTGGTTCTGCTTAAATCTTGAACAATATATATTATATGATATATAGATATATAGATATATAGATAGATATAGATATTAGATATAGATATATATATTAGATAGATATAGATAGTATATAGATAGATATAGAATAGATATTAGATAGATATATAATATAGATAGATATAGATAGATAACTAGATATAGATATATATAGATATTATTAGATATAGATAGATATATAGATTATAAAGATTAGACTATAGATATTAGATAGATATAGATAGATATAGAATATAGTAGATATATAGATATATAGATATATATATAAGATATATATTATATATATTATAATATATTATATAATAGATATATTATTATAGATTATATATATAATATTATTATTATATATATATATAGATATATATAATATATAATATTATATATATAAGATATATATAGATAGTAGTATATAGATATAGATATTAGATATAGATATAGATAGATAATATAGATAGATATTAGATATAGATATGAATTAGATATATAGATATAGATTATAGATTACATAGATATAGATATTAGATATATAAGATATATATATATATATATAGATATATATAATATAGATTATATTATATAGATATACGTATATATAATAGAGAATATAGATAGATAGATATATAGATACTATAGAAATAATATATATATATATATATATAGATATATAGATAAGGATAGATATAGATAGTTATAGATATATAGATAGATAGATATATAGATAGATATAGAATATAGATATAGATATAGAATTATAGATGATATAGATATATATATAATTAGATATAAGATAGTATAGATAGATATATATAGATATAGATAGATATTATAGATATAGATATAGATATAGATATAAGATATATTAGATATATAGATATAGATATAGATATAGATATAGATATTAGTATATATAGTAGATATATAGAGTAGATATATAGATATTAAGATATAAGATATAAGATATTAGTAGATAATTAAGATAATATAGATATTATAAGATATATAGATAATATATATAGATTTATATTATATAGATTATAATATATATATAGTAGATAGAATAATTATAGATTAGATAGATATATAGATAGATAGATATATTAAATAGTATAGGATATATAGATATAGAATATAGAATAGATATAGATATAAGATATAGAATATATTAATATAGAATATAGATTATATTATATAGATATATACATATAGATAGATAGATAGATATATAGATATATAAGATTATATATATATATAAATAGTTAGATATTATATATATAGATATAATATTATAGATATATATTATATAGATAGATAGAATATAATAGATAGATTAGATATATAGATATATGAGATATATATATAGATATATTTATAATATAGATTTATAAGATATAGATAAGATATATAGTATATATAGATTTATAGATAGTAGATAATATAGGATAGATATATTGAATATTAGATTAGAATAATATGGATATATAGATATAGTACTTTGATTATATATAATTATAGACTAGATATAATAATTAGACTTAGATAGTATAGATATAGATACTCAGATATAGACCATATATTATATAAGATATATCTATATAGAATAAATATATAATTATAGATATAATAATAAATATAGAAATTATATATAGATATAGAATAGATAGAATTATAGATAGATATAGTAAGATATAGATAATAGATATAGTAATATATAGATATTAGATCCTCATATATAGAATAGATATAGATAGTATAGTATTGATATAGAATAGATATTATAGATATATTATCTTACTAGATAGTAATAGATATATAGATATAGATATAGATATAGATATATAGATATGATAGATATATTAAGATATAGATATAGATATAGACTAGATATATATATATAGATCTAGATAGATAGATAGGAATATAGATAGATATATATATAGATAGATAGATATATAGATAGATAGATATATCTTTATATATATATAGATATATATATATATATATTATTAGATATATATATATATGTAAAGTTTGTTTTACATAAAAAAATATATTGAATGTTAGTCCATATATAAAATTAAAAGAATAAAACTACAGAGGTCACCAGATGCTTGCAGGAATGTGATCAGACTAGAGACGCTAAAGATGACGTATACAATAAGTATGTAGGCTAAGATAACATGCCGTCACCTGTAGTCATTCAATTGTTTATAAACATTAGTCCAAGCGTCCCTGCTTGAGACAACTACGGCCTACGTGATCTGTAGCGTGTCTCATTTGATTGTGTGTTCGTATGAAACTATGTCATTTGTATGTATGTTCATATGTTCGAACTACTGTCTGTTCCTTCATAACTTGTAACAGAGATGGGTTAGACGAGCAGAACAGAGTTAGCTATCGACATTAGAAGACCTGTACCTCTTTACCTAAGCTTTATCATGTAGAGGAATAGGATTAGCCATCATCATTGGCAGAAGCGATCAAGCTATCGTCATAGAAGACTTGTACAATCATATCTGATCTTCAGCATGGTAAAACTTCAAGAATATATCTATTTTTATACTTCGTGTTTTCCACAAGAACCTCCTCACCATGAGTTAAACATATCGTTCGTAATAACCAACAAGATAATACCGACTTCGTAAGTGATCTACAAACCCTCAGACACTCCATTGAAGATGGAAGTGCAATACCAACCGACTTAGCGTAAGATTATCGCTAGTCTAACATTACCTATAGGGCGCCTTATCATACAAGGCACAAGCCCTAATATTGGTGGCCAGCGTACCAGAAGAACTCTACAACGTCCTACGAAGAAAAAACCAGAATAATAAATCATGTATCATAAGAAGTCAACGACGACGGAAGCAGCAGATTCTTCAAGCAACCTAGTATCATCGTTAGATGAGCGACTTCAGAAAAACAATAAGAACTTTTCAACGACGACGAAAGCAAACAGATTCTTCAAGCAACTAGTATCCATCGTTAGTGAATAACTTCAAGAAACAAACCGAACGCGTCTGCAGCATCGGATCTTTCAAGGGCTCGAATCATCGAAACACGCGCACGGGGGAAAATGAAGCCAAACCAGGTCATCCGCTAAATAGAGAAGGAGGACCAAGGCCGTGTGTCGTTATCGGAACGCCGCGACTTCCCACAAAAGCAAGCTAAGTACAATTTTTATTCATTTGGAGTAACTTGAGTGTTTCCTTTACAGTCGAATTTCGTTATTCCTGTGGCTGAAGTTACGAGACATTCTTAATCTTACTTTTTTGACAGAAATTATCTACATAATTGAGATTTCGCTACTGGCGAGTTTTTAATCTTGAGTGTCTGTTTTCAGAAGTTCTACTGAAATATCGTAATCATATACTATGTTAATTTTATCATTTTGGGTGATTATTAATCCCTTACGTAACAAATCATATTAAACAGTGAATATGCGTTTTACGCAGTGGACGTTCTGTATTTATACAGATGCATGGATAGGGTCGTTAAGCACCGTAGTGATTAGAAAACACACAAAAAACAAGTGGAACACCCGTACAAATCTATATAAATTAGAGGTAACACTATTTCGGGTCATGACAATAAATGCTCCTTTGCAAGTCCTGATCGCAGTTTTAGCCTTGAGTTTTTTGAGTTATATAAAATATCGAACCTCAATGACTCAACTTAACTTTAAAAATATGGCTGGATTGCAAGGAATAACATGTCTGTAAAAAACTTTCATCAGGCTAAATGCGCTGACCAGGATCCCTCACTATTTCAAATTTTAGCAAAGAATGAAGTACAAACAGTTAATATTGAATGCAGTAGTGATAACTTTGTCTTATTAGTAATCGCTCAGTTCCTAATAGTTCGTCATTCATTGCTTTATACGTAACCAGCAACATAATGCTAAAAAACACACAATACTTTGTTGCCGATGGTTAATAAAGAGAAGGATCCTAATTATTACAAAAAGAAATAGAAACAGTTAGCCCGTTCAGAATCAAAGCAAACTCGGTGAACTGTGTCACCTAGTCAAGCGGTCAAGGTTAGTTAAATCTGCCGAGTTTTCAAAGCGAAGCAAATTCCACACAATAAGCGACTCTAGCAGAGTGGGGAAAAGCGATGTTGTTTCATACATGCCAATATCTTTTTTGAATTAAAAAGGATTTTTGTTTCCTAGGAAACACATGACCGTTATAAAGTAATCAGAGCAGGTTTTCGTTTTTTTTTTTAATACGTAAGTTATTATAAGTAGTGGTGGATAAAGCCCGACTGTAGCGCCGTAAAAATTAGAATATCTTGTTTATTTTCCTTTAGTACACGTAATATCCTGTATTTATGGACTCACCGTCTGTTGTTCGAACTTCCCTAATGAGAAGTCGGATAAGCGAGCGCTTACAGATACCTCTATAGTTATAAAAAACATTGATCTGTACTAGTGTAATTGTAAGATATCCATCTAGGGATACACAAAATATTATCTTACATCCTGCAAAATAAGGCGTGTTTATCAAATGAAAATCCTATAAACCTTCAAAACATATTGAAATCCGTTTGAACAAAAAAAAGAGACAGTTAATCAAATAATAACTTATATAGAGGAACTATACATTTGTCTCATAAATCGTAACATTGTTCAAATCGACCCAACAGAATTCTCCCACAAACCGCAGTCGCACTTTGCACGCAAAATCTCGAGAAGCATGCACCCTCGAATGTCTTAGTGCGTGTAAAAAAGATTTTGCTGGGAAATGAAAATTTTAATCCTTCCCGACACTCTGAAATATAACGATTTCCGCGAAACAAAGCCCTAAAAGTATACATATCGTGGATACGGAAGTTATTAAATATCGCATTTTTTATTGTTGCTAATTTTTAATCACGCCCAACCAGTCGTGGATGAATCTCTCTGATAATCTATCTAAAGTAATATCCGTAAAGTCATTCAAGCAGAGGTGATTCAGCAGAATTTTTTTTTTTTATCTTCTACCTGAATACCAGGAAGTTTCTCCACTAGCGAGTGATCTCTGGGAGAAAAACGGATGTCATTGAAAACAAAATACGGTCTAAGGACAAACATAAAGCTATATACGTACCTTCGCATAGACTCTCAATGAAATTTCAAAATAGAGATAAATGACGAAGTTTGAAAAAGTTAGTAATAGGAGTCATTAGGAAATCAAATAAGCCCATATAATTTTTCCCTCAAACGTCATGCCATAAAAGATCGACTTGGCGTATCTGCGTAGATTTCTGACGCTTAAACAAGGAAACGACTCCCGATAGTTTCCAGTGCCATGTACCGACGACATCTTATCTCTGTTAGGTTAGAATAAATTTTTTTTTTCACCAACTTGGACTTACTTAAAGGCTTTTACCAGATACCATTACCTAAGTGATTGTACCTCATACACCGTTTTCAGCACACTCAGGGGACATTATCAATTTTTACGTATGCCTCCGGCTTACGTTGCACCCCAATTACAATATAGTGTTTGGAGACTTTAGGGGATAACCTACATGCCTATATGGATGATCTTGTAATCTTTTCTAATACCTTAGAAGTACATTCACATAAAGTAGAGCTAGTGCTACAGAGACAAGGACAAATAATCTCAGAGTAAAATATCTAAATGTGAGTTTTTAAAACCGAACATGTTGATCTAGGTTTATGTGTCTAGTCAAGGTCTTAAAGTAGTAGTCTATGGTAAGGTGTCGGCTATTCACTAAACTTCCGGTACCTATTAACGTAAAAGGGGGGATACAGCACTTTTTGCGCTGTAGTGGGTATACAATCGTATGTAAATATGTAACTCTTCAATCATGACAGATCCTTTAACAGATCTTACGAAGAAGAGCGTAGATTTATTATGGTCTAAAAAAGCATCAAACAGGCGTTCGATATCTTAAAAGCGGAATAATGCAGCTTACCTAACTTAAAAATCCCTGATTTAAATAAGGAATTTTTTTTTTATTGCAACAGACGCCTCAGACCAAGGGGTAAGAGGGATACTACTTCAGTAATATGATAAACAGTCTTTCCTATAGCTTTTTATTCACGTAAACTAAAGCCCTCTGAAAGTAAATATGCAGTAATAGGCAAGGAAGGGCTAGGTATCTTTAACTCACTAGTACATCTTAAGTTCATAATCTATGGCTATCCTGATCAAGTCCTTACTGAACATGAGTCCTTTACCGAGTTTTTCAAAGGCTTTAATCACAGTCCAAAAGGAACTCGGTGACAAATGATCATTCAGGTCTTTGGAGCCAAGATAAAGATAATTTCTACCTGGGGAAAGCATTATCATAGCTGACGCATTATCCCGCAATCCCGCATCCCCATACAGCAAAGAACCATTTTAATGGACTTTAAAGATTATAAGAAACATCCGTGCCTATTGTTAAAACCGTATCTAAACAAGAAAATTTCCTTAACCCCAAAAAAAAAAAGAGATCGCGGACCATTGAATATCTGGGTTGGAGCGCAGAAAACTGTTACAAAACTGAAACAAAGCAAGTGTCAACAGTAAAGCAAAAACCAAAAATAAACACCAAACATAAACACTTCGAACGGAAACAGAGTCAGCAGAAATAAAACATCAAAAACAATAAAACACTTCGAACTTTTTGAAAACAGGGTCAGCGGGGTTACAGCAAAAACAATAAAAAAAAACACTTTGAGCAGAAACCCTAAAGCAAAAGTACATTTAAAGTATGTGTATCAGAATAAATGTAATCAAAATGTAATATTATATGTAGGTCTGTGACGAGGAAAAAACCCGAAGAACACCTGCAGATGACTAACGGACCGGTAGGTAGTAGTAATAATTTTTTTTTTTCAATACCAATCGTCATAAAACTGGTTTGCATTCCGTCATCCAGGGTTCCCTACTATGTCACAGAAAGCCAAATCACTATTTTTACCTGGCCTACAATGCTTACAGATATAAAAAAGCACATAAACTAATTGTAACACGTGTCATGAAAACAAGGGGAAAAACAACTAAGACACCTGTCAGTTTAAGGGCCTATCCTGTGCCAAAATCAAATCCCTTGAAAGAATATACGTAGAATTATTTAACAGAATTACGAGGGCTGACAGAGGGAATAAAACACTTCTTAGTGTTAATAGTTCCTTGACACGTTATATAGAATTAATAGCACTAAAAACAACCGCAATTGAGTGCGTTACGAAATTTATGAGTGCTAAATCAGTAAAATATTGGGAAATTCAACACATTAAATAATCTGTGACTCGGGTGGGTGGGTGTAAATCAATAATAATCTCCTTAACACGTTGTGTGAAATTCCTTTCCATTGAGAAAACCAATAACATATTTTATCACCCCAGAGTCAATCGGTTTTGGTAGAATAACTGATAATTAAATAGGAAGTGTCAATGTCTTACGAGTACAAACTCGTGATATTGGATCCGAACTGGATTATAGCGGTTCTCGCGCGGTTTTAAATAACTTTATCATTCATATCTCGTATCTGTAGAAATGATACCGCAAGTAGGCCTTATACGGTACGCCGCTAGAAACATTTTCCACATATTCAAGCCAACCATTAATTTATCAAAATATATATATAAAAAAATATAAATAAATAAAAAAATATAAAAAAATAAAAATAAATATGATACAAGTGGAGTCAAATATAGTACACTCCGTAAGAAGTCGAAGGGTTAGAAATTATAATAAAAAAAAAGGAAATCACGAAAAATAAAACAATAAGCAAAACGTAACCATAGATAATTAAATATCCTAAATATATATGCGTAAAGATTTGTTGAAAACTCTAACTTAACGTTTAAGTAATGACAAAATAAGCTAAAAGTTTCAAACACATATCCAAAAACCTACTGACATATTTGTCTGTCCCGGTTGATTTTTATATTCGTAGTCAAAAAAAAAAAAATAAAAAAAAATAATAATAATAATAATAATAATAATAAATAAATAAAATAAATAAATAAAACTAAAAAGAGATTTTAAAGTCAGGAAGTCTAGAAGTGAAAAATGTTATCTATGGAATAATCCTATATATCTTATACAGGGCTAATAATATATATAGAATTTGTATGGAAAACCTTTTTTCATTAGTTTTTTCAATAAGGAATATTTAAATTTAACATAATCATGCAGTTTTTCACATTGAAACTAATTATATTGTTCAATTTTTTTTTTTGTTTTTTTTTTTTTTTTTTTTTTTTTGGTACCTGTTTTTTTTCAGACAGGTTCTTCTCATGTGGGTCGAGTATCAAAAAACAAAAAAAAATTTATCCTAAAGTCGTATTTATTTACAGCAAGTAAAACGTAACTCTTTAGCTGGCTGAGAGCAATCTCCTGCCAAGTGGACGACGTCATCATTGCCGTATCAGCATTTGTTCCTTTTAACCTCAATAATCCCTGACACCCTGCTTACACAGGCTTACATCTGTGTGTCCGTCTCTGCTTGCAAAAGCAGATTGACTGGAGAGGAATGCTTAGTTCATGAAACTTCATCATGTGGTTCATAGGTTTCACATGACAGGCCACATAAAAAACATATTCTTATCCCGTGTGTGTAATGCAGTTAGTTAAAGGACTTGTAATCATTTTAAAAATTAATGAAAAACATATAAGCAAATAGAATTTTTCTCTTTTTTTATAACAACAAAATGAATGAGTTTTTTTTTTTCTGAACCCTCATAGACATTTAGAAGTATCAAGATATGTAATATGAAATATTTACTTGCAACATTACCTATTTACAATTCAAGTAAAATTCACAAATGGGGGAAATGTCACATTTCTTGGAAAAAAACCCCAAAGTTTATTTAGAAATTAGTAGTTTTCATAGTGGGGTTTTTTTTTCGTTGCTATCCTACCTATTAATAAAGGTTTAAAAATTAACCTCAGAGGATGCGTCGCGAGAAAATTGAATATGAAACTTTTTTTGTTAGGGCACATAGGATAAAGATTTTATCACAACTTAAATTTCAGTTAAGCATAGAGAACTACAGAATCATGATTTTAATCTTCTCTTTGACTCTTATGTTGCCTAGGCAATCTTCCCTTACAAATTAGGCTTCCGTTTTTCCACTTCTTTGTCTAGTAACGTACTACCAGTAATATCGAATTTTCTTTGAGATTCGTAATGATATCTATTTTATTTTTTATAATTATGGATATTTTTACAAGTCATCATAGCTTGGGATAGGTTCACTCATTGTTAATGCCTATGGATAAAAAAGTTTCGTACAGCGGACTCTTTTGAATTTCCAAAATATCAGCGAATTAATGTGGGTAAAGTCTGGTCTAAATGGCTCTCTCCCCTCCCCTGTATTTTGGATGTCGTTTGAATTTACTTTGCCCTTGTGACAAGTTAAATAATTTCACTTGCAGGGGCTGGATTAAGGAACATGGTTACAGTATCCCTGCATACGAGAAGTTTCACATCGCAAACTTCAAAAAAAAAAAATCGTTCGGTCGCAGCGGACGGACTACAGTCAAGTAACAACCCCGCCTACAATGTGAAAGGGAATTTTCATGGACTTCTTCGACCGACACCGTATCTCGTCGTTAATCTCGTTTTAAATGCGGGGGAAATGCTCCGGCGGCTGTCGGAATGACTACAAAAAGGGGGGAACATACTTCCCCGACAATTACGACCCGAAAGGGATATTCAACTCTACTTTGCTGGCGCGAAGGACTCGTGCTGGGGATGATTTTTTTTTTTTCATCGCGAACGGAATCGTGTAGCTTAGGATGCAGAGATAAGTATGAGCGCAAAATAGAACGTTGGACCCGCCCAGGCAAATTTTCCCCGTTGTTTTAAAAAAAAAAAAAAAAAAAAAAAAACCATTGAAAAAGGCCGTTTCATTTGGCTCTAAAGGTGGTTGTTCTGGAAAACTGTGTAATGGACGAAAAAGTTGTTCGAAAGCTAGTTAAAAGTGAAGTAGATAACCTCGGTATGTATCCTATATATATAAAGTATCATGTATCCTATATATTAATTGATCATAAATAACAGAGTGAAATATATTCTTTTGCGTGGACGCAATAGGAATCTCTTATATAAAAGAAATCATAATAACAGGGAATCTAATATATCTTTGCGTGTACGCAATAGGAATCTATTTAAAGTGCACATATATTAATCATAAATTTTATGAAATCCATATACATATGTATAAAACAAATCAGGTAGCTATAAATCAATCTGTTACCTTTTTTTTTTTTCTTTTCCTTACCAATATCTGCAGTATTTATGAGTTAGTATATGAATTAATGAATCAGATATATTAACAGTTAGCATAAACATTAATAATTTTTTTTATCAATCATATATGAAATTTTTTATCAGTTTAAAAGTTATGATTTTTTATCATGTTAATCTTAATTCTATGCAATTGGTCAGAGTACATTAGTATTTTTCTTGTAGGCATTAAGTATCTTAATGAGATGAAGTGAAAAACTGTATCATTAATATTATTCCCGTGATCACTATTATTTCTTACC
>NC_061108.1:94668853-94686353 GCF_015104395.2 Macrobrachium nipponense
AGACTCACAGGCCTATAATTACTTGCCTCTAGTCTTGATCCACTTTTGAAAGTAGGGGTAAATATATGCTAATTTGTGCTCATCATAAAATCTTGCCTTGTATCTATACTTTGTCTTTAAAATATTGCAAGTGGCTTTGCGATAGAATGAACTACTTTCTTTAACAAAAATAGCAGGAATTCCATCAGGCCCTGCAGCAGCTCCTTTTTAATTTTCATTTAATAGCCCTGCAACAATATCAGCTTCATTAATATCTATGTCAGCTAAAATATTCACTATTTTCAATCCCTTACTTCTATATCATATCTTCATTATCTATTTGTAGGGGTGAATTCTCTCTTATATCGTTCTGCCAGTATGTTGCAAATTTCCTTTTTTTTTCATTCGTTAATGCCCTCCCCCTTCAAATTTTCTCAAGCCATTATTTCTATTCTTCTTTATTCATCTTCCTTTCGCATATGAGTATAATAGCTTGGGGTTTTGTTGATATTTAATAGGGTTTTTTCTTTCCAAGTCCCGTTTTTCATTTTCTTTTGAATTTTGTATAAATCTTTGTTCTGCATTTTCTATCTTACTTTTTAGTTTCTGTAACTTTTTCCCTGCATCTTTTTTTGCAAGACCTTTTTTCCACTTTGATTTTGCTGACAAGAGAGGATGAGGAGAGCGAGAGAGAGAGAGATAACATGTGTGCTTGTGCCTGTGTAACGGAGAGAGCTTACGTCCTAAGGAGGTCACCGTTTTTCCCGAAAAAGGCAAGATTATTCCCTTTGTCTGTCATGGATCTTTTCTAATTAAGGCCTTAAAAAATAATTTGCTTTTCAAATTTAAGTAACCTGAAATTCCATTGTTGTTCTTGGAGAAATGCCAGAGAAATCGCACATATCCTCTTTCACTATTTAACAGAAAACCAGTTCGATTCCCCGCTCTGCCAACGCGGAATCAGAGGAATTTGTTTCTGGTGATTAGCAATTAATTTCTCGATATAATGTGGTTCGGATCCCACAATAAGCTGAAGGTCCCGTTGCTACCTAGCCACGTAGGAATATCTAATCCTTCGGGCCGGTCCCTTGGAGAGCTGTTATCAGCTCAGTGGTCTGGTTAAACTAAGATATACTTAACTTTTAAAGAAAACCAAAAATGTTATGAATATTCATACTCGACTTGTCAAAAATTAACAATATATTAGTCAAACGTAATTATATGAATATATAAAGGGCCGCTCTTCACTTACATTTTCATCTGATTGAAAAACAAAACTCGCTTTTCTTCCACCACATTTCAGTGAGATAAACGCACTGTTAATACTGCCATTAGGAAAATACTCAAGCTCTGATCGAATCATCTTGTAGGATTCAAGAGCCTTTTAGTTAAATTGAGGAATAAGCTCATACTTTTTCAGTATGCCAACTTACGCTGCTGGCTTCCAAACACCAGTATACCTATTACGATGACCTTAGTCTTTCATCTGGCCTTGGGACTATGATAGCACGAAGGTTAGCAATTACTGGCTAACAACCATCATTTCAAATTGTGGGTTGTTTCACGAAAGAAGACAAGAGCTTCTTGTTAAAAAATCGTAAAAGTATGTAATTATTGTCAGAGGATATATAATTTTTTTTGTGCAACGTTAGTCTATTGATTTACATTCCTGATTTTCTACCATTTTCTCTTAAAAGTCGGAGGATATTGTAGATCTTGTGCGATGAGAATATCAACATTTTCACAGCAAGTTATTCGTGTTTTCGTATTTAAAGAACTTTTATGAGGATACCTATTGATGTTAGCTAGTTTTATAAAAGTTATACGCATACTCAACATCTGATGTTCTATACACTAACCAAACAGTGCAGTGTGCAGTGAAAGACCGAGCGTATTTGAGCAAATTTAAACTGAATACAATGTTCAGTAAGTGAAGAAATTTATGATATTGGAGGGGCGAAGATAAATAGAAATTTTGCATCATGTTATCATAGTGAACTGGGAAATAGCATCCAGCATTTAAGGGAGATCAAATTCCCAGCTTCTGATTTACTGATGGAGCGTCGATGACTTCAACAGAGGGACGAGTTAATCAGCGAAAAAAATGTGATGATGAGAATTGAATAACGAGAAAAGTGCGCAACACCAGTAACAAGATTACCTGTGAAATGAAGATTACGTGAGCTACTCGTGATTACATATCTCGTGATGCGCTTTTGAATTAACAAATGAAATTAAAATGGCGTGTTACCAAGCAATTGCTCGGAAACTGATTGAGATTTTCCTTAATTAATCAGAGCTGAAATGGAGTGTTTGTCAGACGCCGGGAAACTAGATGTATTATTTCGATAATGGACTAGTCAGTTGCAGGGATTGTAAACAATTCTGCAAATCGGATTTCTTTCTTTGTATAATTTTTTGTTCTTACGATTCAATTTATGTTTTTATCCTTCACGTAACAAATAAGTATACGTTATAAATCAGCGTATAAATCCTTTGGCCCCATTTCCTATTATTACTGTCTGATGACTGTGGGTGAAGTAGAAAGTAACCGCATCTGAAATCACAAATGTATACTCTGCAATGACCCATTCTATGCAAACTATTTCCCCATCAGCTGGTTAACTAACACACACACATATATACATATATATATGTATATATGTGTGTGTTCGTGTGTGTGTGTGTTAGTTAACCAGCTGATGGGGAAATAGTTTGCATAGAATGGGTCATTGCAGAGTATACATTGTGATTTCAGATGCGGTTGATTTCTTTTACTTCACCCACAGTCATCAGACAGTAATAATAGGAGATGGGGCCAAAGGATTTATACGCTGATATATATATATATATATATATATATATATATATATATATATATATATATATATATAATAATATATATATATAATAAGCGTTTTCCAGAAAAAAAATAAAAAAAAAAAATCAGGACACAATGACTCCTGAACACATCTGATCCGATAAGGAATAAAAAAAATTCCCCATGATTCACCGGGAATACACTTATTCCTGGAATTAAAAGAAAAATAAGAATGTAAAGGAAGCAGGGTTGAGGTGCAGCTTCCTGGATGCACCTGACACCTAAAAAAAAAAAAACACACACCCCATGACTCATCGTGAATTCTCTATTCTTGGAACATGCTCCAGGGTAACCTTGGAACCGCGCTGCAGTAACTGTCCGTTTGAAGATGCGAGATCCCCTTTCCTTATGCTTCTCCGCGCCCTCGCATATGCCTTTTGCCACTTGACCTGGTTTGTTGGCCATAGTTTTTTTTTAAGACTTTAAAAGGAAAGCTTCTCCTGCAGTCTATAGCGCTCTCGCTTCCCTTTGCTTCTTCGTTGCTGCTGTTGTTGCAGCTTCTCCGAAATGGTGGTGGTTGCCATTCGTTGCCGCAGGTTGTTGCTGCGATATTGGATTTGGATGTTTTCGTTAACATAAATGTTATTGCTCCCTACCGCTATATATATATTTTTTTTTACTTACTCTCGATTCTTTTCTTTTTTATCACGTCTGCTGCTGGGGGATTTCCCTCTGTCTACACTTGTCGCACATGATATTGTTTTTGCTGTCTTTGTGGACTTTGCTCTCAAAAGCAGAAATTGCAATAGGGCTGTCCCTCGCCTCTGTTCCTTCTTTTTTTATTTCTGTTTTTTTGTATTTTGATCTCGATTGTTTTGTTTTCTAGTTGTGAGGGTGCTTGCCATCTGATATCCAGGTGCCCAAGGGCATGGTTTTGTATTCGGATACGTTTCTGCGAAACAGATTATATTGAATATAGACTAACAACAAAGTAAATATTGAGTATTTTATATTTAAGACAGTTGTGTCAACAGGCATACATGCTTGTCAAAGCCCACATTTGCAGTACCTATCATTTTGAGAGGAAAAGGTATCATTTTGTTTATGCCCTCTAATTATAAGTATGATCTGCATCATATTTTAGTTACTTAAGTTAGTTTCCTTGTGGCATATATAATTAGAATATCACACAGCCCAAATGATATATATTCACACACACACACACACACACACACATATATATATATATATATACACACACACACACGCACACATATCTATTATAATATATATGCGATGAAATGTATGTATACATTTGCTTCATTCTCGAACTCCGAATGTTGGGACAAACTTATAATATTGATACACAGAATAGCACATTACAGGAAATACAGGCGTTTATTGCAACTTTACATAGTCTATCCCATTAAACAGTTATAGAGACGTGATATTTTTACATCGTATGTGAATCTCAGTTGTTTCAGAGCACGATGTATTGCTGATGATCGTGCAGTGTCGAGCCCAATTCACGAAAGGCCAGAGGATCTTTCATTAAGAGGGCATAAGTTCTCAATGAAGGTAGTACTGGACAATACTGAGGTTATATTGTTTTGTATATCAGGTATCATTGACAGGTTTTTATATTTTTAACAGGCCTAAATACAGGTTTCGATAGACCAAAATTATTGTTCTCTCTCTCCCAATGACATTACTCAAATCCAGTTTCTTACGCTCAGAACCATCCCTGAAAAAAAGTAAAATGATAAAGCTAACAGGATTTCCCAGCCGTGATACGATCTAAGAAAGTTGAAATAATGCCGCTAAGTGCTTTTAGAAAAATGTATTTTTCGCTATAAAAAAACCTGTTTCACGCTTGGAACGAAACATTTATGATACAAAAGCCATCGTACTAATTACCATATATAAGATTAGCCCGATGCATATTTCACGTCCCTTAAAAGTAATATTTGTAATATTTTTAAAAATGCTTCAGCGTTATCTCATACATGACCGAATATTTATTTTTTTTATATCAACAGCCTCATTAGTCATGTTTTTTTATGGAAAAGAGGAAACCCAGTGGGAGAACCACTACTAATTAGGATAATGTTCACGACACAAAAAAACCTGGGGATTTTGGTTTATTTTTGGTGAAATATGTGATATTAATCAGGCTTACATAGGCTTATCATGTACATCAAACTGTAATTACGTGCTTCCTTTAACTATTGTATATCATCTATTATATATTATAATATATATTACTATATTTGATTATTATATATAATATATATCTTCATAATTTAATAATATGTATATATATATATAATATATATATATATATATATATATATATATATATATATAATGGCACTGATATTGAATAGTAAAGAGAAACTGCAGAGTGGATATGAGAAAATGTAAGGACGTAAGGATTAATGAAATCACGGAACGTGCAACCCTGAAAGTTATTGTGGGTAGTGGAAAAATGGAAGCA
The DNA here is from genome assembly GCF_015104395.2 of Macrobrachium nipponense. NCBI lineage: Eukaryota > Metazoa > Arthropoda > Malacostraca > Decapoda > Palaemonidae > Macrobrachium > Macrobrachium nipponense. The sequence goes on from NC_061108.1 coordinate 94,674,151, forward strand.
GTTGTTTACTGTAAACATTCGAGAGTAAATAGACTGACTGACGGTGGAATGAGTGAAGGGGTGAGTCACAGAATAGGTTAAACAAGGAATGCTGCAAGGTACCTGCAAAAGATTAGGAATTGATTTGAAGTGTCCATCCATCGAAGCCTAGGAGGAATCTATATAAGAACTTTTAAGCTACCTCTCATTTGAGAAAGCGATATGTGTAGTTTTAATGAGTAAAAAAATAAATATTGTAAGATGAATTATTTGCTTAGTATAGGAGACCTGAAAACCATTGAAAGTGTAAGAAATTTTGAGATGCATAGAAGTTTTACAAGGTCATTGGAAGTGAAATGTTGAATTAGATTGCAATGAGAAATAGTCTTCGGATCCCCCCCCCCCCCCCCCCTCTTTGGAGAAACGGATTCATAAAAACTCATTAAACTCACGCTACGTCGTTCACCCTTATGTTCTGCTTATTCTCCAACATCCTGGATAACATATCACCTCCACTACATCACCTCTTTCACGACGTCAGTACGAAATCTCTCTACATAACCGAACCATTAAAAAAAAAATTCTCTCACCTAAGTTAATCTTAGTATAACACAATTCGTCTCAGTAATATCATTGTTTGCTTTACCATTCGCGTTCAGCATCCAAAATTTCACTTCTAAAAAGGAGAGTTGACGAATGACTGTATACACACACACAGACACACACACACACACACACACACACACACACATATATATATATCTATATATAATATTTATATATTATGTATATATATAGTATATATATTATATATACTATATATATATATAAAGACATAACACACACATTTGAGCGTCCACCCATAAATATGTTTGCACGCTAAACACTTTTTTTTTATGCAATTTATGGAGAGCCATAAAATGCAAACAAGATTACATCTCTTAAATTTCAACTAATAACAGATAGTTTGGCTGGAAACTGGCGGAAGTCCTTGTTGCGTAATCATTGTGGTGCAATCCTCGCGCGGCAATCCGCCGCCGCGTCATGCTGCTGTATGTCATATTTTTGGAACTCTTTCGCGAGGGTAATTATTATCTTGAGCTACTGTCATTCCTGCGCTAATTATAGGGCCTCTATGGCGTCATAAAAGAGCCGGATATAATAATGTCGGTGCCGGTGAAAATAAAAGTTATTTCCACAGAGAGCAAAGCGCCAGTCATAATCGAATGGCCGGCGTAAATGGCTCATTGTGCCATCGCATAGAAATATATAAATGTCATTTAGTGTTTTATTGATATGCCTCTATGCCGCATACAAAATGGAATAACAGCGTTTTTTGTTGCCGTAAATTCATTCGCTTTGCTTCTATAAAAGCAAAAACACACAGTTGATACGGAAGTGCATGCGACGTTTAGCATATAAATGGCATAAAATGTTTTAATAATAATCAGGAATTAGGCACCCTCCCCTGCCCTATCCTCCCTCGTTCCCTCCTACCCCCTCCCTCTTCCCTCCTCCCTAATGGATGGAGGGAAATTGCGAAATTTGGAATTTTCATGAATTTGCCTTATGGTGGAACGCGGAAAAATTTATGGATTTGGAAAATAGGAATTTTTCCTCTTTCCTTAGTTTCTGTTGATTAAAAGAGAGAGAGAGAGAGAGAGAGAGAGAGAGAGAGAGAGAGAGAGAGAGAGAGAGAGAGAGAGAGCTGTACGGTTAATTATAAAGAAATATAAATTTTTCAGTTCACGATGAATGAAGGGATTTGCGAAACTAAACAGCAAATCTGAATTTACAATTAAGTTAAACATTTTTGTTTTCTTGGGAAGCAATTACGTGAATTTCGCCTCTCCAATCAAATTGCTATTCAGGCCTGATATACAAAATGAACAAATTCACGTTGAAGGATGCTTAAGTGACGGAGTTTTCAGATACTTGATCGGCGTGACCGGAACACCTGAATTAATTATTAGTCAAGAGGGACTACGTATTATAATTTTAACGCTTTCTTAATAATACCTGACTAATAATCGTAGAAACTCTATGATTATTCGGCAAAATGACTAATATAATTTTATGGGCTTTGTAATAAATAAGACAGAAAATCTACGGCATTAGTTAACAAATGACTAATATGATTTAAATTTTATTTGGCAATGATACTGATAGAAACTCTGTGACGACTATTCAACAATTGATTAATATAATTTTGAAGATCTTCTAATGATAATGGTAGAAATAAGATGGTTTCATAGCAAGTAATTAATACAATTTCAATGATTTTGTAAAGATTATCATAAAAAACTCCACGATTGTTAGTCAACAAATGACTGATATAATTTGTGTGACTTTGTAATGATATTGATAGAAACCCTACGGTTATTGGTCAACAAACGAGTAATATAATTTCAATGATTTTGTAATGCTAATGATAGAAACTCTGGTTATTGGTCAACGAATGAATCACTCGTATAATTTCAGTGAGTTTGTAAAGATAATGAAAAAACTGTACGATAATTAGCCAACTGATGAGTGATACAATTTCAGCGATTTTCTAATTATGATGATATGAACCAAGATTATTGGTTAACGAATGACTTATATAACTTTAATAGGTTTATAATAATAATGATTAGTAAGCCTAGAAGCCAACAACTAGTTTATGAAGTTTTGATAACTTTCTAATGATAGTAATAGAAATCCTGCGATTATTGGTCAGCAAGCGAGTAATATAATTTCAATTATTTTACAATGATAGTGATACTGCTACTACTATTCCTACAGATGCCATTATCAAGAGTGGAATCAACAAAACAAATAATAGTAATCGCACCAGTGGTAACACCAGTAATTAAGACTCGGGTAATAAACACAGTCACTAAACTCGCACCAAATTCAACCCCCCCACCCGGAAGGGGGAAATAAAAACAACAGAAGTTCTGGCTCTGTGTGAGGCGGGAGAGAGAGAAAGAAAAAAAATGGTAGACGAATTAAAGGCAATACATTTGTCAGACAGCCAGGGCGACAGCTGTGATAGGAACCAATTAATTACCTGATAGACCATCTGTGACTAATATCACCACTTAGGCCGAGTGGTGCTTAATTACTGTGGAATTGATTGGTTAAATACAACCGAACGTTATTTTTGATTCAATTCCATTTATGGGTGAAGTCATGGGAGCATTTTCCAACGATTGACCCGCGAATTGCGATTTTTGTTTATTTATTTTTTTTTAGATTCGCTCTTGATAGAACTTTTAAACTCTGGTGATAAATATATAACTTTTAGTTTATAAATTCCCTTTTACTATTTCATTCATTTGTTTGTGCATTTGTTGAAAAATCATGGGTTAAAGTTTTTATCAACAAAGACAGTGCTATTTCAACTTCTATTAATTCAGTTATCTAACAGAATACCTACAAAGTAAACAGTTCCAACAGCCTTTATTTGTTTCAGTCAACAACGTATAAAAAAGTTTTTAAAAATAAACTCTTTCTCTCAATAGGATTTCAAAAACCTTTAGTGACTTTTACTCTTTGGAAGTAATCAAACGAAGAAAACAGAAATAGGTACCTCGTGAATTAGTTAAATTTACATACATTACAAAAGATTGATAATCGAATCATAGCTCCTTCGATAATTAAATACCGTATGAAATGACGGCCACGAAAAGACGCAAAAAAAATCGTTGCAGTTTCTTGAAGGAGACCGGATTACAAAAAAAGAAAAGAAAAGAAAAAAGTAACTCCTAACGACTCCATCAAGTTGTAAGTGCTACGTCGTGGGTGGCATCCTTTTTTCTTTAGTCAGTGTGGCACGACTAATGACGGAACATTAACCCATCTACGGTAAGACACGGAATTCTTTTGTTTAGAGAGAGATATTGTTGATGAATCTCTTGTTTAAAGGAAGGTGTTTCTGGGTGCTGAATTAGTTGTCCACAAGCTTTTGTTTCGTGTTCGTTTAAGCTTTATTTATTGACAATCTTTCCTTTTTGTTTCTCGTGGTTCGACTAGACAAAGCATGTCCCTGGTTTTCCTAGGCCTATTCATTGTGACGGCCGATATCGAGCGTACTCTTCGATCCGTATAAGGGTTATTCACTTACTTTATTGACAAAGGCGTCATTCAAACTTGAAAGTAAATCACTGACAAATGTGAATAGGTATTCAAGTAACATAATATCAGATATTTAACGTCAAGCGGCTGAGACACATGTAGTGTTATATAACGAGAGATAAGCTGTTCTTGTATATATATATAGTTTACTCAGGACATGTTTATGCAAATGAATTAGTGAGCAAGATCCGTCAGTCCATGTTGTGTTCTTGCTTTCCTTTTGTTTGCTTCATTGTTATTTTTCATTACTGAACTTTAGATATCTGGTGAAAACGAGAAAATATCAGGTGTTCTTAGCCCAGAATCCATCAGGTTCCCAAAGATAATTAGAAACAACCACGTTCCCATGGGTATGGTATAAATAATCATACTCCAAATGTAGCAGAATACCCAAGGTTCCCAACGATATGGTAGAAAATATCAAGTCCCAAAGCCTATGATTCTTAAATTTAGAAACGACCATGTTTCCAAGTTCACCTGGCAGTTTGTTTCCCAAGGTTACGATAAAAAAAAAATTAAAAACCACCAAGTTCCCAAGAGTATGGTAGTACACACCAAGTTTCCTAATTTAAGGTAGAAACAATCAAGTTTCGTAAAGTATAGTATAAATCATCAAATTCCTGATAAACGCCGACCAGCAATCAAACTACAAGAGGGGTACAACAGACACCACTTTGTTACGGGGCGGGGGTTGGGGTGGGGTGGGGGGTGGGGTGGGGTGGGGTGGGGGGATGGGGGGGGGGGGGGGGGGGGGGGGGGGGGGGGTGGGGGGGGGGATGATGACCTGGTGGCGTATGGCAGTAACCATATAAAAGAAGGTAAGCAAAATTTATTCAGACCAAAATTCTGATAGCAATAATTAGGTTTCCTAATGAATCTGGTATAAACTCAGCCCATAAAGGTTACCGGAGATACAACCAGCTTTCCTTCCAAGAGTAGTCTTCTGAAACAGCAAGTCTTAAGAATGGGTAATAACATCAAATCTGTAAAGATATAACACAAACATTAGGTCCTCAGTTGTACAGAAAAATCCACGGTCCCTCCAAAAGCTTAGGAGAAAGCTTCAGATTCCATAAGGATTGATAGGTACCATGAGCTCATCAAGAACATGTCGTAAATCCTAAGTTCCGTAGGGTAAAGAATAGACCGTCATGTCCAAAAGTCTATCATGGGTCTCAACAAGAAATGAGAAAAATCAAATCTCTAAAGTACAGATGAAACAATGAAGTAGCAAAAGGTATGGCAGAAACCATCAACTACGGCGAGATGTGGTAGAAACCATTAGGTTTCCAATGGAAAAGCAGAACCCTTTAGATACCATTAAGTAAGGTAGAAACAATCAAATAATTGGCAGGAGTCACCAGGTTCCCAAAGAATTGACAAAGTAACCATGTTCAGTAAGTTTCTTAGGGTTTGGTAGAAACCACTAAGTTTTCGAGACCGTGGTAGAAGCTCTAATGTTCATTGGGATTAGTAGAAACCATCTGCCGATCAGCCAGGTCCCCACAGGTTAGGTACAACCACTTGTGCATCCAAGTTGTGACCAATGTACCAGTTCAGTTAGGAAGTGGTGGAAGTCATGATGCCCCATGGTATAGAGCGGAAGCAGTCATATTCCGACGATTTGGTTAAAACTACCAATTCCTAATGGAATGGTAATGTCGATTTTGTTACCGTTACAGACTGGAAGTTGATGAGATGAAGAGAAAGAGGATAACACGCTGTTATCTTCTTTATTGAATACAATGTATCTTAGTAATGAGTGCCTGGGTACATATAAAGATATAATGCATCAAAATCAGTATCTCTGAATACACTGCATAAGAATTTTTGTGCACTGCTGCTAAAATCAAGGCATTTGAATATACTACACTTTTGCTACATTCCATCAGAGTCAATAATTTTTGGTTATTTACAGGATGTTTAATTTTGCACTTTACGTACAGCAGATTTGAATAGAGGGTTAATTAATGAATTTCATGTCATTAAATTTAGTAGGGCAGGTAAATATTTTTCAGGGTTTGAATTCAGCATCGTTGAACAGCATGACAGCAAAGTGATAGGTTTGAACATATCGGATTTGAATTTTTATTTTAGAGAAAAGTGAATTTAAATTCAGAATCATCCCAGTCAAATGTGTTTGTTGAAAAGTATCTCAATAATTCTATTTAGCCATATCAGTATCTAGCGATAATATGTGAATCCCTGTGCTTCTGAGGAGAGCATCTATATGCAACGTAACAAAATATTGGGTACATAGATATATGTAGTTTGTTTGAATACCGAATAGTTCAATACAGTTCACAAGCACATAGCATCCTCAACAACAACTTATCTTAAAGTTGTATCTTCAAATGTAGATACAACCTTAGCATATGAACATAACACATTTCAGTTGTTTGTATCGAGACTTAATATGTAATGGTAATTTATCAAAATACAATGACTTAATACAAAGCATTTCACTGTATTGCCCTTGTATACAGTGTATCGGAATAAATATGTAAGAATAAAACTCCTGAGTCCAGGACCTCTGGAATTCTTACGATAAGGAAATGCTATAGAATTTTGTGAATGAAAAGGAAATGGTCTATTCTGGTATTTCTACGGATATGATTCTGGGAATAGGCCTTACACGGAGTAGGCCTTACGTATTATTAAAGGAAAGAATAGTTCTATAAGGACAGTACCATTCCTTTTCTATACTTGAATTTCTCACGATATAATCTTCCAGATGAAGAGGCCAATACGACAGATTACACAATGCCCTTTGATTTAGTCTAGGGTTGGGGGAGAGGGGTTGGAGGTGAGGGGGAGCTGGTTGGGGAATTGGCAAGGGTTATCGATGAAGGAAACAATGGTTTATTTCTTGATAAATTGATCATTGTAACAGTAAAAGAAACCGGGCAATGTAATTAACCGAACAGTGTATTCTGGGAATTAGTGATTATATGGAACATTCTGATGAAATATATTACAAGTATAAACAATGTTAGTGGTGGGCAATGGAAAATAGAATACTCGGAATCATGATTACATATGAACCATCAACGAATTTTACAGCTATAGTCCAATCAGGATGTTTCATATTTTGCAATTGTAACATTTTCTTACTTATACAAGCCCTCTTAAATCATCGTTGTTAATAGATTATATTGGACTTATATCAGCATAAGCTCTTTCGATCTGAAAATATGAGAAATTTGTTTTTGTATCCATATTTTTCCTTATTTCACATAGGAAATTAAACCTTGCAATTATTCTGACTGCTTCTCTCTAGTAAAATCTTTATTCCTTAATCTTTCTCATTTTAATCCATTTACTGTAAAGTACGTTTCGTAGTAAATAATTATGACTACCAAATCCAGCATTGTTATTCACCTTTAATACTACTTTACCCTATGCAAGAAAGTCCTTTTTGGGCTTGGAAACCCTTTCTGTTTTTTTCCCATTTCATGCATATAAGATAATGAAACATAATAATTTGCTGAGATTGGCCAAATTGTGCATTGCGCTGCATGATCAAAACTCTGAATATCAATTTTTCCTTTGTTAATTAACTTCAAAATATTGGTGTACTTTAAAATCGCTTCCGGAGCCTAAGAATATAACATCTCAAGAGTGGGAACAATACATTTTAAATCGCCACTGCTAGGTATATACAGAAAAATAAAGTTAAGTCACAATATTATCCTTCTACTTAACATGGAGATATGACAATGCCTGCCACATCAGCACGATTTTCCAACTTAACGTGAGATTGAATGAAATAAATTGGGGAAAAATGGCATCATCTGAACTCTACTTCATATTTACTCGACATTTTCGCTTGCCTATAAGTTAGATTTGTTTTTCTCTCAGATTAAACGTTTATCATTTTTAGGTGTGGATATCTGTTGATGCCTACATCAGACGTTTTATAAACATATACATGCAAACATTCATATCTATCTGTCTATGTATGTATGTATGTATGTATGTATGTATGTATGTATGTATGTAATATATATATATAGATATATATATATATAATATATATATATCTATATATTATATCTATATTATATATATATATATGTGTGTGTGTGTGTGTGTGTGTGTGTGTGTGTGTGTGTGTATAGGGCGTGTTTATGTTCATGAAAATTTGAAATTCCTCAGTAGAAGCAAAATTTAAAGCAAATACTTTCCCTGAAAAGATTTTTGAACTGTATGAAGGCTCAAATTTCTTTACATGCGGTGCAAATGACTTAATCATCATCCATTCCATTTAATGGTTTTGAAAACGAATAAAAAGAAAGAGACAACAACGCATGCAAATACCTTGTATAAATTCCGCCGTCGAAGACCTTATCACCAGAGACGTATCCTCTGCGCCACCGCATTCCAGCGCTATTCCTATTGCGTAACTGCACAGTCTCCTAAACAGACCGATTCTGGATAAAAATGAACTTGTCAGCGAGCACATGTTTTGTCCTCCCCTCCCCCCTCGTGCGGGATGAAGGCCCCTGCTGGTAAAATGACCCAATTTACTCCGTGCCCTCTCTGCGCCTCCTACGCCTCCCCTTTCCCCCCTCCCTTCCCCCACCAGGAGATGCAAATGACACGAGAGATAAGACGCACCGGGATGGGAGGTGGGGACGGATAAAGGCTTGTTGGTAGAGGGGGAATGAGAGGGAGGTTGGGGTTAGGGGAGACAAGGGGGTGGGGCGGGGAGAACACTGCTGATGCTGCTACTCAAACCCGCATCTTGAGGGGATAGACGACTTGTTGAGAGGATTTGGAGAGAGAGAGAGAAGAGAGAGAGAGGCGTGAGGAGAGAGAGAGAGAGAGGAGCGAGAGAGAGAGAGAGAGAGGAGCGAGTGAGAGAGAGAGAGAGAGAGAGAGAGAGAGAGAGAGAGAATATTCAACAATTTCCTGTTAGATGTCCTCGGTATACCACTGTCTCTAGCTTATGAATTCTAAAGCAAGTTGGTCAATGCGTTATAAATCTACGCTGCATAACATGCGGATAGATTTTTTCTATCTTCGTGTCTATTGGTTTAATTACGTATTTTCTTTATTAAATATCAATTTAATTTTTATAATCAATGTAATCATATAAATTTCAACATTATTTTCAGCTATAAAATGTATACTCACACACACAGAACACACACTATATATTATATATAATATATATATATATATATATATATATATATATATATATATATATTAAAATATATATATATTTATATATTATATATGATTATATGCAGACCATGAGATGTGTTCTTTTATATATATATATATATATAAAGAACACATCTCATGGTCTGCATATAATCATATATATTTAATTTCTAAGGGTATATACAATATTCGAATGAAAATACGATAATAACAGTGTATATTACAAAAAATATCATATACATCAGATTTTTCTACACAGTGGAATGTTCGGCCATTTGAGACACCCAAATACCAAGTTGACGACAAGCGAAACATTAACGAGTTTAGTCTAATTCAGCACTTTACTATTTAACCAACTTCATACATGCTCTCTCTCTCTCTCTCTCTCTCTCTCTCTCTCTCTCTCTCTCTCTCTCCTACATTAACATACTGTATACATTTGAATTTCCATCCTGGCAAAACCTATTAGGTTATGGTTCTTAACAATCCATCCTGCAAAACCTATTAATGTAATGTCTATTGTGCCGGGTTAGTCTGTCCGTCTGGTCTTTTTCTGTCCGGCCTCTGTTCTTAAAAACTACTGAGCCTAGAGGGCTGCAAATTGGTTTGTTGATCATCCACCCTCCAATCATCAAACATACCAAATTACAGCCCACTAGCCTCGGTAGTTATTTTTATTTTATTTAAGGTTAAAGGTAGCTACAATCGTGCTCTTGGCAACACCACGACCGGACCTTGGCTTAAAGCTTCATTGGCCATACACAAAACTCGATTGCGCCGAAGAAACTTCGGTATATTTTTAACTTGTTTGTTATTCGTAGTGGGATGTCCTGTGGGTCCTGATTTCTTTTGTAATCACTGTTCGTTGTTAAAATTACTTGGGTATTTAGGCTTCTGTTCCTTCAAAGTCAGATTTAATTAAGTAAAGTCTCTGTAATATCATTCTTTAAAACTCCAACCTTCTAAGAATATCGATGTTTTTGCCTATACTAACAAGAGAACTTGTTTTAGGAATATTTAAAAATTTTCGGTCATAATGCAGATTAGTCTGTTCATAAACCTTAAAGCTAAGTTATTTTCTCTCCAACATTCCTTGGGGAAAAATGAATTGTCACTGAGTAGGGTATTTTCTTTTTTCCTCTGGGTAAAGGTATAGTATTACTTCTTCACTCTTATGCGAAGCATGGATGTGAAAACTGACTTTGTAAGATATTCAGTGGGATAACAGCGCTCGCTAATACCATGTATGTGCTTATGTTAACCTCTATTGATATTTTAAAGCAGAAATCCTGCCACTTTTTACTTGTAAAGTTTTAATTTATGTAGTGTAACAATAATGAATTCGCATTGGCGGATTCCCCCTCCAGCATGTAACTAACATCCTTGTATTATCTACCAACCAGAGCACAACCATATTAAGAGTATTATGCTGTACTCAGAAATAACAAGTAACGGAAATTAACGGTAAATAGTTCTCCCACCATTAAAAGGAAATGATAATTTCTTGTAGAGTTTTTTGACGATTCAAAAAAATCGGAGAGCGAAAAAAAAATGATGACAGTTGTCGAAGATGGAAAGGGAGTCTGGTTTTGAGCTTCCTCCCACATATCGATTACGGATCCTGGCGAAAGTAACCGAAAAGTTCTTCGGTGTTCTTGTGCCGGGCGGCGGAGAGGTCGTTTATCAGAGGGTAAGACGCCCTGACAGCCGCCGGCAGGGGCGCCTACGTGAGAGGAGTAATGAAGGAAAGTTGTCTGATCACCTACTCCTACTCCTCCCGTAGCTGCCCCTCCAGTTTCTCTCACTACTACTCCTCTTTGACGCCTCCTCCTTATCCTCCGGTTTTCAAACTCCTTCTTTTAACCGTAACTTTACTCTCCCTTCTTTCTCCCTTCTCTTCTATTTTCATCGCACCTTCCCCTCTTCCTCCCCTTCCCTCCACCCCGTCTTCCTTTGGCTCTCTCAGTCCTCTCTCCCTCCTTTAATCACATCATTCTTTTTCTGTTCCTTTATCCCTCTGATGTACGCATTTCCTATGTAATTTCCCGTTTTCAGCTTTTTAAGATTCGTTTTTGGTCTTCCCTCCTCTTCCTCGCTCCTGTTTTCTTGGTGATCGACTGTCAGTTGTTTGTTCATCTTGACACGAAAGCATTTGTTAATTACTTTTGCTCCTCTCTCTCTCTCTCTCTCTCTCTCTCTCTCTCTCTCTCTCTCTCTTGGCATTTGATTTTCCTTCGAAGTTGTTTATGCGCCATTCCGTATCTTCTTTCACTTCACACTTAAATCTTTTTTCAATTGCAACATTAACTGAACTTTTCCTCTTTCATTTATCTCTTCCTATCTCTGGTTCCTCTTCTTAATTTGTCTCATGTAACTTTCTATCATTTTTCGTATTTCTGCAGCATGTTTACGGCAGTTAATCTCTAAACTGTACTAAGCAAAAATTCATGTTTACCACTTTTGAATTATGAATACTTGAAACTGTCACTGCCGTCTTCTTTGTTTGTTTTGGGAGGTTAGCTGTCATATACTAAGTCGTGGGTATTTTTATGATTACTTTCTCACAAAATGATTATTAATTCTGTAATCATATGATGAGGGAACAGGACAAACCAAATCACTCATATTTGTCTCACCTCAGATGCTCTCAGTATAAAGAGAAAAATAAAAACCCAAAGGAAATGGAAAAATGTTAATTAACTTCTCTTCTTTGGTTATGACAAAACTAACCTCTTCAACAGGGAAATATGATTATTCTCATAATTAAAAAAAAAAGAGATCTTTGAGTACAACAGTATTTTTTATTTCGATGAAATAAAATGGAAATGAAGCAAGAATTTTATTTAAAAAGAATAAGGTTTTGAATTTGCAGATTTAGTCCAGTGTAAATACGTACCTAATAGTTTGCATTCATTTTATTTTTAATTTAACAT
>NC_061108.1:94691353-94721353 GCF_015104395.2 Macrobrachium nipponense
GTAATCCTTAAGAAGTTTCCTACTGTCGCTGATCTAAGCTGAAAAACTGGATTGTTATATCTAGGCTAATATAGATAAGTTCCACTACAATCATAATTGCAAAGTTACTGTACTTAGTGGTTCTATGTTGAAAGTCAGTTGCCCATCTGAGTTACATCATTGCACCTCATCTTAGCCAAATCAAATAGTGCACTTAATTCTTGTTCAAAGAGAACGCAACAAGTTGCCTTGTATTTGGATTTACTCCCACATGTCACCAGATGATGACAGGCTTCTGGAATAGAGGGCAGTTTCCAGACAGGTATCAGACATGTCTTCTTTGCCGACCAGATGGAAGCATCAATGGGGGTGATATCCAGATGCATTATTTGCTTGAAGCCAGGTTATTGCCTGATAATTGGTAAGTTTACTGTGAAGATCCATGGTATCTCTAGGTTTAAGTAACATATTATGGTCCTTCCGAACCTTAGCAAACAGCTGGGGTCCGGTTTGAGTTATAATTTCTTGTTGTGAATATTATGCAGATAACATAGAAATACTCAAGTGGTGTAATTCCCCTTACTAAGAGTGGCTAACCTAGAAAGTTTTCCAGCATGTCTTCTTTCCCTAGCCACTAAAAGCTGAGGTTGTTTTCCAAACTGAATGCAACAGTTTATTTGATACGGTATGTCAGGCAGCCCTTTAGCTTCTTTGATGTTTTAAAAGCCATCTATAAAATGGGCCTCTTAGTTGGCGAGGGGTGTAGGAGAAGTAGAATATTTCATTACTACAAGTGATCAGCAGACTTTCATATTCCTGGGAATTACCACACATAAATGGTGTATCAGCTATGTTGTTTTCCTTCTTGTTGATCTAGCAACTGTTGCATTGGAGGCGCTTTCTATCAGGCTTTTTTCCATCTTCTTGTTAATTTCAGAAAGGAACCTCGCAAGGTCTAGTTTGTTACCACTAATCTCAGGAAATAAGATATTTGGCCCATTAGTGATCCTGACTGGGTTTCTTGCCAATTCGCCTTCCTCAACTCCTAGGCTTTATAAACTCATCTCTAGTGTGGTAGCCTAACACCAGACCAATAATTCTGTAAAGTTAGCATAGGCCCTCATCACAATACCCATAAAGACATCGGTATAATATGAAATTTTCTAGCAACTATGAGTTTTACCACGTGTGATCTTTGCTTGACTGTCACCCAGCACAACTCTTTATATCAGCTTCCGGAACATCTGATGATTCACTTATTCCAGTTACCAAGATACCTATCATATCAGCTTTTAGAATTAATTTCATCTGACTTCTTGGCTTGACCAAAGACTTTGGCACTGTGGCAAGCTGATAACTTACTGGCAAACAGTGGCAGCATTTAATAGCTGTTACATTAACATTTTGTCAGCTGATGTGAAATCGGCACCTTGTACACAATGAGAAATGCTTTGTAAGAGCACCTAAGACCTATATACTTTCATTGACCTATTTTTTCTGTACATTTGCTACCAGATACTGCCTCCCTTAATCTCTGGCAAGGAAATAGCTGATCTCATCATTTGGCGCTATGCCCTATATTGCCAGTGAAACAAGTAAAACATTCTAGTAAAACATTCTTTTATTTTCCTTCATTTCCTTTTCGTTCTATTGAGGCAGTGCGCACTCTAAAAGCATCAGGCCTTTCAAGTTGTATGACAAGCTTCGGCACATCATTTTCATCACATTTCCTTCATGAGCAAGCTATCAGAATCGATCAGTATAGTTTCTTGTTCATCATCTGCTAGGCTAAAGAAGCATCTGATATTCTTTGAAATGTGTGGTACCTCTGACCATGTAATAGAAAACCTAATCTCTTGCTTAATGATTCTTGTAATACATATGCATAGTGTAGGTCTTATCATCCCAGAATTCAGCATACACCTCAGTTGCTGTCTTCTTGTCTGGAGAACTGACAAATTCGATTGTTGCTGTAAATTATATAAGGAAGTATTGCAACAAAATCTATTTGCCTTCCTATTCAAGGTTGATGGAGTCTGTCAGGATCTTCACCAGACGTGTGTGTGTGTGCTTAACAAATCTGAAGTTTGGGGTTCTCAGTGTGGATTTTCTAGGTGTCTTCAATTAGTTTTTGTGCCTTCTCACTACTCATGACATTTGATATCTTGTCCTACTGTATCCCAGATATCCTACTGTATCCCAGAGATCGTTTCTGTATTGCCCTTTATATTTTGTTTGAGTTGGAATGCAGAATTTTAGGCAAGCTCTCTAACTTCTACATCTTGTTGGAGACTCCTCAACCAGCCATGATTTAAACATAGGCCACTTGATCATCCACATTACTTCGTATGTCAGATAATGCTTTCAGTACGATCACAAGCTTTGCCATCCAGCATAACCTCTGTTTTGGTCGCAAATGTACTATTTTCTATCCGCATGTTATCCAGTTATGTATTTTCTATATGTTTTCCAATAGCTTCTAGAAAATAAAGGTACTGCTGGAACAAGGATAAAATCCACGATGGGATGCTAGCTCTGATGATGAATGACACTGTCTCTTTAATCTGCTTATCTTGCTTTTATGGGCGAATGTGTGTGGCAACAGGGACAAGATTCTTCTGAAACCGCTTCGGTTCTGGCAAAGTTGTCTACGTTGATGGTAACATTCAGGTTGGCGATCGTTCTTGTTCTGTTTTCTTATTCTGTGGTTGCGATGTGGAGGTTACCTGAACTGCATTGACAGAAAACGCATAGAGATTTTCAGTACCTTTGAGGTTATTTTACATAATAATTAATGCACTGGAGTCATGGCTAGTTATAAATCTAGGCATGATATCTGCTTCTCCTGTTGGAAGGGTAAAAGCATGAATATAATGCAAAAATGAAAGTATTTCACTTTAATGACCATAAATCCTCTAAACTGATGTTTGGTGTCATCCGCAGTGCAAAAGATAATTATTCATTAATAGCTTTTCTCTCATTGGAAAATTCAGCGGAAAAATGTTGCTTTCAGCAATAGGCAAAACCCTAAAATGCAACATCTGAGGTGACCTTTAAAATGACCCTGAAACTGAAATTTGGCGATGGTATCTTTCAAAACTTTTTTTCTTTTTTTTTATTACCATGCCCTTATAAAATGAATCAACATGGATGCCGTCTATTAACCTAAAATGCCATTAAAAACTTCTAAAGGACTTTACCTTTGGAGGCTGGTCTACCATGAAGAGCAGGTGCTAGAAAGCTACTCTTCCACCATAAGGAAAAGACGGACATAATAGAGTTGTTTTCTTTTTCAAGAAATCCTATGAAAGAAACACATCAAATCTTTCTTCTTCCCATCCCACAACTTGGACCTTTGCATTAACAATGTAGATGAATTCATGAGACGTGGGAAAATATACATAGAAAATGAAGCGTGGAAGTGATTTGATGTACAAGCACTGGGGCTGTAACGAGCGGACGGGAAAATTTCCACACTTGTGCGAAGGCAGTAATAACTTCACCAGAACGAGTGATGATGAATTACATCCATTCCACACGGCGTTCTACAATCAGAAAGCCAACCGGGCACAAGGGTCTAACCCGATGGAAAACTGGGCGTCATATCGCCCTTATGCTGCCAGGCCACAAGGTCTTTAACATCTCGTTCAAAACTTTCTACAGCCGGTTTTCTCCCACTTGTGATAAGAAAATAAACGGATCATGGTAGAAGGAACATCTTCGGTGAAACCTTCTTCTTCTTCTTCCTCTTCTTCTTTTCCATAATTCGAGGTCTCTTGCACAAAAGAATACGATCAAGTTGATCAAAAGGAATCTATTTGAGTCCGAAATACTCGAAGAAGAATTGGTTCCGAGTGTCCTTGTGAGGAGGGAAATGAGAGATTCGTACGAGAAAGGGTTGAGAGAGGCGAGATGATGAATAATAATTATGCGAATAATGTTGATGAATGATAGGAAATCTGTGAGTTTCGATGATTTCGTTTTGCTGCGAAGAAAAAAAATCCAATATCGAATGGACAAAAGTGAGAGCCAGTTTTAGGATGAAGTGGTTACGAGAGTTTGTTAAAAATAGGGTGAGCATTTCCAGGATCCTAAAAATGCTCAAAATTAGACGTATGA
Organism: Macrobrachium nipponense; assembly: GCF_015104395.2. NCBI lineage: Eukaryota > Metazoa > Arthropoda > Malacostraca > Decapoda > Palaemonidae > Macrobrachium > Macrobrachium nipponense. The sequence continues at coordinate 94,695,452 of NC_061108.1, forward strand.
TATAATGTGGTACTAGCGAAAAGATACGAGCATATGATATTATGATGCTTATTTTTTCTGGTAAAATGAAACAAGAAAGAATGCAGTATTATGGACATCCTTTCAACTATGTACAGAAACAGAAATTGGAAACGCGTTTTATGAAAGGTAATAGAAATAATTAGATAAAGGAGCATTTTTAAACACATTAACTTTTTGCATTGAAACGAGACCCAACGCCATGTGCTTAAAAACGCCTACGAAGTACGTAGAAAAGTTTCTCATTAAAAAAAAGACGAAAAAAAACATTAAATCCAGATAACAGACATTACAACAGTCCAAAGGAAATTAATGGCCAGGATTTACTGTATGCTAAGCAGTCCAGACGGGGCAGAAGGCTTATGGGGGCTGTATCCAGGCGGGGCAGAATGTTTATGGGACCGATTGTAGGCCTAACTACGGTAAGAAGTTGAAAGATGTACAACAGAGATTGCGCACCTGAGCTGCTTTTTTTTTGCTGAGCCTAAAATCAACTTTACCTGCAATACACATTTTCTCTTTTATAGTTTACTTTTTTGGCAAAATAGATCATAAATCTAATATTATTAGTTATAAATATTCAAATTTAGTTCATGATCGAGGATGAAAAAGTGGCTATTTCTCTCTAGCTATAAATCTATAATTACATTTTTTTTTCAGTTTATTCCAAGATTAACTCAAACTAAAATTATTAAAATAGATTCATATTCTCATGAGCAGTTCATATGGTTCCACAAGAGGCAAGTAGGAAGTCTTCCATTTATTATTCCATTAATCATTATTTCTGAAAGGTGAGAATGTCATATGATAAGGGTTACAAAGACTCTGTTATTCCAATAAATTTTAATATATATATATATATATATATATATATATATATATATATACATAAGTCTATCACATTACCGTGATTCATATACATATATCGAACTACAAATGTCCTTTAATATCTAATTCGCTCTACCTCGGAATTAATATATTTTCATATGTGCTTAACCGAGGGGGAATTTATTATGCGATAATAGAATTGGCGATCGACAGGCGCGAACCAGCGACCTCAAATCCTGTCGATCGCCAATTCTATTATCGCTTAATAAATTCCCCTCGGTTAAGCATATATGAAAATATATTAATTCCGAGGTAGAGCGAATTAGATATTAAAGGACATTTGTAGTTCGATAATAATATACTAGTATATATAGTATATACTATATTATTATAGCATATAATATATAATTATATAATAATATATATATATAATATATATATTTTAAACGATCACAAGTAACACGTGAAGATGCACATCAAGAGCCAGCTGGCTCTTGATATATATATATATATATATATATATATATATATATATATATATATATATATATATATATATATATATATATATATATATATATAATATATATATATATATATATATATATATATATATATATATATATATATATATATATATATATATATATCTACATATATATATATGTATATATATATATATTTATATATATATATATATATATATATATATATATATATATATATATATATATATATTGACACTCTAATAATTTCCTTTATCGCTGTAGTCATTGTTATCATTATAATGATAACTAACCACAATGGTAACTTTTTTATTATTACAATAAGCTATTATTATTATTATTATTATTATTATTATTATTATTATTATTATTATTATTATTATTACATATTTTTTTTTGCTCTATCACAGTCCTCCAATTCGACTGGGTGGTATTTATAGTGTGGGGTTCCGGGTTGCATCCTGCCTCCTTAGGAGTCCATCACTCTCCTTACTATGTGTGCCGTTTCTAGGATCACACTCTTCTGCATGAGTCCTGGAGCTACTTCAGCCTCTAGTTTTTCTAGATTCCTTTTCAGGGATCTTGGGATCGTGCCTAGTGCTCCTATGATTATGGGTACAATTTTCACTGGCATATCCCATATCCTTCTTATTTCTATTTTCAGATCTTGATACTTAACCATTTTTTCCCTCTCTTTCTCTTCAACTCTGGTGTCCCATGGTATTGCGACATCAATGAGTGATACTTTCTTCTTGACTTTGTCAATCAACGTCCTGTCTGGTCTATTATTATTATTATTATTATTATTATTATTATTATTATTAATTATTATTATTATTCCTCCCCGTGTTTAATGATTCTTGGAATGCTAGTCATCTATAAAATGACTTTTTGTCTTTGACGCATCTTTTGAAGGTCGCAGATCAATTTAAAGGTCTAGTCACAAACCTTTTCCTCTGAATACTGGAGACAACAACAGTAACGCATCTTGCGTCATAAGAATTCAATGGTATTACTTAAGGCAGTGCTTCCCAAACTGGGTTCCGCGGAGTATCCCGGTATGGTAAAGATAACATTTGATTCGTTTGGGTCCTCGGCTGGGACTCATCTTTTCTCGGGGTCCTTAGTATGGTCAAGTTTGGGAACCACTGATAAAGTATTTTTTTACCTTGAAATTTTTCTCTCAAGGTGGCGAGTCAATTTATAATTCAATATTTAAACTTTTTTTTTTTGCCAAATTTAGTCGGCAAGTTCCTTGGAATTCGTTAATGTTTCCCTCAAATATTTTCCACACTGAACTATTTTCAACTGTTACTATACTCTGTTTTTTTTCATCTGTCCATCCGCCTGTGGTGTTTTTGTATGGTAACACTGCGTCCCGGGCTTTAGATAGTTACGCTATGTGTAAGTTTTAGGTAAATAAAAGGATATCTGGGTGTACATTTGCAACTGAAAAGTGTTTTAATAATTTACTGATTGCGAATTACACCGTTAATATTCGAAATAGAATATTATTATAATCATTGAATGTAAGCTGAATGTAACTATCTAAAGCCCGGACGCAGTGTTACCATACAAAAACACCACAGGCGGATGGACAGATGAAAAAAAACAGTATAGCTAACTTAACGATAAACAATTTTCTCTAGCATAGAACATTAAATGATGCCACAATTTTTGCTTTAATCTATTTCTAAATGTCACAAATCTACTTCAGTACACATGTTTAATAGTTGTTATATTCATTATGATGAAACTTGGGACGAAGTTACCTCAAGGGTCGGTGATTATTTGTCACTATTTACCATACAAATTTTTTGTTTACCTTGACCTATATTTTAAGGTAACAAGATAATTGAAATGTCAATTTTTCAATCTGATACTTAGCGGTAGATACTGGAGGGGAAGTTAATAATTTTCCCATATATTGTTTTACTTGGATAAATTTTTGAAAGGTCATGTGTCAAGTGAAATTCCAAAACTTTAACATAATTTTCTCTACACTTGAGGAACTATGATGGAGGTCTCTGTTCTTCACAAAGTTTTTCAAGGCATGTAAGAATGACGTTCTAAGATGAAATGCATCTTGTGGAAGGAGAGGACTTTTGCGTCCTCCACTTTGCTATAAATCCTTCGGTTATTATCTCACTAAGACTCTGCTATGCTTATAGTCAACAGCTTTACGTTGTATTACTTCCAAAAATCGGAGCATTGAGTTAGTCTACGACTTTAAAAAATTCATATTCTGCAATTATTAGAATTGAGTATAATAGACACAAGCTTGAATATAGTTACCAATATTACAGATATCCATTTATAGATTTCTGTAAAAGAAAACTACTGAGATGACTGTCTGTCCGTCCGCACTTTTCTGTCCGCCCTCAGATCATAAAAACTACTCAGGTTAGAGGGCTACAAATAGATGTTGATAATCCACCTTGCAATCACTGAATACACTAAATTGCAGCCATCTAGCCTCAGTCGTGTTTTATTTCACTTAAGGTTAAATTTAGCCATGATCGTGTGTCTGCCCAACCACACAGGCCGTAGCTGAGAGTTACATACAGCATTATACGCTGTGCAGAAAACTCGATTGAGCCGAAGAACCTTAGGCGCATTTTTTACTTAAATTTTTTAGAATTTAGTTTTTAAAAATCATGAGTCTAGACGTGAAATAAAACGTAATCTTTGCCTTACAGTCTGCCCGAGAGAGCTGAAAATTTTTCTCGCTGCTGGTTCCACTATATAAGCTCTTAGAACTTTTAACATTTACTCAGTCGCCTTAATGAAGTTAGAAAGCGTTGTTGTCGTGAAACTGTAGTTAGTGCCTTATTTTGGATATATCAGTCCTGATCATTAGAATATAAATGTCTCTTTTTCATAAGAATGAATCCAGGGGTATTAGATCAGATGTTGACAAAAGAAAGGGCAATGTCATGAAGTTCATTTTTTAAGTGTCGTACAGGGATATTATCTTAAATAACATATCAAACATATATTGATGGTATTTTGGAATGAAAATAATGAATGACGGTAGGCTGAGAGAAACGGTGAGTTACAGAAAAGGTAAATTAAGAAAATTAAATATGTATTTTAGAAGACTGAAGGAGTGAGGACATTCTAGAAGGTAACTCGTCTTCATAGACGTTTAGTTGTAAATGTTAAATATAAATTCTAACAAAAATATAGACGCCGCATAGTTTACCTGTTGGTGTTATGCACTCAACGAAAGAAGCAATAAAAAAGTTAAGAAATATGGAAATAAGTGATAAAACTTAGTAGACGCAAGTGAAAATTTGGAATTCAATTTGTGAGATGGTATGGCTGAGTGGAAAGAGCGGAAGAATACAATGCATAACCTGGAAGTGCTGGGAAGAGTACAGGGAAGATGAAGATGAAGTGGAAGAGGCCTTAATACGGAAGTAAATGTGTAAAAGCTCTGTATGTGCAGAGTGTTGGACGTATTCCTACGTATGCTTCAGAAATTCGCTACACTGTGTTCCATTACCTGACTCGGAAGTTAAAGCATCATGTGATATACATATAAATATATATATATATATATATATTATATATATATATATATGATATATATATGTATGTATATGTATGTATAATATATATATATATATATATATATATATATTATATATATATATTTATATATATATATATATATTATATATATATATATATATATTATTATATATAGATAATTATAGGAGAGGAAGAAGAGAGAGCAGAGAGAGGAAGAGAGAGAGCAGAGAAGGAGAGAGAGGAAGAGAGGTTATGTATAAGTACCAGTATATATTATACTATATGTCAAATTTACGCGTAATTTATTGATTGTTTATTTTCTTAAATCAGCCTTGTAACTTAGTTTTAAGTGTTCTCTTATATTTAGTTCAGCAGCTGTATTGTTTTTACGTTAACGTAACGTTCAGTGTTTTTGCTCAGTGATTCCTCCTCTTGTTGTGAATTGCCTAACTATCGTGTTAACGATTGTTTTTATTTGTTTTCGAGTTGGAATGGAACATGTAGTGCTGTGTGGAGGCCGGCCGAAAATAGTTCGGGCCTGTATAAGCTTCTGGACGTACGATCTTTTGTTGGCAGCCTTCCGGAGATTTATCTCACGCCTTTTTGGAGGAATACTCCGACGGACCTCCCTTGGAAGTGGTTTTCCGTAGATGTGCTGAGCCATCTACGGATATGTGCATTGTGGAGTTTGATCACGGCTGTGATAGCGCAGGTTATCGTCACTTGCGACGCCTGTACTCCTGATTCCCGCCGGAGGATTTGGCGGAAGACGTGGTCGTCGCTGTCCCGCCACGTAGGAGGCGTTACGCCAACCACTGTCCTGTCCGTCTTCAGCTGCTTGTCCAGGAGAGCTAAGGGCTCGTGAGGAGGCTCGTAGGGAGGCAATTGCCAGGTAAGAGGTGATTATCCTGTGTTGTCCCTCGGAAATTATCTCGACCCCTGGGATCTACCTGACAATTTGTGGGCTCCCCCGTATAGCTGCTGGCCGGCTTGAAGTTTTCAACTTCCGTGAACTCCTGTGCACTTTCGTTATACGCGAGGATTTGCGTATTTAAATATCGATTATATTTGTATATATATGTATGTTGTATTGAGTTGTCGGTATTGGGTATTTACGTCCCTCAGAATATTTATTTGAATTTAGTTTTAAGTTTAGTACCAACACTGTTAGGTAGAAGATTTAAGGTTTTCCTGTCTTTATTTTCTCTAGTCTTCCTTCAATCTTATAATTATAGGTTAGTGGTTTTTTTTCATTATTGGGCCGTAGTATTATTTGAGCCTTTGGCATGTTATGTCCTTTCCTTTACTTTGTTAGGGTTAGCTTTCAGTATTAGGAGTCCTTGTGAGCTGTTATTTGCTCCTTGTATTTTTGTGTATTTAATGTTAAGGTTCCTCAAGGCTTATTTAGTGTTAAGTGTATTTTGTAATTAAATATTGTTAATTTTGTTCTGGTGTTTTGTGTCCGCCACATTCCTCATACCCTGTGTACTTTCTTACTGCCTACGATCCCTGTGATTATTGAAATATAAAGAACCTGTATTACGGCCAAAGGGGTCGTAACATATATATATATATATATATATATATATATATATATATATATATATATATATATATATATATATATATATATCTATATGAATTTTCCATCACATCACTGCAATTCATATACATGCATTAAGCTACAAATGTCCTTTAAATATCCAATTCGGTCTTCATCGGAATAAATATTTTCATATATGTTAACCAGAAAGGGGAATTTTTTCATTGATAATAATTTCGTCCTCTCGTGGATTCAAACCAGCGGACAGAGGAGAAATCAGGACTTCAGTGACATTACCGACTCGGCCAACGAGTCACTGAAGCCCTGATTTCTCCTCATTCCGTTGGTTTGAATCCACGACAGGACGAAATTATTATCAACTGAAAAACTTCCCTTCGGTTAACATATATGAAAATATATTAATTCTATGGTAGAGCGAATTGGATATTAAAGGACATTTGTGGCTTAATGCATATATATATATATATATATATATATATATATATATATATAATGTATGTATATATATATATATATATATATATATATATATAGATATATATATGTATGTATATATAATATGTATGTATGTATGTATGTATGTATGTAGTATGTATGTATGTATGTATGTATGTATGTATGTATGTATGTATATATATATATAATGAAAATTTCTAGTCATTACCAAACAGGATGGAAAGCACTCGCAGAAAAACAGGAGTAAATAAAGACACAAACACACACAAAGCGATAAAAGAAAAGACTTCGAAGACAGCGCACTCTTCTTCGGCCGCTCTCTCTATTGCTGCATTAGCCGCGGTCCCTTGACAGTTGTACTCGTCTTGAGTCGAAAGAGGATTAGTACCGATGCTCCTTTGCCGGTCTAAGTGGGATACACTGATGCGATCAGGGGATGTATAATGCAACTTTATGAGGAGATCGATGGCCGCCTGTGTGTGCATGTCGGTCTGCTTTCTTTAACGTGTTCGTGTGTCTTTCTCTCCACATGAGTTTCTGTTGTCTTATCTTGCGAGCGTACCCAGTTGCTAGTCAGTGAGTATTCCTGTTCAAGTGAGATCGTCTTGCCTCACGAGTTTATTTTTTCTAGTTATTTCTTTTACTCTTGCTTTATTTGGAAGTCGTTTCATGTCTCAATGTGTCATTGTGCACTGCTTGTCAAGAATGACTGTGTATGGAATTAAAGGTATTATGCTTAGGTGTATTTATCCGATATATTTTTGTGTTTGACTTCATTTGTAGGATGTCGTCCGTATAAGAAATTAAAACGCCAATCAAATTCTACTTGGAAGGGTGAGACGTAGCATATATATATAGTCCAGTCTTGTTAGAATGATCATTTTTGAGGCTTATATGGTGTAAAATGAATCTTTCAAGTAGTGCTTGATTATATCATTGTATTATTATTTCACTGTTTTGTATGATATAACCAACGTTTTGTAAGTTTCTCTGTCAAAGACAAATCTAAAGGATATAAATGATGCAGCAACTGGTGAAAATCTGTTTAATAAAGAAAGTTATTTTGAAGAAAATTATAAAGAAATTAGGTATTAACATACAAATTAGTGTACTACAAGAAAATGAAAAATTTCAAGAAAATTTGAAAAGGGAAAAAATATAATGTGTTTCAGTATATGCTACGCTTCCTGTCTTATTAAATGTACAGGCACTATTTTGTAATGTGGAAAGGCACAAATATTTTATTACTTCGTAGTGTCCAATTATTCATAGCAATAATATCGTTATACTCTGTGAAATCGGGTGTAAAAAATGCATGCTATCACGTATAGTAAATCTTGCTTATAGAGCAGCAGCTGCTGTCCTCAGTATTATTTTAGTGATGGCACCCTAACTAATGTAATCATTACCGTGGCACCCCTTCATCACCATCCCACCACATCGTATGAATATATATATATATATATATATATATATATATATATATATATATATATTAGAGTAAAAACACTGATAATAATTATATGAAGACTTCTGCAAACATTTTTTTATTACAAATGTTTATTGAGATGATCCAGCCAAAACAAAATTCCTGACAATCTTGCGGCACCCTCGGGTGCCACGGCACCCAGTTTGAGAATCACTGTGAGTCTAAGATTAGTGGTTTTGTTTTATTTTTAAGTGGAAATATCTCATCGACATTTGGCCATTCAGCTATACATATATGCACATGCGTTTGGATAGCTATTGAAATTGAAAAACCATGAATATTAATTTTTATATATTCGAATGAATATATAAAAATATAAATATCTCTGAATATATTTATAAGACTGAAAACTAGCAAGAAAAAAAAGGTGACCACAAAAAATAAAACATTCATCTGTCACTAGATGCACTAAATCATGTTTTCATTAGAGAGAGAGAGAGAGAGAGAGAGATTCCAACTAACGACAAATTACGTAGCGTTCAAACACTTCAGCAAATGGCGTGATTGCCCTTCCTGGCCACTAGAGGAAAATCCTACCAACTCGAGTAAAATCCTATCGAATACTTTACAGAATTGCATCCTAAAGGAAGCCAATCACTTCCAAAGAGACCCTGGGATATCGGATTCTGCGACATTGCCTCTGATCCACCTTGAAGACGAGAAGGCTGATACCTTTTTTTCCTCCCGAACCCCAAATTATCCCTTGTAATAGGCTGAGGGCCAATTGAAATAAAGGACCAAACGATGCCCGTAAATCTGTGTTCCCCCTTCCCCTCTACCCCACTGATCCTAGGACCCCCTTCCCCTCTCCAGATCTAGACCATTCAGGTCTGTGCTGTTGCCTCTTGATGCCTTTACTGCAGACGCTTTGGGATAACATCGGTATTGATGATGTGCTTTGCTTTGCTTGGGGATATTGGTTGCCATGGTAACATCTCAGAGATATCACGATCTCTGATGTTCACAGTGCTTATTACACTATATGCTTAACTAGACACATACATCTAGAGTTTTGTGGAAATAATTTTTACAAGAGTCTTACCAATATTCCTCCTTTGAGTGGCATTTACTTTTACTTATCTCATTTTTATTTTAAGTTTTAATAAACAAGAGTAATATTTACAAACAAGAAATCAAGTTTCAAGCTACAAATCCTTTATGTTTATGAAGTTTTCGTATTTGCCGTATATTGAAAAATAACGACTTCTATCTAACAAGGAAGGCGATCTTACCACGAAAGAGATTAAATCCTGGCTTCCAGCTGCTAGTGAGTTTAACTCCTCGTTTACTTTATCTAGCATCATGTATCCATATTCCATTTCTTGACACGTATACTGCCTGTACATTGAAACTGATTCTACAAGATAATATATATCATATATATACATACATATATATTATATATCATATATATATATATATATATATATATATATATATATCTTAAAAGCATCAACCAATAGCCTGTAATATTAAATAATCGGGTAATAACCTTAGCTCTTGCCGGTTAGAGAAAGATGCAAAACGCTGGATTCCTCGAAGATGCTGAAATGAAAAATCAAACAGGACAGCTTACCAGTGCACCTTTGGGGTCAGTGACACGCTTCAAAGATCAAGAGTTTCATGTATGTAGTGTGCATGCCTCTTGTGTGCCAATCAGAAAATGAACAGAAAATGACATATAATCTGAGGTAAAAGTTGCAAAGGGGGACTCACTGACTTTGGTTGATAGTGTGTGGAACACGCCACAGAAGAGGTGCTGGAAGAGGAGTTGCAGATCCGTCGGACAAGGTAACGAGAAACTTTGAAAAGTTAACATTTGAAGTGACAATTACTTGAGAAAGGGAAGTGTGGTGCGGCACACATTCTTTATTGACGAACTTTAATGTTTTATGGTGTCATAATTTTGGTCTCTTTATTTCAGATGGATTCGAAGTCACCTATGGGTTTCTCCAGACCAATTTTGACTATTAATAAACTATGAATGTTTGGACATTTAGGGGAAAAGGGGGTACTTACTTAATATGATTTTGAGAGGAATATGATAGTTTAACGTTTCTTTTTGAGTCAGGTTTAATTAATTTTATTCCATTTTCATGTTAGCTAATTTTGGGAAATAAAAAGTATTTTTTTGTAACCATGAGAGTTTACCTTAGCCTAGTTTGAAACCGACTTTCAGCCAACTCCAGAGATGGCATTCAATGGAACAATGGTAGGTTACGTTACCAGTTAGATGTTTTGTTTTCACTTTGTTTAAACGAGTGTTATTTGACCTCGTTAGAGATTTTCCCTGCTAGATATATATATAATATGTATATAATTAATATAATTAAATCTATATTATATATTAATATACGTATATATATTATATATATATATATTATATATATATATATATATATATATATGTTATATATATATACAATATATATATATAATATATAATATATATATATACATATATATATATATTAATATATATATATAATTATATATGTATATATATACGTCGGAAAAAGATAAGACAAATGCAGAAAATTGGCTGTTTCCTTAATCAACCTGAGATTTTTATATATATATATATATATATATATATATATATATATATATATATATATATATATATATATATATATAAAATCTCAGGTTGATTAAGGAAACAGCCAATTTCTGCATTTGTCTTATCTTTTTCCGACGTTTCGTAATATTACCTTTATTACAGCTTCTGGGAACCTGTTAATAAATATGATAATGTTTTGGGTATTATAAAACAATCTTGAATTTGTTAGATATTATAAAACAGTAAAAAGTCTATAATTTATTATAATTTTTTTTTATTTTAGGATTATTTTATATTTTTATCTTATTTACTTATTTATCTTATTTATTTTCTTTTCGTAAAATGTAAGTCGATATTCCACTGGATTTCATATACCTTTCTAAATGATTTTTAAAGTCTACCTCCAAGGAAGTTAGTTGATTTTCTAAGTGCTGTATAGTATACAAGAAGTCTGCTTGAATATGTCTCATAATTTAAAGTAGTTTAGAATTGTATATTGTATTCTATGCCTTAATATCCAAATAGAATTCATGTCGCTTTTCATCTAAACAAGAGAACACTAACCGTGGGATTAACTATCCGTGGGATTTTACTTAAGCAACACTGAAGAAAATTCAGTGATGCTTAGTTCCTTCACAGAGGGTGATACGAACAAGATGGATGCTCATAGCAAGTCTCCAGTCTCGTGGACACTGGCCTTCAGGTATCGGTAACTGCTCTGTATAGAGTTCTCGAACCCTTATCAAAGTGGTTTATCAACTCAGAGTTGTGTGACCTAAACACTGAACAATCTTCGGTATATGCCGTGTGAGATTAAATTTTACGTAGTATGTAAGAGGAAATGATAGTTTTCATGGTTTCCAAAATATTCCTTGATTTTATCAGAATACTGAAGGAAAATAAACTTGAAAAGAATAATGATATTAGTTCTAATAATAGCTCTATCCATTGTACTGGAAAAGGAAGATTCATTTGATACTGAAGTTGAAAATGAAACATCATTTAACTATAGGAAATTCATATTTGAACACAAGTATAGCAGCTTCTTGACATGGATGCATTTCCTCTTTTTGCATACAATGAACAGTCACTTTCTGATATATGGTGGAAGCAAAAAATATACTTCAAAAACTACTCTAGATGGGACTGTTCTGATTCCCTCTTGTCTTGTTCGTTTTCATCTCGAAAGATCTGTTTTCTTCCTAAAAAGGAAAGGACTCTCAATTGATGAATATGAAAATTACCGCCTAAGTGACGTATTCATTCATCGTTTGCAAGTTTTATCTGAACTTACTACATTAGAAACAAAGAGAATATTATCAGTCACCTACATCAATGGTCATCTCCAAATATGAATATCAGTCACTGCAACATTATGAACAAACTTGTGTTACTGGTAGCATGTAAATGCTCAAATCGTGTGTAAGTGCTCTTATTACCTCGTTTCTTTCACTTCAGGTAACAGAAAGAGATCTCCAATGATTGTACTATGTCTGGTTGTAACTGGTTGTTTAGGAATAATATGTAAGTTTTCAAAGATATATGTAAGGAACTTACGAGAGTTTAGTTTCAAAGTGTGCCATTTTTTGCAAGACTAGAAAAATACTGTCGACATTCTAAAAAGGACAGAAAACGACTAACGGGAAACTGAGAACATACTCTAGTTTTAACGACATTTGAAAAGAAGCAAATATTCGTCTTTCTCTTTTACATATTCACGTTAAAACGGCTTGAAATACAGAAGTTATAGAAAAAAATTATGCAGTGATGTGCTTTATATTTAATAGTCATTGTCATACTTATATTCCCAAAGTCTGTAAAAAGCGAGGCGACGCAAGGTTAATAGTCATTGTCGTCGAACACTTCTTGCAAGACCGCCTCCGCGCGCTAAGAGACCTCTTAAGCCTTCCTTAGGCAGAAAATGTGCAAGAAAGTTCAGCATTCGCTGGCAATACAAATCGTCCCTCCTCTCCTCAGCTTCCTCTCCAATTTATCAGGTCCCGCGAGTGCGACTTCTTTCAATAATGTTTCTTTCTTTTCTTCTCTTCCTTCCGTTTATTTTCTTTATGGACTTGAAGTCGTTTTGTATTTGTCGTCATTGCGATACCTTTTTACGTTTGGAACTGTTAGCTTGTCTGTTGACCCATTTCGTTATATATAAAACATTCCCCCCCCCCTCTCTCTCTCTCTCTCTCTCTCTCTCTCTCTCTCTCTCTCTCTCTCTCTCTATCAATAGTCTAGCGGGAAAGAAGGCTTTCAATAGCCCTGTTTGTCAAAATCGAATAGTAAGGCCGAACGAATATTGATTCGTTTTCTGAGAATTCTTATTCCTTTTATTGATTCTCATGAAATATTGTTATAGAAGTTTCATCTTTATCTATATTATTAAAACGCTGAACATTTAAAGATACAACTGAATACAATTAGTGTAATCCATTCAAGACAAGAAAAAGATAATATAGAAAATCTAAACACTGTTTAGTGCTGACTCTTTCCCCATAACTGTAAGACTACTTGAGATACGAACGACAATAAATGAGACATAAAAACACTTAGCACTTTACTATAGCGTTTAAAATGATCATTACCGCCTCTGACGTCGGTTTTATCTTCCACAAATCTCCACTCATCCCCAGTCGCTCTTCTCACAGTTCTCATCCAAGTAGCCTGGGCACTTCAGGCTCTTCTGGTGCCCTTGGGATATTAGTTGCCACAATCATATACTATTCTCCCCGACGTTGTGCGTTGGCCATGTCTAAGACATTCTCACGTTCCTTTGGTTATTATCTCATTTACGTATGGGACTTTCTTAGCTCTACTTATGGTATCATTTCTAAGTTTATCCTGTCATATAAAATGCATTAAACATATAAATAATCAGATAAGATAAAAATAGAAGTGCCAGTACTTGCAAGATTAGCATGAAGACGTCTTACTCCATTCCACTGATGCTATTTTCAATAAAGGACACCCTCAATGAAATCTTTTGTATAAATGAAAAAAGCAGTGTGGTTTTCTATTTACAATTGTTTCATAATTGAACACTAATTGCCAAAGCTACTTTTCCTTTCTGGTTTTGTAATTTATTTTGATCTTCAGAGTCTTTTTAGGTACACGAAGTCGGTGTTGAAATTTTGTCAAAGTTTAATGAGACTTGAGGCACTTTGCGATGATGGATTCCTCACTAGTTCTGGCCTAGCTTCATCTTCTATAATTCTTTAATATCATTCTCTGATATACTTTGTGGTACCGGAATAAGTGAACTCTTATGAAAGAAAATACTGACTTATGTGAAAACGGGGTTTGGGATAAGCAAACAGGTGCAAGTAAGAGGGTATTAGGTCGGCGAGTAACAAGAGTAAGGCAACAATTCAAGCCAAATTTGATGCTCCAGCCACTGCCACTCTTACTGTGGGAACAACGAAGCAAACAAATCCTTTTAGCTTTCAGTAGTCTTAGGTATGATATTGGATACTGACTATTAAACAGTTTCCCAAGCATCCAGCAATCATAACACCTTTAGAATTCCAAAAATTCATGAGCCATTATTTTGCTACTTGGAGGCGGAGAAGTATGGAACTTTTATCTAAAGCATCGATTTAGGAGGATAGAGGATAATGTTATAATGGACAGGCAATTACAAAATGGGACTCGGTATACATTACTGGTCAGACCAGTACGATGGCCCTAACTCGAAAATGTAAGCCTAGGGAAATTTAAAAATGCTTCATGGAGGGAGGAAGTATGTGATCACCACTCATGCTCATACACAATACTTTAAACCCTCCTTGTTTATAGAGACATATCTCGTAACTGGATACTTCATTTCCAATATCGTTAGAAAATTGATGAACACTATCATGGGTGCCAAATGAAAAATGGCAGTATCATTTAGGCTTCATCAGACTACCTATGTCTATTACGAAATAATTCGACCTTTATTTTGGAATGAAATAGATCACTTGTGACACCTTATTCACTTAATATTGCAATGAGCAGCCCCTTTAGGTTATCTGCTTTACTTACATAAACTTATGATACTTTTCTTTTGAATTCCTTGTTTCAATTATCAAAATTCCCTACTTATTTTCCTCTAACTTAAACCGTACTGTTTATTCTCCATTTTTTCCTCCTTCCGCGTTTACCAGGGAGCGATTGCCTCATTATTCTCACTCCTGTCGACTCATCCTCATCGTCTCTGCGCTCATAATTCCTTCCCTCCTCCATCTTCATCCTCTCATTCCTACATGTGATCTGGGCGGTTGGTTTAGGAGATTTTTCTCTTCCCTTTAGGGGAAAAACTGCGCCCAACAGACGTCTTTTTTCCCCTCGAAGTTTTCCCTTCCCCTGAATCCAAGTTAGAGACTTTGCGGTATTTTTCTTTGATGAGATGGGCATCCCCATGGGAGAACTTCCGCAAGTCGGATAAAGTTTTTTGGGTAGTTTTAATGTGCATATTCTGGAAGACTATCACCGAGGAGCTAGGACCTCGGCGAGATAGAAAGAAATGGAGGAGAAGGAAAAAGGATGATGTCATATTTAACATATCTTCCCGTCGTCAAAAATTTATGAAAATTTTTACGATCCATCAAGATTTTCGTTTGGATTTTTATATGGACTTCGTTACGAGATAGTCCTCTAGGTGAGTTCGTCAGCAGCCTGTGGTGGCTTGGATGAGTTGGTTTCAAAAGCTAATGACGAAACATGAAGCAGAGCTAAGAATCCATGTATTTAATCAAAGAATACAAAGCAGTTATGAGGTAAAACAGTGAGTAAATATTAGTAGATAGTTAATAAAAACTAATATCATAGCAAAAATGTTAATTCAAATATCTATCTCTAGAATAAAAGAAATTTTTTTTTTGTTAAATTACTCTAGTGAGGTTTGGTATTAATATCTTTCACAGAATTGCTGGTGACAGAAAGGGACCTATTTAAAAAGGACACTATTCAAGAGACCAAGACGTTTTGTCATTGCAGCTTTAAATCCGTGGGATATGATTCCAGCTATGGCAATGTACCCGGTGACTCACAAGTTTAGCTTATAATCTAGCACAGTGGTCTGTAATCATCATATAAGGCTGGCTTTTTATGTCAAAGTTTTAGGATATTGCAGCCAACGTAGTTCAAGTAAAATGTTGTCCTCTTTCAATGTAATCACTGCATCGGAACTTTCAACAACTGTAGGAATTTGGTGTGAGGTTAAATGTGGCAAACTGGGCTCCAGAAACCGAGTATGTGATTTATACAATTATGATTCTGAATCATAAGTCGTAGGACAAAATCTTATTATAATGGAGTTCTTTCGATTAAAATCCTACATAATTCGTTAGTTAAAGGCCAAACTGCATATTTACCTACCAAACAATATGCTCCTTAATTTGAATGTAAAAAGTGGTTCAGTGTAGATTAGGAATTCATTCATTTTATTTTAACTCCTGTGTTGAATCAGGTTTTAATTTAGTCTCATATCAGAGGTAACATCCTTCTCTGACCTAATGAAAAATCTAAAGATGTTAGAGCTTAATAGAGAGAAAGAACCATTAACATAATGACATATTCTTACATTTAAGGTGATTCCTAGAAATTACAGTTAGATCCTTCTTGTTGAGTTATCATTATGCCCTTCAGCCACTGATACCACTGATACCTGTGGTAGGGGTGTAAGAATACTACCCCATAGGTTCTGCGGGTCGTAAAAGACGACTTAAAGGACAGCCGCTACCTCGTAGTCATACTTTTTAGTAAAAGGCTAGGCCCACCACCAATAACTGTGGAAACTGCTGCCTTGCAGTCTTACTTTTTAGTAAAAGGCTAGGCCCACTGCCAATAACTGTGGTTGATGACAGCAAGGGCTTGCAGTCGTAAAAACACCTCTTTGCCAAACAATAAACCATGTCTGATGTTGTAAGAAATATGAGTGCACTAGGGCGTCCCCTGTAAGCTACACACATCAGAATCCCCTTACTGGTGTGATAAATGGGAGAAGGGTACCGCAGGGTTCAAAACTGTGGCCAAAGAAGTTAGTGAAATAGTCGAAAAGAGGAGCAGGTACGTGGAACGTAAGTACGCTAACAGGTAAACTGAGGGAGATAGTAGATGTGATGGAGAGGAGGATAGATTTCTTGTGTGTGCAAGAGACTAGGTGGAAAGGGAGTGGAACTAGAGAGATAGGAAATTGGTATAAAGCTATATTACAGTGGTTCACGAGAGGGAAGATATGGAGTTGGGATTATAGTAAGTAACAACTGGAAGGGAAAAGTGGTAGAAGTAAAGAGAGTAAATGAAAGGCTTTTAAAGATTCCAATGATGATAGGGGACAAGGTAGTAAATACAATATTGGCACATGCTCTTCAGATGGGTTGCCAAGAGCAAGAGAAAGGACTATTTAGACAAGAGTTTCGAGGCTGCCATTAGAACAGTGAAAGAGGAGGAGAAAGTAATAATAGGAGCTGACATGAATGGCAGGGTGGGAAAGAGAAGAGATGGGTATGAGGAGGTACACAGAGGCCAAGGGTTTGGAATTAGAAATGAAGATGGGGATTATTTATTAGAGATGGCTCAGAGTTTTGAATTGGCCTGTGTGAACAAATGGTTTCAGAAGTTAGATAAGTGCTTGATAAGTTATGAAAGTGGAGGAGTGCAGAGCCAAATAGATTACATCCTGGTTAGAGGAGCTGACAAAAGCAATGTGACAAACTGCAAAGTGATCTTGGGAGAAGCGTGTGTTAAAGAGCATAGGTTGGTGGTGATGGATTTTAAAATGAGAGGTAGGAAACCCAAGAAGAGAAAGAGAAGATCTAGAATTAAGATTTGGGACCTTAAAAGAGGAAAGGGGGAGCAATTTAGGAGGACTGTGAGAGAGAGGCGTCTGGAAAGGGGCAACGTAGAATTTGGACAGGGTAATATAGTGGAAAATATCTAGGCAGACGTGAGAGAAATATGTGTGGAGGAAGCAGAAGAACTGGTGGGAAGAACCAGTGGATATGGAGTGTCGAGAGGAGAAAAGCGGTGGTGGAATAGAGAGGTGCAAGAATCAATTAAAAGAAAATCAAAAGCATTTAAGGACTGGAAAGTAAGGCATGCACAGGGTGCAGAAGAAAGGCATAAAGAAGAGGAAAGACAGGCGAGGAGGAGGGTAGGTATTGCTATGGGAAAGGTGGCAGAACAGTTGAATGAAAGACTAGGAACAAGAGAAGGAGAAAAGGATATCTATAAGATTTCAAACTTGAGGAAAAGGCAGAGACATGATGTGGATAGACATGATGTGGATAGACATGATGTGGATAGAGGAGAGGGTGGAGGGACCAGTGAGGGAGATACAGGATACAGAAGTGAAGAGAGCATTAAGGAAAATGAAGAATGGTAAATCACCAGGTCCATCAGAGTTCCAAATTGAAATGCTCAAATTACTAGGTACAGAGGGGGAGAAATGGATGCTGGATCTATTAAAAGCTATATGTAAAGAGGAAAAAATGCCAAGGGATTGGGAGGAGAGTTTAATGATATATATATACAAGCAGAAGGGAGATGGATTGTGGTAACTACTGGGGAATTAAACTAACAGAGCAGGGATTGAAAGTTTTAGAGAGAGAACTGGATGAGAGATTAAGAGATTGTAAAGACCGGGAAACATAATTATGGATTCATGAGAGGAAAGAGGGATGGTGGATGCCATCTTCATAATAAGACAGCTACAGGAAAAGAGGCTAGAAGGAAACCTAGAGCTCTATTGTGCATTCATAGACCTAGAGAAAGCAAGCGATAGAATCCCAAGAGAAGTGATGTTTTGGTGTTTAAGGAAAAGGAAAGTCCCAGAAAAGTTAAATAAGCTGGTTGAGATGATATTTAAAGAATGCGCACAAAAGTGATAACAGCAGTTGGAGAAACAAAAAACTTTGAAGTTAAGTTAATATTGAATTAGACAAGGGGTCAGAATTAAGCCCATTTGTGCTGGTCATGTGAAGCGATCAGGAATGAAGAGCTGTGGGAATTGTTGTACGCCGATGATCTGGTGATTACTGCTGAAAATTAGAACCTACAGAAAAGGGTTGGAGAGTGGCAGGAATTTTAGAGAGGGGTGGCTTAAAGGTGAATGCAAATGAAACAGCAGTTTTTGTTGAGCAGTAAGGAAGTTAGAGACAGAATAGTAATACAAGAAAGAAGAGGCTCGATTATGAAACAAGCAGAAAAGTTCAAATACTTAGGATCTACTTTAAGCCAAGAAGGAGGATGTGAGGCTGAAGTTGACAGTAGGATAAAAACTGCATGAGGGAAGTGGAGAGAGGTAGCTGGAGTGGTATGTGATAAGCAAATGCCAATCAAGCTAAAAGTCAAGATACATAACACAGTAATAAGACCAGTGTTAATGTATGGAGCAGAAACATGGGCTCCAAGAAGAAAAGGGGTAGTAAAGCTTGAGGGAACAGAGATGAGAATGCTGAGGTGGATTGTGAGAATATCGCTGCCGGAGAGATTGTAAAATGATGAAATAAGAAGGGCAGGCTCAGTAAAGATTACAGAGGTGATAAGAGAGTCATGATTGAGATGGTTTGGGCATGTGTTGAGGATGAATGTGGAGGAGGGCGTGAAGAGGGCTTGGGAGGAACCTGTTAGAGGAAGATCAAGAGGGAGACAGAGAATTAGATGGCGAGGTAAAGTGAAGGAAGATATAGAGAGAAGAGGTTTAGTGGAGGATGATGCCTTTATAGAAGGCAGTGGAGAAGGCGCATCAGCAACTGACCCCTTAAGTAGGGATAATGGTGGGAAAGAAAGAAGACCACAGTAGCTTCAACACTGAGTAGGTATATAGGTTTTTTTGTAATGGATAATCCACAATATCTTCTTTCTGTAAGTTTTTTTTGTCTATCCATTTCTTTTTAACTGAAATATGTCAAGTTTCCAGAACGTTTAAGAATTCATACACTGGTTACCATTAATGCTTGTGCAGTTTGATACTATGTGGTCATCAACCTAAGCATTTAGAGCTGTACAAACCATGCTCACTACACTGCGGTATTATTTATTTCTCTTCCATAATACTGACATCATGAGTAATCTAAATATTCTTCAGTATTTTTGACCAGTTGCATTTTTACATTTTCTTCATTAATATTGTCATTTAATTCTTGGCCACACAAGAAGCTGATTTTATCCTTGAAAAGACTTGAACAATGTAACTTTACCAACATATTACATATAATGTTTATATAATGTTATGTAAATAGTATTTGTAAAGACCTGATACTATCACATAGTATGATATGAAAATTATATCTTCTCACGATGAGTTTCCCATTTTACCTAAATATTTGATTTACTAGGCTCAAAGAAAATGTCCGAGTTAGTTAAGTAAAAAGTAGTACATGAACATTTTGGAATAATAAAACACAGGAAAACCAGAGGACCCACGTTTTGGTTGTCGTTCTGTTGAATATTAGTAGAGGAATGGAAACCCACCGTGGTCTCCCCGAAGAACAGATCCACGAGATCCATGATGACAAAAGACGTAAGTCATCCGCGCGCTACCTATGCCACCGTTGCGACGGGATCAAACCGTCCTTCCCCTTTCCAACTAAGTATATTTGAGGTTGATTCAATGAATGCTCCCTTCGAGGCCGTAATCCAATGGATCCCGGTGAAGGGGGAGGAAGTGCTACGTCTCTCTCTCTCTCTCTCTCTCTCTCTCTCTCTCAAACGACCAGTCATACCATCACTTTGTGACATCAGTTTGTCCTTCTGTCAAACACTGCTGACAAAGGTGACTGTAAATTCGTGTTATCTCTCACTCTCTCTAGTTAAAGCATTACTCATGTCAAATATAGGTGATAAGAGTGCCTGTCTTTAAATTCTCTCTCTCTCTCTCTCTCTCTCTCTCTCTCTCTCTCTCTCTCTCTTCTCTCTCTATAAGCATTACTCCTGTCAAAATATCGGGGATAAGAGTGCCTGTCTTTAAATTCTCTCTCTCTCTCTCTCTCTCTCTCTCTCTCTCTCTCTCTCTCTCTCTCTCTCTCTCATCTGTTCTGTTAAAGCACCGCTTTGCGATGTCAGGTTGTCCATCTGTAAAACAATGACAAACTTGCCTGTTTGCAAATTTAGGTTTTCTCTCTCTACACATCAATATTTAGACCTCATCTTGAAAAGACAAATAGATTAGAAGGGGTACAAGCAAGAGCCACAGAGTTGATTCCATCCATCTGGCAAATAGGTTACCAAAGACGACTAGAGAGCCTGAACATGTATGGCTTAGAAACACTACGATTGCGAGGAAACATTTAAAATACTGAAAGGCATAACAAAAGTTGACAGTAACCTATTTACGTTAAACGATGACCAGACAATAAATAATGGATGGAAACTAGAACTGAAGAGATACAACGCATCCCACTGTGGGAACTTCTTTACATTCAAGATATGTGACAAATGGCATAAACTGCCAACAGAAGTTGTAAACAGCAACAGTGGGGAAGAGTTTAAAGGAAAGATAGACAAAATCATTAGGAGACTGTGAATGAACAGTAAAACTTGCTCCTAAAGATAAGTGAGCACACGATGTCTTCTCGGATGAACCAACATATCTTTGAGACATCCTGTTCCTTGTAACTCCTTGTAACTCTCTGTCCAGTCAAAACATCACTTTGCGATGTCAGTTTGTCCATCTATTAAACACTGCATACAAGCGTGTCTGTCTGTTAATTCATGTTCTCTCCCTCTCTCACTCTCTATCTCTCTCTCTCTGACAAACGCCCTTCACCGTCAATCTGTTTATTTGTCAAACTGCGTGGTATATGTCAGTACGACAGCCAATCGCGCCTGTCTGCCTGCAGACTCAAGCAGTTTCTTTGCTCTGTTGTGTCCTATGAAATAAAACTTTGAAAATCCATTAAATCCTTCTCCATTTTTTCTCTTACGAAGGAGAAAGAATCTCGGCCCCTTCTCCTCTGGAGCCCTCGGCCTCTGTCCCTGTTCCTACAAGAAACGGATTTCCATCAAAATTGTCTGGGTTCAGTGAACCTCTATGAATAGACTCCTATGACTCATGGTAGGGAAAGGAGAGGAGCGGGAGGGGGAGGGGGAAGAGTAGGAGGAGGATGCAGGGGAGGAGACGATGGGCCATAATGGAATTACTTCCATTAAGTTCCATTTAACGATCCGGGCTATTCATTCACAATGGGGCTGACTATTTTACGGACTATTAGAATGTTCTCTCTTCGATATTTTTCGATGGGCAGGGTTGGATCTGACCGGTCGGTCTTTCCGTATCGTTCCCCTTTGCAGATGTGAATATTCCTGTGGCAATATTGTCCGGTTCACTTTCCCAGCGAAATTCGAACAGGTTTTTTGATAACAGTGATAATTTATATAACGTACTTGTTTGACCAAAGCATTCAATAAGATAACTTTTGGTATTATCATGAGAACAGTTGTATGTTTGATAGAAAATATCTTCAGATAAGCTTCTCTTCGATGTTATCGGAAAGGTGCTCGTTTGTGTCACTAAGAAAGTTTTGGATTTGATGACAAGATCGTCGCTGAAACTTGATTTCTGATAGTTTCCTAAGACAAGAGGCTTGTTTGCCAATAATCTCTCTAGGATTATTACCTGTCTGAACTATATAATATAATGTGGAATGCATATCCACATATCAAGTTGTGGTTCACTTTTAACGATATACTATTCTGTTATATATATGTCTTTTTCAATGTAATTTTTCAACTAACTTAGGTTTCAGTTTAGAGGTGCATAGCTATACTCTATATCCTCATGTTTCAAAAAGTTAACAACAAAAATAAGAAGAAAAAACGATACATACAAGTTAACGAAAATAAATTATATATATACTTTTGTGAGTCATATATATATATATATATATATATATATATATATATATATATATATATATATATAGATAGATAGATAGATAGATAGATAGATATAAATAGGGTATAGGATGTGCATCTGTTGATATATTTGCTTTTTCTCTGCTAAACTGCAATAAACTGTTTTTCAGTGCGATATGTTTTACTACTCTACGTGATAGCAATCGAGCCGTAAAGCATAAAAAAAAATTGCAAAAATGATCTCAGTTTTTCATTAAACTCTTTTAGTGATATTTATCCTTGACTGTTTTATGTAAACTTGTTTTTATGTAAGGATATAGACTTTGATGCTATTTTGAAGTTGAAATATTGTATTTTATCGTATCATATTCAAAAGCAAAAATGTATTAATAAAAGGTCAAAATGAAAAATTGAAGTTAGGCAAAAATAAAATTTTTTATGAGTTTCTGTATGAACGTATTGACCAAAAGCTAAAGTAAATAATACACACACACATATCTCGTATATATACTGTTACGAAGTGCCAAGTATCTGGTTACTACACTTACCATTCATTAACTGATACCTCACAAAAGCCAGGCACCTGAACCCTCATCACAGGTATTAAATGACTGAATACTCTAAAGGCGACAGTGATCCCTTAACAACTTACCAGTATTGCAGAAAATCAGACTAAGTTCATCAAAACAGGTGTGAGGTAATCTTGTAAGTAATTAAATTAATCAAAGGGCATCACTCCATCAACAACTTTAAAAGTCTAAGTATTTCTCTGATTTCAGAAGTCTAAGTATTTCCCTGGTTCTAAGTCGCTTCAAGTAAATTGAAGGAAAGTAGATCAATTACCACTCTATGTTTCTACCTAACATATATATAATCATAATTAAATGCAAATATACTGGTTAGAAATGAAATACTTATAAGAATTTCAAATACAAAAATTTATTATAAAAGTCAAAATTTATGAGTGAGATTCACAATATCAAGGAAAATTACTGTTACTTGAAAACAAAGTAAAGTTTAATTAATTCCTGAATCAATTAAGTAAAATTAAATCAAAATTAATTTATCACAAAATTCAAGAAAATTAATTCAATCAAAATTCAAAAGTGTTAGGCAATAATTGAAAATTAGAAATTAATTCACAAGTGCTAAACAATAATAGAACTTGAAAAGAATTCTAAGTAAATGCAAATTAATTCACAAGTATTAAATTTAATTAAATGCGCAATGATTAAGAAATGAAAATAACTAAGTCAATTAAATTGTGAATGTAAATGAAAATACAGAAAAATGTGGACAGTATCAAAATAAAAAGGCACACTTCAACAAGAAAATGAAAAAATGCACAAAGTGAAACAAACACAAAACACAAAAATTTGCAATGTGTAAAAGTGTAAATCTTCTCACTCAAAACATTGTAACCATCAGTTTTTACCAAACCTTTGTAACCATATGTTATTAGTTATTAGTTAACCACTGTTCCTATCTGTTATTAGTTGTTATCTAACCACTGTTCCTATCAGTTATTAGTTGCAACTAATAAAAATATAACACACTTTACCTTTTTGGTATACCAACTTCTTTCTTTGCTGCAGTCTTGTTTTACACTTTCACAAAAACCAGGCGCCATTACAACAACAATGTTTGTTCACATTCCACAAAAACACTATTTAACACTAAATAAACTCTAAGAAATATCAAATATGAAATTCTCAAGTTACAAGTGACCAATTTACGTTACGTTAATATAATCTCAAGGATGTCGAGGGAGAGAGAGAGAGAGAGAGAGAGAGAGAGAGAGAGAGAGAGAGAGAGATCTGAACGCCTCGAGTATGTGAGATCTAATGAAACTCTCTTCCTTACGGAAGCTGGACAGGGGAGATGACACAAAACGTTTTTGGCACAATAATTCTTTCTAGAAGCTTCAAAATCTTACGCAATTTTACATACAAAATGTGTAATCTGCACAGGGCACTCGGCAAAGACATACACGTATGAGTCCAGTCTGTTCAAAAAAAAGACTTGTACTCTACTCGATCGACCGAAGCAGAAGCCCTTATCTTACGTGATGACAGATTCTCAAAACACAAATGAAGTCTCGAGCTCGCTTATCAAACGTGTTGACAGATTAGGAAAGCAAACGGAGATCTCACAGTTCCTCTAATCTCACAGTGCTGACATAACAGGGAAACAATCGTAGTTTCAAATGGACAAAGAAAATCCCTCTCTTTCTACATTCTACGTTATATATATTATTCTTTTACATTATGTTATGCGAAATCTGAACACACATTTAAAACATCCTATCTCTAAGCTATCTAGGAATTTGAAAAAATGTTGCACAATTCTACATAACATTTTATACAGTCACAGAGGAAATATCTGCATTTTGAAAGTAGCAATATATAATAATACATACATACATATATATATATATATATATATATATATATATATATATATATATATATATATATATACTTTGCATGTATATCAAATATCGTTTCTATTAATCAAAGTTAAGATAAATTGCCTAATCCTAGTATATGTATTTTATTGTTATTATTTCAGTCCTTGAGTAGGAAGGCATATTGTCGTCAAATTAAATAGTATGTAAACTAGTTATAAATAGAAATAACCAGTTTATTTTACTTTATTTGTTTTTAAATTGTAAAGAAAAGCGAATTATAGGAAATTTCTAGTTCATAACTTAATATATTTAAATGCATTTTTCCTCAAAGTTTAAAGTATTGATTATTTTTCTTTTTATTAAAAAAAGAAAATAAAAAACACTGCTTTTCACATTTTCTTTATCAACTAGCAATGAAAACTCCTCATACATAGATATGAAGAACGAAAAGGATTTTCTAATGCCGGGCAAAGTACCTACCTTCAGTTACTTGACATAAGTGGATTATAATCAGGCTACGAAAATCCCATCCTTATCCACAGGGAAATCAGCGCACGCCTCAATTAACCGCGAATCGGCCACAAAATCGCATCGCGTACGCTCCGTCTGTCAGGCCTTTCGGCAAATGATTTTCGCCAAAGCGGCGTTAACGAGAATTCTTGCACGCCACTACTTGACAGGGTATCAGAGAAA
>NC_061108.1:94723853-94738853 GCF_015104395.2 Macrobrachium nipponense
TACAATATTATTTTTAAAAATAAGTCTCGCTGTAGGACCTGTTAACCATAGTAACAGAATTCCTTGAAGTAAAAAAAAAAATAGCATGGAATAAAGATAACACTTGAGTGAGAGATTTGACAAATTCGGCACAAAAGACTGTAACGTTGACCATAATATTTTTCACACATGGATTTAAAAGTTGCACCAATGCAGTTAAAATGAAGAAAATTTCCGTATTGTTTAAAAATGAGAGAAAAATATGGTGTATCGGCATTAACACGGAAAAGAGCATAATTTTACAAAGTAAATTATGGATAGAATGTTTACTTGTAATGCAGCTGAATTTTCTTCTTTGACAGATACATCGTTTGACTGAAAAACAGAGATACGCAAAATTTGAGTGAGTAGATAAAAAAAATACAAGAACGAAAATTTGAATGAATAGATAAAATAAAATGCAAGCACGAAAATTTGAGTGAGTAGATCAGAAAATATGCAAGCACTTTGCACATACTACTTTTACCCTCAAAAAGATTCCCGTAACTTAATTATGATTCAAAGTAAAACGAATTGATCATACCAATTCCATAGATCTCATTGTCGGAATATCTTAGTGTAAACTGAATAACAGATTAATTACTGAAATTGATTCAGGCGTTTTCTCTATAGTAAAAAAACAAAACTACGCCTTTCGGAAAATGCCGAAGTACATGAACGCTTCTGTTACCGAATATTCGACATAGAAAAAAAAACATTCCTCTTCATCTTGAAATTCCTGCAAAGCTTGAACAGTAATCTAATATTCTCTTGTGGCAAACAACTTAGCCAGCATGATTGCAAAGCGTTATCTGATTAGCGCTAACAACATTCTGTTTAATAAATTTTTTGCTATTAGGTATGAAGATTTAAGAATGTTTTTCAGATTAGAAAAGAGGCTGCGTGAAATGATGTGTCAATGTATATATATATATATATTATATATATATATATATATATATATATATATATATATATATATATATATATACATAAGCTATAAGGAAATGGTCTTTATTTTAATTGTATAAGTGCAGCTTTTATATCCATGAGTAAAATAATTATGGCCAACGATACTTTCTTCTTAAGGTTATATAGATTACACTGTATGCTTATGTATCTTATGTAATTATTAAATTATATAAATAAAATAGCAAGAATGGTTATTTATCCCATTTTCGTGTCAGGTACAGGAAACACCACAGCTCCACTTGTCAGAACGATTTATGGAGCTACGAGAACTTGCTGAAACAACATGCTACGTGACCAGCAAGACATCTCCAGCTATAGTCAGGTAAGACCTACTAATACCCGCCTCTCCTGCTTCGTATACTGAAGTAGCATCACCAGAGGGCAGGTAGGTATTGATGATGCGGCTTCACTGATAGGTACCTGCCTGTAACGGTCAACATAATTTTCAGCAACGTACACGTAAAGGCACACACATATATATATGTATGTATATGTATACACATATATATATATATATATATATATATATATATATATATATATATATATATATATCGAGCTACAATGTCCTTTAATATCTAATTCGCTCTACCTCGAATTAATATATTTTCATATATGCTTAAACCGAAGGGGAATTTTTTTTTCTCGATAATAGATTTGCTTGGACCAGGGCGCGAACCTATGGATCCTTTCAAACCCAGGAACGTCAGTGAAGCTTTTCCTACTACACCACCGCGAGAGGAAAAGCTTCACTGACGTTCCTGGGTTTGAAAGGATCCATAGGTTCGCGCCCTGGTCCAAGCAAATCTATTATCGAGAAAAAATGTCCCCTTCGGTTAAGCATATATGAAAATATAATTAATTCCGAGGTAGAGCGAATTAGATATTAAAGGACATTGTAGCTCGATATATATATGAATCACGGAAATGTGATATGACTTATATATATATATATATATATATATTAATTTATAATATATATATATATATATTATATATTTTATTATATCTTATATATATAATTCATAATACTCTTGTTAGGCTGCAATAAAACCTGATGGTTTGTTAGGTTCCAGATGTGATTTTCCATAGACTACAAGCTTAAAAGGCAGTCTTCACCATCAGGTACCGATGCCCACACACACACACGCACACACACACACACACACACACACACACACACACACATATATATATATATATATATATATATATTATATATATATATATATATATATATATTACACTAGCCGGCAACGCCTGGCAGCTGGCAACCGTAGGTCGGCATTGTTTGAACCGTAATATCATCGTTTATTTTTTATCGCAGAAAAAAACAGAGAGCATATTTGGAATCCTAGAGAAAAGTTCAGAATAATGTTTTCCCCTTTTTTCTCTACAACTAATATTAAAGAAGTTAGCATGGCCGGATATCTGGCCAGATATTCAGATCAAAACAGCACCCGGATGAAAACTGCCCCTTAATATCATCGTAATTTTTTATTGCAGAAGAAAAATAATAGCATGTTGGAATCCCGGTGAAAACTTCTATCAGAATAATGCTTTCTTTTTTCGTTGCTAATAATAATAAAGTTAGCATGGACGATATCCGATCAAAATGGCACTCGGCTAATAACCAGCTTCTATGAAATCTACAAATATGGTCCGACTTTGGTTCAATTTGGTCGGGAAGTTTCACCGTCTATAGTGAATATGCATACATAAATGCATAGTCCGGCCGTCAGCTTTATATATCGGATATAAAAAGCTGACAGTCGGGCTATGTATGCAAGTTAGACGACGAAACTACTGGACCGAACTGAACCTAAGTCGGACCATATAATTATGTAGAATTTATAGGTGATTGTTTTTAATTGGATACCGTTTTGATCTGGATATCCCGCTAGATATCCAACCATGCCAATTTCTTTATTATTATTCGTAGAGAAAAAAGAAAGCATTATATATATATATATATATATATATATATATATATATATATATATATATATGATATATATATATATATATATATATTACTATATATATATATATATATATATATAATAGATCTATATAGATATATAATTATCTATATATATATTATAATATGTTATTAATGTCTATATTATATAAAATATATCTATATTTAAGAATATATATTATTATATATATAATATATATTATTATATATATATATATATATCTATATTCTATATATATATATATATCTATCGGTCGGCCTTTTATCCTCAATTATATCTATATATATATATATATATTATATTTCACACATACATATATACACTTATTTATAGTGGGTTTCTGTAACAGCAGCTCGATTTTTACACGATTGCACTTATTGTCTTTTTCTGGAATTCTACAGAAGTGAAATGACGGCTGAAGTTTGCCTCAGGAGGCGAGAGGTTCATAATCCTTCTCCGGGCAATTCTCCACAAGTTTCAACTCCTTTTTTTTAGAAATGGTTGTATTTTGTATCCCAAGTCTCTGGTGTTTTCATACGGTAACAATGTGCAGGGTGTACCACTCGCTATCACCGCAATAGAGATGTTTTTGTATTGACTGGAGCTCACGTTGGTTGAGAGAAGTGGCTCATCTACCATTTAGGAGGTAATGTTCTCCCATAAGGGCTTACAATAATAACAATAATAATATCCTTTATTTCAGCTCGGCCATATACATGGAATATACAAAATACAGACAGTAACATACACAATCTAGATACATGAGACAACATGATAAAAAAATGAATAATCGGAACTTATCCACAAAATAGCTGAGGTAGCATAAAAGATAGTAATCATAATGCTGGTAATAACAGTAATAATATTGGTGAGAAAAAAATGCATTGAGAGTTATAACAGTTAGTGCACAGATTATATAACTTGAATTTCAACTAGAGACCTTAGGTGGTTACAGTAGTCGGGTATTCCTCTGCATTGGGATACATTGCATTGGAATCTCAATCCATTTATACTGCACTAAGTAACTGTGTTTAGGTAGTACTGCAATGCTGTCATTACGGCACCAGACACATATAGCTGATTGGCATGGCATATTTGCTAAAATATGCAGTTGGGAGAGTGATTAGTGTACATGTATGTCGGCTGTATTATAAGAAAACAGACCTTCAAGTTAGATTGCAATGACTCATGTTTCTGGGTGATACATGCCAACGTGGAATCAAAGGAATTTATTTCTAGTGATTAAGCTGTAGGTCCCGTTGCTAGGTAACCAATTGGTTCCTTGCCACGCAAAAAATATCTAATCCTTCGGGCCAGCCCTAGGAGACCTGTTAATCAGCTCAGTGGTCTGGGTAAACTAACATATACTTTTTCTGGATGATACATTCTAATTGGGGTATGAGAGTAAATGGAGTCCAAGAATTTGGAGCAAAATGTGACACTAATGGTCGGAAACGGAAAACTAGTTGCATCAAATGGGCATTTGGGAGTATATTAAATTTATGATGGCAGGATTTAAGAAGTGAATCAATGATTAGATGAAGGAAGGTAGCAAGTGCAAGCGAAAGAGCTGAGGCGAAAGGGAGTGTCTTTGTAACTAAAAGGTGGAATTCATGTGCTGCCTCTTGAGCTAGCTCTCCACAGTGCAAGATAATGTTAAGTGGATATGAATAAGAAATAAAAGACTGACGCTGTTGATGTGAATATCTTGAGTAGTAGGTGTGGCGAAAGAAGAACTGAAAGGGAATGCAATGAGGTGGTAAAGAAAGGACGAAAACAATATAGTATTGGTGAAAGGACTTAACAGTTTGCTTTAAGATCATTTTCCCGTGTGGGATGAATGGAATAAATTAGGCTGGTGTGATGAATATAGTAGATATAATTTTGAATAATATATTTAATATATATGATATATATAATATATGTATATATTAATGTATATTATATATATATATATATATATTTATATATATATTTTTTTATATATATATATTTTATAATATATATATAATATATATCAATATATATATATATCTATATATATATATATTAATATATATATATATATATATATATATATATATATATACCATATATATATATATTAATATATATAATATAATATAATATATATATATATATATATAATATATATATATATATATATATATATATATATTTATATATATAAATATAATCTATATATAATATTATATATATATATATATATATATATATACCATATATATATATATATATATATATATATATTTTATATATATATATAGTTTTGTGTGTGTGTGTGTATTCACAAATGTTAGAGCACAAATATCCTCTGATATCGAATTCACTTCATCCTGGTCGGGCGGGACAAAAACACTTGTTAATTGTAATTTCCTTTGGGTATAATTTATCCCAAAGTTGCAGCGAATTGGATTTTAAATAATATTTGTGGCTTAATATTTATGAATATGAAAAAGTCACCTGAGTACAAGTGTCTAATACACACATACATTTACTATATATATATATATATATATATATATATATATATATATATATATATATATATATATATATATATATATATATATATATATATATATATATATATATATATATATATATATATATATATATATATATATACACACATACATACATACATACACACGCACACATACATATAAGCAGTACATATCAGTGTAAGTGACGACTAAGCCTGCGATAATGCTTGATCAACGGTTGCAGATTATTCCTCATGAAGTATCTTTGATCCTTGATAAAGCAATTTCAATTGTGAACTTAATATATTTTCGGACAAAGTATCTGGATTCATTTTGAAAATAGATTGATAGTCTGTGTAAGTAACACTGTTCAATAGTGATTATATAGTGCTAAAATTGTCCTTGACGAAAGCTTACTAAGTTTCTCCTATGACTTGTTAAATCCTTCTAGGATGTTCTATATTTAATGCATTTTGAGAGAAACTATTCAATTGTTTCTCTTCGACTTCCTGTTCAAGAGAGGCGAACTTGTTCACGGCTATTGTGATGCCTTACTTTAGGTACCATGGCACAATAGAACGGTTTTCCAGTCAGTCCATTGCGACACTGAACATCAGTTTTATTTTGGGGAATAACGATTTTATTGGTAACGAATGAAACATAATACTATCATCCATAATAGTATTTCTTCATTTATGGCGTATTTTTTTCATTGTTAATTTATCCTCGCACCAAGTCGTGTTTTTTTTCGAGAAATTTTCAACATTTTTTTATGCTTCCTTGTTCGCTTCCAGAGGTGTCTCCTCCTTCTAACTAAGTTGCTATGTAGTTTTGTAAAACAAAAAAGTTAGAAACAGAGTTTGTGAATATAAATAGCGTATGATATAATATGAACCCAAAATATGTAAAAAAAGAAGAAGATAACAGCATATTTGGGGGATCTCCATGCTAAATGAATCCTAATTAAAATGGCTGGCATGGGAAAAGTATGAGAAGCGCAAGGAAGTCTTAGATGGCAACAATAAATAAGTCAGTAAACAAATCCACCGGAAAGATATAGATAAAAGGAAAGAGTAGATTGCAGTAACGATAGTGTTCGGTACCAGGATGAACATTTAACGAACAACGCAGCAAGATCAAAGCCAGGTCACTTAAATTGTAGAAACTCTACAATACCAATAGAAAAACACATTGCTTTGCTCTCTCTCTCTCTCTCTCTCTCTCTCTCTCTCTCTCTCTCTCTCTCTCTCTCTCTCCCTCGTAAACAAACACTCACTTTAAATTCACTCTAAATGAGGTGAAAGTATTCAATCAAGGGCGTGCGTTGTATACGTAACGGCGCCCTCATTTGCACAAACACCCCATTCTGTTTGGAAACAAGGAGACAGACCCATTTTCCGTCTTATTTTCACGTGTGTGCTTGTGCTTATGTGTGTGTATGATTGTATAGTAAAGAATTATATATATATATATATATATATATATATATATATATATATATATTATATATATATATATATATATTCATCCCTAAACCCGTAAATGTGCCTTTACGAGTTCTTGGAAACAAGAACATCCAAAAATGGGAGTTTACCATTAGATTCTTTTTCTAGCGTAAATTTTATGTTGGGGTGTTGGGTACTGACGAAGTCCAAGAAAGAATCTGCATTAAAATCTCCTCTATATCACACTGTCCCTAAAATGAATTTGTACGCGGCGTTCCCCTACATACAAGATGACACTTTCAGGAAGAAATTTCTAACGATCATTCAAAAGGAATTACCGGCCCTCAACCTGAAACTCATTCCGAAGAATCCCCGAACCGTTGGCTCACTCTTCAAGTTCAAAGACAAGCTCAGTCCTTTGTTTACATCCAACGTTATATATAAGTACAAGTGCCCCAGATGTAGTCAGGGGATCTATGTCGGATGTACAAAGAGGCTGTTGCGAGTGCGCATTGATGCTCACAGAGGGGTCAGCTTCAGAACTGGGAGTAGATTGTCTAGCCCTGAACAATCTAATATCAAAAACCATTCAAAAATATGTAAAACCTATATAGACAATAAAGATTTTTCAATAGTAGCACAGGTACAAAAGAAAACGACTTAATACGGGAATCCATTATTATCAAATTGACTGTACCACCGTTAAACTCCCAAACATCATCTACACAATTGTTTATTGCCTGATGGTCTTGTTGAGCTGTTTTTCTCTGTCTGTATGTTTGTTATTGTTTTTCTCTCTGTCTGTCTGTCTGTCTCTCTCTCTCTCGTCGTAACTCTATAAGACTACTATGTTTTTAACTTCCTTCTGGGTAGGTTGTCACCAGCCATTTGCTTGTTCTTTAAGTAAATGATTTATCAATTATATTCTGAATGTTTTAATGTAATTATAATATGTAATTCGGATTTTATTAGTTTATTGATCGCCATGTTCGCTTGTTTGCAGCCTGGAAAATGCAACTATGTGGAGTTGTGAAACGTCGGCATATATTTTAATAAAATGCATATGGATAGTGCCTTTCCCTGACCCGCCTTGGATTGTTCTTCGAGCTGTTGCTCCGGAAATTGGAGTTATATATATATATATATATATATATATATATATATATATAATATATATATATATATATATATATATATATCACATTCTGATTTTCCTGGTAGATTTGATAGATGAAAACAAAGTAATTTACAAGGGTCCTTAGAGTTTATATATATATATAGATATATATATATATATATATATATATATATATATATATATATATATATATATATATATATGTATGTATATACAGTATATGCCCGTAAATATTAGTATATATATATATATATATATATATATATACATATATATATATATATATATATATAATCTCTAAGGACCCTTGTAAATTACTTTGTTTTCATCTATCAAATCTACCAGGAAAATCAGAATGTGAACCTTATAGGTTTTACGAAAAATAGATGTGCCATATTAACTGTTTTGAATATCATGTTGTGCTTGATCCTTTATATCAAGCTGTGATAAGAGTTTATGTGAATTACCATTAATTTTTTTTTCTTTATTATAAAAGTTTACCTACCACCTTTTCCCTACATTGTCGACCCACTGAAATATATCTCCTCCTTTTTGCATGATTTCCTGGTGATTTAACCTTTCATTTATTCCTACTTCTGTTTCTTTCTTTTTATGACCAAACTTGACTGGAATTGTCTTCATTATCAACCCTGGCTTTGATGGCGTAACTCCCGGGGAACTTCGTCACTGAAACAATAAAAAAATCCAGTAAAATATTTCTCACATACTTCTCTCCTTGCTCTCTTCATTTCTGTTTGTTGGCATTGAATTCAGTACTCTTATTCAGCACGTAGTCTAGTTACCAAATTGTTGAAACATGTGTAGAAATTTCGTATACTTCAATTATCTTCATAGGGAGCTTGAAAATTTGTCTTCGCTCAGTAACATTTTCCTCTTTCAAGATTTTTCATAAATCTCATATAATTAGCAGCTTCTGATGTGAAACCGCCCCCCCCCCCCCTCTCTCTCTCTCTCTCTCTCTCTCTCTCTCTCTCTCTCTCTCTCTCTCTCTCAATTTCATTTTTCATTTTCCTTTGATATAGTAGCTCAACCTAGTGTTAAACAAGAGTTGCTACTAGTAATCTCCTGTAACGCATATACTAACTGTTTTCATGACGGGCTCTTCCCTTTGTTTGCCCTTCAGTTGATTTTGCTCATCACTTTATTTCCTCTTCACTTAATTTTACGCTTCACTCATTTACTCTTCACTTAATTTTACTCTTCCCTTATTTGCTTATCACTTGTTTTTGCTCTTCACTTTATTTTGCTCTCACTTAGTTTAGCTCTTCCCGTTCATTTTGCTCCTCTCTTAATTTTGCTCCTCACTCAGTTTTGCTCTTCATTTAATTTTGTGACTCACTTTAATTTTGCTTCTTCACTTGATTTTGTTCTTCACTTTATTTTCCTGTTCTCTTCATTTTGCTCTTCCATTTATTTTGCTCCTAACTTAATTTTGCACTTCACTTTATTTTGCTCCTAACTTAATTTTGCTCAACACTTTATTCTGCTCTTCTCTTAATTTTGCTCTTCACTTGATTTATCTCTTCGCTTTCTTTTGCTCCTAACTTAATTTTGCTCTTCACTTTTGTTTCCCCGTTCTGCGTTCGAACTTTTCTTGTTAGAATGTGGTTGTTTATACTTTTATAAAAGAGCCAGTGTGAAAAAAGATTTCATACCTTCCAATGTGCAGAAGCGACAAGTGAAAGCAAATTAATATGCATATATGTTTGACTAATAAGAATCAAAATTTTTCCCTTCTTCCATCCTCAAAATTACTTTATCTTATCTGATAGGTTCATCAATATTATGCAGGATAATATAATAAAACTAAGAGTGAATGTACAGGTTATTTTGGGACTATCTTACGATAATTCCTTCAAGAACCCATAGGATTACCTTACTTGTCTCAATTAACTTCAGGTAATGGTGTATATATATATATATATATATATATATATATATATATATATATATATATATATATATATATATATATATATATATAATGCTTTAAAACGGCATCATTTACTCACTAACCAATCAAAAAGAAACAGTTCTTCCTTCTCTTTTTGCAAAAAAAAACAGTGCCACTTGACTTGCGGACCTATTAAAATTTTTTTTTTTTCATCTTTTTGTTTTGATGGAAATGTCTTTCAGAAGAAAAAAAATCACTGCAGTATTTTCTCCCACTTAGTAGCTGACGACGCTCGTTACCAACTCTTTAGTGCGTTCCAGGCAGTTGATCTTTATGTTGAGAGAGAGAGAGAGAGAGAGACGAGAGAGAGATAGAGAGAGAGACAGATGAAGAGGAGGAGGAGTGGATGACTCTTGCAATCAGCGTAATGTATGCAAGTTTTATGCTGTGTTGTCGAGCCTAAAAACCCTAATCATCATCATCATCTTCATCGTCACCACTCCCCCTACCTCTCCCCCTCCCCCACCAACAACTCTCCCCCCCTCTCTCTCTCTCTCTTTCCTTTGTGGTTAGCTATTCTTTGTTTCTCTATCATTCATTTTCTTTCTGCAATGGAAAATCGGCCGAAGATTTCATATACTCTTTAGTGGATTCAGATTAATTTGTTCTCTCTCTCTCTCTCTCTCTCTCTCTCTCTCTCTCTCGTCTCTCTCTCTCTCTCTCTGTGAAAGACCACATGACCTTTGCTACGCATTTCGAAATATTACTAATCAAACGCTATTTTCATGCCAGAGATTGCTGCTATACATTTATGAGATATAGCAGGTTTAATATAATTTGAGAATTGTTATTATTGTTGTATGTTTTTAATGAAAAATTTACTTTCTGTTCAGGAAAAATAGTTGTGTCTGTTCTGTCAACACCATGGGAAATACGGAGTTCATTTTAAAAAGGTTGTCTCTAAATCTGTCTGAATCAACAGTGTCCAGTGATACTGAAAGAACATCAGTTCCATTTATCCAAAGCATTTAAACAACTAATGGCCACCACATAAATGTCATATCGTGTTTTCTGGAATGATTCAGTAAACCATTTTCTAACTTCATTTCGCTTATGCCACCATATGCATGAACGCATATACGCACACGGAAACACACACACACATACTCATATATAATATATATATATATATATATATATATATATATATATATATATATACATAATATATATATATATAAATATATATATATATTGTTACGAAGTGCCAAGTATCTGGTTACCATTCTTCAATTATTACCTCACCAAAAGCCAGACACCTGAACCCTCATAACACGTTTAAACGACTGAATACTCTAAAGGCAACAGTGATCCCTTAACACTTACCAGTATTGCAGAAAATCAGACTAAGTTCATCAAAACAGGTGTGAGGTAATCTTGTAAGTAATTAAATTAATCAAAGGGCATCACTCCATCAACAACTATAAAAGTTTAAGTATTTCCCTGATTTCAGAAGTCTAAGTACTTCCCTGGTTCTAAGTCACTTCAAGTAAATTGAAGGAAAGCAAATCAATTACCACTCTATGTTTCTACCTATCATCAATATAATCATAATCATATATACTGGTATAAAAATAAAAACACTTATAAAAATTTTAATTACAAAAATTTATTATCAAAGTCAAAATTTATAAGTGAAATTCACAATATCAGGGAAAATTACTGTTACTTGAAAACAAAGTAAAGCTTAATTAATTCTTGAATCAAATTAAGTAAAATTAAATCAAAATTAATTTATCACAAAATTCAAGAAAATTAATTCAATTGAAATTCAAAAGTGTTAGGCAATAATTGAAAATTTGAAATTAATTCACAAGTGCTAAATAACAATAAAACTTGAAAAGAATTCTAAGTAAATGCAAATTAATTCACAAATGTTAAATGTAATTAAATGTGTAATGATTAAGCAATGAAAATAACTAAAGTCAATTAAATTGTGAATGCAAATGAAAATATAAAATAAAAAGGCACACTTCAATAAGAAAATGAACAAGTACACAAACAATGGAACAATCACAAACACAAAAATACGCAATGTGTAAAAGTGTAAATCTTTTTCACTCAAAACATTATAACCATCAGTTTTTACCAAACCTTCATAACCATCTCTTATTAGTTATTAGTTAACCAAACCATCATAACCATTAAACATTAGTTATTAGTTAACCACTGTTCCTAACAATTATTAGCTATTAGTTGTTACCTAACCATTATTAGCTATTAGTTAACCACAGTTCCTATCCGTTATTAGTTGCAACTAATAAAAATATAACACTTTACCTTGGTATACCAATTTCTTTCTTCCTTTGCTGCAGGCTTGAATCACACTTTCACAAAAACCAGGTGCCGTTACGAAATAATGTTTGTTCAGATTCCACAAAAAAAATAAACTAAATAACACTAAACAAACTCTAAGAAATATAAAATATGAAATTCTAAGTTACGAGTGACCAATTTACGTTACGTTAATATAATCTCAAGGATGTCGCAGGAGAGAGAGAGAGAGAGAGAGAGAGGGAAGTCTAACCGCCTCAATGTTCTATGATATAATGAAATCTCTTCCTTTACGGAAGCTGACGCAATCTTCATAAAGAAATGTGCAATCTCCACGTGGCTTTGATCAAAGACATACGCGTATGAGTCCAGTCTGTTAAAAAAAAAAGACACGTACTCGACTGAAACAGAGGTTGAGCGATAATTAAGATTGACATGTTTTGATAACAATGCAAGAGTCGATTCTATCGCTATCACATGCGTTGACAGATTTAGGAAAGCAAACGGATCTCGCAGACCCTCTAATCTTAAAGTGTTGACATAAAAGGGGAAACAATCATAGCTTCGAAAAGACAAAGAAAATTTCTCTCTTTTTACATTCTACGTTATAAAATATTCTTTTACATTATGTAATGCGAAATCTGAACACACATTTAAAACATCCTATCTCTAAACTATCTAGGAATTTGAAAAAAATGTTACACAATCTACATGACATTTCAAAGAGGGGAAACATGTATTTTGAAAGTAGCAATATATAATATTAATATATTATATATATATATATTATATATATATATAATATTATATATAATATATATTATATATATATAATTTAATATATATATATATCTATATATATATATATATAGAATATATATATATAAAATATATATATAAATATAATTATATATATATATATATATTATATAATAATATAATAATTAATTATAATATATTATTATATATAAATAATATATATATCATATATATATATATATCTATATATATATATATTATATTATATATATATACTATATATATGGTATAATATATATCTATTATATTATATATTAATATATATAATATATTATATCTAATAATATACTCTATATATAATTATATATATATATATATATAATATATATATATATATATATAATATTTTATACATATATATATATATAATGTGTGTGTACATGTTTGTCTGTCTAAGCATTAGAACCATGTCAGTCGTGTTAGTTGTATTTATTTGTTAGTTTTTTTCTCTCTCTCTTTTTCAAGGTTTATCCATTTTGAATAATAATGCAGTCCTCAGCTCTTATAACTTTCTACTGAAACTACCAAAGTAGTATGAAATTAATGTGACAGTGACTTGGATAATCCTGTTAAAGATAAACATCTATGGCCATTTTAACGTCCCCAGAACCAAGAATGGACCAATGCCCCAGTTTAAGCTTTGACTTTATCCGCGAAATTATGCGAAACTCCGCTCAAGATTTTCAGACACATTAAATAGATGAAAGGAAAGTTCAGTGAAAATAGATAATATAACATTATGGGTCACTTACATACTTATCTGCTTCTTATGTTAATAATAGGTTTTGTTTAATTCGGCTTTAGGTTAATCGATTACCATACTTTAGTTGCAAAAGGTAAAGCTGCAAAGTCAGCTTTGTTATTCTTTCGGCTTATTATTCATGGATTAAACAATTATTTTTCCTGAAGAGTTGGAGGACTCAGACCTATTTCGATGAGAACCGTGAAAGAGATAGGCTAGGGAAGAATAGAGATTTGTGGAAGTGAGGCCCTATGGCTCGTTGAACGTTGGAGGTGATCGATGGTGAAATGTCTGGGAAACAAAAAAATCTTTACAATATCTAAGCACAGACGTTTCCACAGAAGACTATATTGTTTTAAAAATTCCAATATGCTTTTGTGTGATAGTTCGATATTCTGAAATTCTGACTGAGTCGATTACCATACTCAGTAATTTTAAAGTTTATTTTGAACATAAATACATTATAGAAAAATGAATGGTCTCTGACTTAAAATTCATTAACTGTTTCTAAATTATCGAGTTTGTTCAGATGTCAATGTTAGAGGTTATAGAGAGCCAAGGGAAGAATCAACTTGCTCGTACTTTATAGGATAACGAGAGTCGTGAACTTTCAAGTAGACTTATTTTAATAGTTAGCGATTTATATTCAACAAATACTGGAAGTAAATGGTTCAAGACGATAACTACGAAAATAGAGATAGATGAAAATAAAGTGTACTGTAAACCAATGCCTGACACCCATGAAAGTTTTATGCAGAAAAATTTCTCCAATTCCTTTCATCACAAAGCATCAGTCGATCCTTTCATTCAAATCGTTGAAAATGCTCACTAAATATTTTGAGAGATTTCTTACTAGCTGGTTTTACAAGAATGTTATAAACATCCGCATGAATTTTGTATCACTGAGCACCCAGCTGTCATTCTCCCAAGTGATGCTTAGTATCAGAATTATCAAGAGCTTTCTCTTCTTCCTGGATTACATACATATTCATGATAACTAAGGCGTTTCACATCTTTCATAAATCGTTAAATCATTCTTCATAACATATTTCCTTCGACCGTTTCACGAATCCTTGGAATTCTTATTAAACATGTCACTTCGCAAGAAAGATAAGATGAATAGTGAAA
>NC_061108.1:94741353-94756353 GCF_015104395.2 Macrobrachium nipponense
ATTTCCGTAAAAAGTCCCTCCAATAATGAGAAGGGGGCCATTTCTTAATTAAACATGGTGACTCTTTTAAGCCCACTTTGGTCCAGTATGTTGAGTAAAACTTAGCTCTGTAGCGAAAGCACTCATAGATTATTGAATCAGCTATTTTTCTGGTGCAGAGTCAGGGCTATATTTTGTTAACGCGCAGTGGAACCGTTATAGACTCCTGCACATTTAGTGAACTGGGGAACACTAACATGTAGATCCTATGCAGCGATTCGCAGCCAGGGTTCCGCGGAACACTGGGGTTCCTCATTCCATCAACATGGGTTCCGAAAAGAAGTCTTGAAATAAATATGTATTGCAAATGACGCTGATCTGAATTTAAACAGCTCAAATAGCAGTGGTAGATATTATATGGTGTATATTAAGTAATTTATATATGTATAATACTATATATATATATATATATATATATATATTAGATTATATATAATATATATTATATATATACTGTATATATATATATATTATATATATATATACAGAGAGAGAGAGAGAGAAGCGAGAGAGAGAGAGAGAGAGAAGAGAGATAGAGAGAGAGAGAGAGAGAGAGAGAGAGAGAGAGAGAGAGAGGACTGTATATAAAGGTTCCCTAGGATATGAAAAATTGTTTCAGGAGTTCCTTTTAGGTATAAAGGTTGGGAATCACTGTCCTATAGGCTCAACGTGAAAGATGATCAGGTCCCCAACTGGTGCATTTGGCAGTGTGATTTTTGTGCTGGTAGCGTAAGATTTTGATACTGCAGAATTAACTTATGTTGTATTTTAGCATTAGAATTAGCTTACCGTTAATACTTTAATTTACATGACCTGTGCAGTGTGCAACCACAGGAACTTTTGTTTTGCAATTGTTCAGGAAGTCCTAAGTGAATTTCAGCTATACTATGATGCTAAGACTCGATATATTCTATGAGGTTTAAATATTACATGGTTTTACTCGTTCATTTATAAGGATGTAAAAATTAATATCAAGGTTAAACTTGTATTTACATCACTGAAAAATATTTAAGTATATGGGTAGTCTTTGGAGCTGAACGTGGTGTTAAGGTCTATTGTAGACCACTATGATCATTATTGTTATGTAATTACAGATGACATTGTGTCTGAATGTGTTTTTCTATGAGAAAGTTTTATTTCACAGCAGTTAATTAAAATGTTCAGTTCATCACTATGCGCAGTAGATTTTATTCCGAATTCCAGTGTGATAGAAAATGTAAATACATTGTCTTCATTATCATTTTTCCCAACAGTTTCATATTTTCCTTTTTATTCTATACAGGTGGGTCTGAGAGAAATTTCCATATTCAAGAAACACAATGAGAAGGAATAATATGTTGGAACATGTCGAGTATTGGTAAGTTACCTCTGTGACAGTTTTAGCAGGCAAACTGTTATAAATTTCACTATCCATTAGAAAAGGCATGCAAAGATCACCATATTCTGATTGGACACGATATGACTAAAAAGTAAGCAATTTCTCAGTGCACTTCATTATTATTTAATTGCTACGCTGTAGCACTTAATTTGGGCTTTACTGGTTCGCTACGCTGGAACTGTAAACACTCACCACCGATTCAGCACACACACACACACACACACACACACACACATACACACACACACACACCACACACACACACACACATATATATATATATATATATATATATATATATATATGTATGTATATATGTATATAAGCTTACTTGCCTTGATGGTTACGGGTTTTATTCACTGACTGGTGAATAAAAAATTAGCCCGTGCAGAACGCTTCGTCGTAACACGCATATATCGTATATACAACTCTATCCTAAATAATTTCGCATTTCTGATTACTGAGGCTCTTGTGTTGCAACACTTCTTCCATTCTATACGCAGTTTCTTTCTTTTCTTTCCGCAAAAAGATTAGGAATTTTCCGCTTTTGTCAATAAACTCTTTGTTTCCTTTCACTACGGATCGACCTCTCTTGAAATATCATAATCCATATTTTCACTTATTACTAAATTTTTTTTAAAGATATATTGTTTATTTTTATATGCTTGTGCAAAAGAAATTTATCTTTAGTTGCACATTTATTTCTTTTATTTTTCATTATATTCCACACCTCATTTTCATGCGCAGAGTTGTCCTAAAAAATTTTTCTTCTTTATATATTTTTCTCTCTCAAAAATCATGTCTTTCATTACCTAACACCATCCGGTAAATGTACTCATACCGGATGAATGTATACTATATATATATATATTATATATATATATATATATATATATATATATATATATATATATATATATTCGCATTCTTAATTCTTTCTGGCCTGGGCATTTCAAGACGAAACTACCGGCAGAGGTTCGAATCCTGGTTAGAATAGATATGTGTCCCTATCGAATTCAATTCCCACCTTTGCAAGGTATTCCCATGGTCACTTGAACTTGATATTAATGGGTTATCTGTAGTATCATAAAAGATATATATGATATATATATATTATATATATATATATATATATATATAAAATATTAATAATTTATATTTAATTTGGATTTATAAATATAATTAATAAATATAAATATAAATAATAAATAATATAGTTATTTAATAATTATATATATATAGATATATATATAAATAAAATTACTATAAATAGTATATATATATTATATTATAATCTAGTATATATATTATATATATATTATTGTATTATATATATATCTATATGTATACTATATACTATATATTATATTATATTTATATTTATATTTATAATTAATATTTTATATTTATATTTATATTTATATATCATATTTATAAATATGTATATATATATATACTATATAATATATATATATATACGTATTTATATATATATATATATATATATATTATATATACACGCTCACTCACTCACTCACACTATATATATATATGTATA
Source organism: Macrobrachium nipponense (assembly GCF_015104395.2). Taxonomy (NCBI): domain Eukaryota; kingdom Metazoa; phylum Arthropoda; class Malacostraca; order Decapoda; family Palaemonidae; genus Macrobrachium; species Macrobrachium nipponense. The sequence continues at coordinate 94,744,329 of NC_061108.1, forward strand.
TATATATATATAATATATATAATCCTATATTTAATATTTAATATTTAATTATTTATATTTATATTTATATTTACATTTATATTTATATTTTATATATATTTATATTTATATTTATATTTATATTTATATTTATGTTTATATTTATATTTATATGATCTGTCAATTCATTTAGGGGTTTTTTGATATATGAACTATTCTGATTCGGTATTAGATAAAAGCAAAAAGGGCGTAACATTGTGTAGAATTCAGGGAAAGTGAATGGTGTTGTAGAACGGACAGGGAGGAGCAATGATGGGATGGTGCTACAGATAATTTGTTAACGGAGATTATTTAATCAGAATGTGTCTCTGTGTTCAGAATCTATCTGGGTTGAATTTTGATAAAATAAAAATATATATAATTGTTAGTGGAAATTGACATCAGAAAAGGCTTTGAAATTAATATAGAAAGGATACTGTTTGTACAATATACTGAATAGTTTAAGTATGATAGCAGGTAGAAATTCCAGACCCTAATGACAGTTTATGATACGTTCGTATGAGAGTAAATATGAAAAGTTTGAGGATAACAGCCAGTGAAAGCCAGGAAGATAGAGTTATGCTTCTTCTTATACCTGCTTTACTCGCGAAAGTGTTCTAGAATGTATGTTACCGATGACAGAGGAATGAAAGAAGTGATTCACAGAGTAAGTGATGCAAACATGGCGCTGCGAATCCCGAAGAAGTTGTGAAAGAAGAGTATTTACAGAATCAATATTTGTATGTATTAAGGATTTATTGATCCAACACATCTTTATGGAGGTAAGGTGTGGTTACTGAAAAGGAATGGAAGAAAAGCGATGGAAGAGCTGTTGAATTGTTTGCATAGTGAATGAGGAATAAAGAAGGCCGGAAGTGAGAGAAAAGCAGATTGATAACAGTTAAATAGCTGGCGTAGGTGAAAGCTTGGATAAACGTGTTTGTAAGTTGCTGTGGTGAAAACGGTGTATAACTGAGCACCCTTTGGGAAGGGGACGGTCACAGTACCAAGTAAGGAGTGTAGCTGACATATCCATGACATCTTTCACGAGGTCAAAATGCTGATGGTGAACATCCTTCGTAGAAGCATGAAGCATGATAAGGCTGAAGTTCTTTGCAATTATTTTTTATGTCTCATTCAGTTTAAGTGGCGAAGGTTTAAAGTAAACACACACACACACACACACACACACACATTTTTCTATCTGTCTACATTTGTGTATATGTATATGTGTGTGTGTATGCGCGCGCGCGCGCGTGTATGTAGTATGTAGTATATATGTACGTATATGTGTGTGTGTTTGTGTGTAGGGTGGGGAAGTGGGTGAGATTGTGTGATTTTATGAATTTGATTAAAACTTTCCATATTTTTATAGAAATATTAGTAATTATGGTTCAATTGCCATTTGTCTGACTCTCAGAAAAATGATTATTGGTGGCAGCATTAAATATGAAAACTGATTGGTTTTAAAATCTGTAAATTGTATCGAAACTGTCAATAGGGAACTCATTGCATAAAATGTCAGAAAAGTGCAGGACTTTTTAATCACTTATTTGTACTAAGTTACTGGTTATTTTATGATGGAAATAAGAAATATTCTTTTGTAGAGTAGAATGCTGATAGACAAAGTGTGATTTCATACTATATCATTGAGAGAAATTTTATGTGTAAGAATATGATAAAACAAAGTACATAGAGTGTTGTCATTTGTGCATGAGTATACAAAATTATCTCATGACTCCTATATGAAAGGAGATAAAAATATGTGAACACTTTAAATGTGTGTTTTTTTTTTTTTTTTTTTTTTTTTTTGTTTTTTTTTTTTTTTTTTTTTTTTTTTTTTTTTTTTTTTTTTTTTACAAAATGAGGTTCACCCTGAGATAAAAACGTCAGAATAAACAAGGTAGAATTTTCTGAGCAACTCAGAGTGCCCGAGACAGCGCTTGAAAAGTGCTTGTTGCGTGTTCGTTGTGTGCTATCACTATTTGCATGCAAGCTGGAAAATGTTACAATTCGAAATAAAATAGATAAGCTTGTATAGAAAACTATCTTCGTTAATTCATTACGATGGTCATTCGGAAATGTGTCGCAACGCAAAGGTACAAAAACACAGGCTAAAAAAAGCACTTGGTCATGCAATTTGACAAGATCTCCCATTGATTAGCATAAGCGGCGCATGCGCTCTTTCGCTTTCGCCCGAGCCGATGCCTGTGGTAGACTGGCCCGGACAGCGGTCAAGGTAATCCATTTATTCGGACGACTAACCCCGAAAAGTGGTCTCCGCCTCCATTACAACTTTTACGGGGCCATCACTCCCCCTGACGGGGAAGATGAAGAGGAAGAATGGGTTTCGGGTTGGGAGGAGGGAGGGGGGAATTGCCGGAAGGGGAGAGAAAATAAGAAGATAGAGGAGGAGGGGGAGGAGGAGGAGGAGCATGCAGAAGAGAAGGGGTTACTTGAGGGTCATTCAGGGAAAGAAACAGAATTTAAAAATAGAGATTTTGACCATTTGAGAGAGAGAGAGAGAGAGAGAGAGAGAGAGAGAGAGAGAGAGTTCATAAAAGACGACAAAGAAAGGGAAATGGAGGAAGGGTTTTGAAAAAGAGGAGATTGAACGGATGGAAGATGTTTAACAAAGCAGAAAATAAAGAGAGGAGGGAGCATAGCGCGAGGAGAGCGAAGGACTAACAATAATTTTGGTAAGGAGCGGACGAGAGAGACAGAGAGAGAGAGAGAGAGATTGAGATTTTCTCTCAGGATAGAAAGCAGAGTAACGTAACAGAACAGACGAACGATAAAAGTCAGCGTTCAGGAGGCCACGATGTTCTAGCGAGAAGTAGGGGAGAACAATGGGCAATGGATAATGGATAATGGATTAGACAACGATGAAAGAAAGGGAGCAATAATAAAAGCAGCACGATGTTGCAGAGGAAAAATCAAAGATAGCAGTAGTTACCGAGGGCTGATGATGGATAGGGCTATTTGAAACGTTTACTACCAAATTATTCACTGTCTTGAACCTGACCATGCTGGAAACGCTGAAACGGAAGAGGGGACTCCGTAATAGGGTAGTGAAGGGTAGGAATAAAGGGAAATGAATAATTTAATGACTAAATACTACAGAGTAAGGTGTCAGTGGAGAGCAGACAAAAAAACCACAGTAGAACAATTAAGTTGTCCTTACATAGTACTGCATACAATATGCTATTGGTCAACTCCAAAATGCATCTTTTGAGGTCAGCGAAAATGCAACTTTCAATTTAAGTCTGTTGGAAATTATAGAAATTTTACTTAACGATACCTAATATATATATATATATATATATATATAGATATATATATTATATATATATATATATATATATATATATATATATATATATATATACTATACATACATAAAAAACAAGAGTAACAGAAAAAAAGACGTGATCCAACCTCTAGCTTACTCGGAATGCGTGCAAGATTTTCCCATCACGCATAAGTTATAAACATTATATTCCTAACTTTTAACGTAAATTAAAACGTGCTAAAATCTTCGGTCAAATAGTGCCTTGTTTCACCAACTGAAATTGAAAAAATATGCCATATCTTTGTAGAAATAATTATCCTGTACTGTTTACAATGAACATTATTATTTTTTACATTTTCATACGATTAAATAAATCAGAATTCTCCTATCCTAAAATCCATGTAACTTTAACTCAACGCCCAACGCCTTTTTCAGACCGTTTTACGCTCTTTCTTAGACATTTCCTACACCCAACAAGCACAAGCATAAGCACTAGAACAACAACAACAAAGTAGTTTGTAGGTTTACTCCCCGAGTAAGCGACAAGCCATGCATTCAACAAGATTTCCCAAAATGGGAGAAAGGACTCACAGCTTTAATTCCTAGTAAGGGTTAATGTATCTTTATGGTTAGAAGGAGAATTTCCCCTTTACTCAAGATTTATTTAATACTTCTTTAACAAGGTTTTTCCCCTCCTTTGATTCTCTCCCCCCAAATCCCTTTTTTCCTTTCACTACCATTTCCGTGGACAAGTATCTGTCTTTATTATTTCGAATTATCTCTTCCTCTTCGACCGCCCCCTTTCTCCGCTTATCTAGATTTATGCTTTAAGTTCGCTTCAGACGTTTTCTTTTTGATTCTGTCTTATTCTCTGATTCGCCTCTTCAACGAGGGTCAGTATTATTTTCATAACGACTTCACAAATGTATTCAGTTTTCTGTAGAGACGATGATAATTACAATTATATTTTTCTGGTATTTATCTACGTTTAGTGACCTGCGTCCCATTTGAACGAAACTAATGCTTTAAAACAAATATCTGTTTCTGATGCATTTTATATTAAACAATACTTACTTGTTTTCATAGGATACAAATCGATATGCAGTGAGGCAATTTAGGAATAATTAATGATGAAGTAAACATCTCTATTTAAGAAAGTACGAAGAATTAAATTACCATGGATATGCATATGTATGCAAAAAAAAAAAAAAACAAAAAAAAAAAAAAGTGTTTTAGGTTTCAAATTAAGTAATCAAGTAGCAACGAATGAGGTTAACTCTCCTTCCATTTTGTCTCAGAAGTATGAATTCTTCCCTTTGCTGTTTCCTGGTGCTTTTAACCTTGATCAAATGAAAAGTGCATGAATCAGTTGAGAATTTTAATTTTTTCCGGTATCATTCCCACTGTTTACTGATCGTATCTATATGGTTTTCGCTCGTTATATTCACTTCATCATAATTTGTTACTCTTTCTCTCTCTTTATACATATATAGTATATATATATATATATATATATATATATATATAAATATAGTATATATATATATATATATATATATATATATATATATATATATATCGAACTACAAATGTCCTTTAATATCTAATTCGCTCTACCTCGGAATTAATATATTTTCATATATGTTTAACTTCGGTTAAACATATATGAAAACATATTAATTCCGAGGTAGAGCGAATTGGACATTAAAGGATATTTGTAGTTCGATATATGTATATGAATCACGGTAATGTGATAGACTTATATATATATATATATATATATATATATATATATATATATACATACGCGTATATAGTATGTATTAAGCTACAAATTTCCTTTAATATTCAATTCGCCCAACCTCGGAACTAATATATTTTATTTTTGTTAACCGCTCGGCCAACAAGTTAACCGAGTCGGTAACCTCACTGAAGACCTGATTTTTCCTCTGTGCGCTGGTTCGAATCCACGAGAGGACGAAATTACTATGAACTAAAACATTCCCCTTCGGTTAACATATATGAAAATACATTAATTCCGAGGTAGAGCGAATTGGATGTTAAAGGACATTTGTAGCTTAATGCATGGGATATAAATCACGGTGATGTGATAAAAATTCATATGTATATATATATATATATATATATATATATATATATTATATATATATATATATATATATATATATCTATATATATATATATATATATATATATATATATATATATATATATATATATAATGAGTATGTGTGTGTGTGAATAAAAACCACTGTAAAGCCATCATATGCTTTATAAAAAGACCGTTGCCCAGTATTGCTTTCCGCAAGAGATATCACAATTTTCTAGAAAGGGCACAATTCTTGTAGTGAGAAAAATGTTCCAGGACGTAGATCCTCCGAGAAAACCGAGAGTGAAAACTGATAAAATACTTTTTACGACTTAGCCTTCGTACCCAAAGCCTAAAAAAGTTTGTTACCGCGTCGTTATTTCAAGAGTGTCCCTTCGCTACTATGAACTAAAATTAGGGGGCCGTTGTTGAAGCGATAATGTTGGACATTATGACAACTTTGGCAGTTATGCATGTAATGAGCATAAGATATAATGTCTTGCTGTGCAAGGGATGGTGACAATACAAAACCTAAATTTCCTGAGAATGTCATTTTCATTTACATGAAAGCCAAGGGGATGTATACATTCAAATACCTTTACTAACCCAGGAATGGAGACAGTACTCAAGTACAGTTAGAGGGGAAGGGGGAACCCGCTGGACTAAGTAGTTTGGTCATTAAGGGTGTGGAATAACATTCCTCTGGGGATTTTCAGACCTGCATAAAGCTAAAGACGACCACGGCTTCCTCAGCTGATTAGAGAACTTTGCGTGTGAATCACGTTGTCTTTAGGAAACAGCAGAAGAATCTTCGTGTGAAAACTGGATCTACGTAAGGACAGGTTAGACCAACAGAATAGCAATATATTTGAGATGAAGAGTAACTACTTTTAGGAGGCTGAATTACCATCTCTTGATTTATGACGTCAGCAAAACAATTTTGATTGCAATAAAAGCTTAGGTGATTTTTATTGTTGGTAATAGTTCTATTGTTGGAAAAGCTCTAAAGAAACACTATTCTATTGTTGAAAAGCTCTAAAGAAACATTATTCAAGGAAAGTCTTATAACTGGAAGAAAGGAAAGCATTCTGATGCTTTCCATAGAAGACAGAAGATTAATTTGAAGCTGAGAATGATCAGTAGAGGCGATAAAACGTTCAGAGGTAAAATCATCAGAAAACGTATAAGATAAAAGAGGAGAGAAATTGGAGAAGATCACAAGCAAAACACCATGTATCAGTCCGATACAAATATGACCTGAACAAAGCCAGATTTTAAAAAGTGACGGACAGTCACTAGAAACTAGGAAGACCATAATCACTCTTCTCATGATTGTGAAAGTACTCAGTTGGTTCTGTTGACGAAAACGTAGAGAAGCAATCACCTAGTTGGATAGTTGACCGTCCTGCTTGTCGCCTCGTCCATTAGAGAAACACATCGTCGAGGTCGCCCATTGGTTCTCTCCTTAAAACTGGAGCTTACTTTACTTTTTGTATTGATGATTTTACTTAGACTGGAGATTAACCCAGGACAGGGTTTGAAAGCTCCTGTAACGTTTTTATAAAATCAACATAATTCACCTCCGAATGTTATTGTGGACCTTATAAGCAAAAAAGTGTTTGTTATGACTCACACTCCCACAAACACTTGCGCGCGCTGTTCCTTCCTTGTCTTTCGCCTCTTCTCCTGAAGAGGCGGGCCTATTACTTCGTGAATGAGCTTCTTTATTCTTCTTCTCTTCTCATTTTCTTTTTCATCATCATTTTTGGGTTAGATAAGGACATCTTTTTGCCAACGCCAGCAACCCTTTGCGCTGGAATAATTTCTGTGTATTATATATATGTATATATATATATATATATATGTATATATACATATAGTATAATGTATATATGTATATATACAATTATATACATGTAGATATATAAATATCTATATATAATATATATATATATATATATATATATATATATATATATATATATATTGCTACGTCTATAGAACGCCTCGCCTTCCCAGCAGAGTTTTAGTTATATTTAATTATAAAAGTCGCAGCCATGCCTTCTGAAGCGACTGTTGTTGGGAGAGTGGGTATGCCGTAGGACTGATATTTCCGGTCTGACGGAAGCTTAGGGTAAGAGAGGCAGGTCACAAGAGTAGCTAGGCTTCGAGATGGATTTTAGGGACTTCTACAATAAGACCTATTTTCCTTCCCAATTTGCTGGCGTTGTGTTTACCACCTTTCAGGCAATGCTCGAGGCGGTTTTTGGAAGCCCCCGTGATTCGAAACCAAGCAGTATCGCTCTCAGTCGGCTGCGAGACGTGATCTCGGACAGAGGTCAAATTGCCAGCCTCCCAAAATTAGGCCTACCCACGACGCACTGGTGGACACGAACCCCAGACCTGAACAGAGGTCGGACCGCATTCTTCTACAAGGATACACAGAATATTGCATAAAGGTACGTCTGAAAGTGTAAACTTCAACCCAGCACCTTTTACTACCATACGACTCTTGCTAAATTCATTTTCAATTCTCATTTTTACCCCTTCTACATCAAAGCCCTTTGTCCTCATCGGGCCACGTGCTCCCCTTTGTGACTTGTTAAAGACCAAGCTTTCGTGTATACCTCAGTGAACCATTCGAGTTTACCTTCCCCAATGCTAGAGAATTAATCAGCCTTAATCAAAGCAAGAAGTCATTTTTCCTTTTATCTCGTTTAATCTGGGATTCTTTTCCAGATTCCCTGAGCCACGTGTCATGTCTCTGCCCGCAAGTGTTGCATTACCCAAGTGTATGAAAACCAGCTATAACGGCTCAACGGAGCCATCATTTACCTTTTCTCCAGCCCAGCACGGGCCTTTTAGTAAATAAATAGTTGTTAAGTAACGAGCTGAGTTTTCTGGCGACCTTCCCTCTAAAGTATTCATTAATAACTATCAGTTTACGGTAAGTTAAAGCAATTCCCTCTTGAAATCCCTCAATCATTTCTGTTTACGTATCTAGCTTCTTCTCAAGGCCCTATATACGTAAAAATATATATAACATATATATATATATATATTATATATAAATGTAGATATATAATATATATATATGCATATATATATATATATATATATATATATATATATATATATACTATATATATATATGTGTGTGTGTGTGTGTGTGTGTGTGTGTGTGTCATTAAAAGAAGAGTTTTTTAATCTTATATTTCATTGTTATTATTTCTAAAATTAGGGAAAAATAAACAGCTTCTTTTTGAAGAACACTCGCGGACATATTTCAGTCTCATCACAGTTTCTTCAGTGGCAATGATACTCATGCATAAATTACAGTAGGGTGTGGACCTTTCAAAACATGAGGTAGAAATTGTAGGATATGTCCAGACCTCGAATTCTGTTTGACTGAGTGTGTAGGAGATTCAAGGAATTCACTAGCAGTTTACTTCTCTCTCTCTCTCTCTCTCTCTCTCTCTCTCTCTCTCTCTCTCTCTCTCTCATATCTTACTGACACTCCTATGAGCTTCTATAAAGAGGACAAAACGAGAGGATTCTTTCGGAAAAATCATCACCAGGGGTGTTGTAAGGAGATTTGGTCTACATTGTTACCAGAAGTTCCTCCTAACTTTAATAACTCATTGTTCGCGGGCATTATTGAAAGTCCACTGACCATTCTTCCGTCCACTGTTATAAACAGATATGTGGATACTGAGATTAATATATCACTGCGCAGCAGGTAATAAGTAGCCTGAGGATGTTTGTTCATTGATGAGGCATTGTAGGCGGAAGTGGTGGGTGGGTGACTGGTTGAATATTGGCTCCGTGTATAATTTCATTCCGTTGAAATTGATCAGCGTGATCTTTTCAGTAATATATATATATATAAATAAAGTGGTAGAAACTAGTTCCTTGCTGATATATTACTGGTAATGCCTTCCTGGTATAACTTACAAACAACATTGGTCAGGAGTTTTTTTTTTTTTCTGGAAATAAAGACTAAATAAAATACTTAAGTAAGAGTCACCTCCGGGTCCAGTAATCCCTCGTCTTGAGAAGCTTTACTTCTAATTAATGAATTCGTTGTTGTTTCAAGATAAATGAGACTATTTTTCGTTTTCTGTAAAAGAAAACTGTTGAAAGGACTACTGAAGTTAGAGGGCTGATAATTATTTGGATCATCAACCCCCAATCGTCAAACATACGAAATTGATGCGTCAGATGATCTTCAGGGAGCAATCCATTGAATCAAGTAAGAAAAAACACGACATACTCATACCAAAATAGCTTAGACGCCATTCATTCTTTTGATATTTTAGTTCATGAATATAACCCATACATTTATATAACGTCACTTTTAAAAGCACGGACAGTCATTTTATTTGGAGATAGTTCATTAAAACATAAGGTCTGTAATTTCCTGATAGATTTTCTGGTTATGCGGCGCACCGAGACCTTTTTAGACTGACAACGCTTCCATCATGCTGACTCTGTTAACATTAATTTCAGTATTTGAAGCAGAAACACTCATTCCTTCCCTTCCGTGTGAAGGAAGGTGTCCCTACTATCTTTATGATGGCAGTCTTATGAAAATCCAGTTTTGCTCCTGATATCTGCTCAAAGATGTTCTTACAGGTAGCGGGGAGTTGAATTTGTTAACAAGCATACGCCTGCGTTCTGCCGCAATGAATCGTGATCTCTTCGTTCAAATTTCTTTGCTTTTTATGGGAGCCATAACAAAGTTTAACGTGAAGGATTCCATTTTATTTACAGTATATTTGTAAAGTAGAATTTAACTGGGATCTAGGCTTATAGGCTTAATATTGACAAGTGTTTTCAAAGTTTGAAGAAATCAAGAGGTGAAGAGAGCACTACGGTTATTAAAATGACATGCGTATGAGGTAAAAAAAATGACCTGTAGATTCTACATATACGGCGAAGGATGTTTGCACCATAAATGATAAGGCAAATTAGAGAATAAGAAAATGTTTCCCTCGTTTTCGATGTTCTAAGTTTACCAGAGTTTCCCTTTGATTGGCAAGTTATGCCGTCATAAACGATATTTACAACCACAGTTTTCCCAAGTTCGGTGCGTTAAATGTACTTCAAGTTTATCCGTAAGTTCGCATCTATTCCCTCATTAGATCTCAATGACTTCCGTTAATCGAAGGAGAGAGAGAGAGAGAGAGAGAAGAGAGAGAGAGAGAGAGGAGAGAGAGAGAGAGAGTACAACAGGGCCAGGGAAAGAAAAACCATTAGTAAATCATCTCACTAAGATCTATCAGCAATTTACGTCCTTGATCTCATTCTAGAGATTTTACGACCTCTCCTTTACGACCTCCACCGGGTCGTACTAGAGGAGCATAACGCCCCAAGAATACGACCCCTATGGAGTTTCCGTTTCACCGCCCCTCGCGAATTTCCCCCAAATCGCCTTCAATTCACCCCAAAATTTTCTCTTATATCAGTCCTCAGGAAATTCCCCAGAAATCATTTTTTCCCCAGAGATCGTTTCAGGAGGTTTCCTCGGTCTCATGCTCGTTAAATATCTCCTCGTTATTCTTTATTTTTATTTTGTTGATGGAGAGAATGATTAATAAATATTATTAATTATGTTGAAGATTGTTTTAATTGCAATATTTATATTGATTTTTTCTTTCGAGACAAAATAGACCCTTTTTACAAATGTATTAGTTCTGGTTGAAAAATCTTTCTATGTGATGACAAAGAAACGAACGGCATTAAAATAAGTGGACAATATTAGTACTTTTATTACGCATTTTTATTTTACGTTTTCCTTTGCCAATTAAGACGATGCTAATGAAATACGAGAGTAAAGATGAACGATAACTATAATAATTTTGCGCGTGCTTTCTCCACATATAAAAAAATTTCCTTAAAGTGTTCGTTGCTGTGATACTGCTGGGAGCTTATTAACCAGAGTGAAGCAACAGTATCTTGTGATTTATTAATTACGAAAGCGATGCAATATTCCTTATTGCATCTTATGATGTCCTGTATCTTGTATTTCCTCCGTAAATGGACGAAAATTGTTTTCATTGTTTGAATGCACCAAATAAAAGAAGTAATTGATGCATAGAAAATGACACAAAGCAATTTTAATTTATTGGTTTGCTACTGTTACAAACCCTTCGGGCTTAACTATCCCGTCAAATCATATTCGTATTCAATAAGCATTTCTACCGATGAGGATCTTAATCTGCGAACAAAAAGAAAACGAGTAGGACGTGGTTAAGTGAGTTTTTTCCCACGTTTCCCTCAAAATTCAGTAGAATAATATTAAGATAAATCAAACAAACTTTTCATTAGGCTCCATGCAGGACCTCTCCAAACTTGCAGACTTGATGAAATCCTGTGTTTAATCACTGCAGCATCAAAGCACTCTCCTCATTGCGTTCAATATCGCGGCAGCGGTCTTTAATTATAGTTGTCAACATCAATGATTTTGCTTCTGTTAATCCTTATCCATTTAACAGTCTGGTCTGGCTATCATTGTGATTGGCCGTTTGAAAATGCGACTCTGCATCGACATTCGTGAAATGATGACGGAGCCGCGTGAATGAATTTAGATTCATTTCACTGGC
>NC_061108.1:94761353-94806353 GCF_015104395.2 Macrobrachium nipponense
CTCGATGATGCATCGTGACTGTGATGGTGAAATTAACTGTTGCCCCCAACAACTCCACCCCCCCCCCCCCTTCTCTCTCTCTCCTCTCTCTCTCGTCTCTCTCTCTCTCTCTCTCTCTCTCTCCTCTCTATTAGTCCGTAAAAAAGATTAGTTATCCAGTTACACCAGAATCATTAGAGGCTACAGCTTCATAATACTCCCAGCTATGCGTTGATGATGCCAAAGTTCTTTCTTCATTTGTTATCAAAAAAGATTATAACCGAAAAAGTGTTGACAGTTCATAGCGTGTACCAATGTCATTTTTCTATTCTAAATTCAACTGCCAGGTTTTCCTCTCCTTCCTGTTCAATGTGGATTTGGGAACATAAGTGTCCACTAATTTGAAATTTTTCTTATTATATAAATGTGAGAGAGGTCATACAAAAAACCTTAACATCGAAAGTGCAGAAAACTTGTTCAATTAATCATTTAAATGAGTTTTTAACGCATTTTGGAAGTCGAAAATATTATATTCACCTATAATAGAATAGGGAGTCTGAGGCATTACATCTAACGTGCATGAATTTCGAAGTGCTGATGTAAATACTGGTTTTGTTTGCGATATTGCATGCAGCCCTGTTTTTGCAAGACAGCCCGAAAGAGCTGAGTTAATTTATTCATTTGCACACACACACACACACACACACACACACACACACACACACACACACACACACATATATATATATATATATATATATATATATATATAATATATATATATGTATATATATTAAAAGGATCCCATAGAAACAACCAAAATATTGAATGTTAACGCTATATTACGGAGAACAACTGTCTCCCTCTTCAGGAAGGTAATAACAGCTGACCTCTGGATCTCATGGTATAAATACCGCTTTTGTGTAACTTATTCATTATCTGCCTGAAGAGTGGGACAGTTTTTCTCCGTATATGAGATTAAATTTCTACATTTTGGTGTTTTTACGGGCTCCTTTTATTAGATGGAATTCTATTTAACAGAAAATATTTCACAGTCATATATATATATATATATATATATATAATATATATATATATATATATATATATATATATATATATATATATAAAATATACTGCATATATATATTACCTTATGTGTGTTGTATGTAAGCGTGGCTGTGTACGTATGAGTGTCCACGTGCAGTTTATAAGTTATCCCCTGTTCATTAAATCGAGGTACTTAAAAAAAAAAACATACCCATTCCTATCATGAACCCTCCACAGCATTCATTTTGCCATGTAATGGATACCTCCAGGAGTATCGATTGCTGTTATTCTATCCTCTCTATACCTTTGGCATACCCCCACATGATACCTTTGTGGAGGATTCACTTTCAAATCTCCCCTAGGACATCATCCCAAACGTTCCCAAAGGATCTGAATCGACACTAATTAATTTTTCGATTAATGGCGTGTATGCAGACAACTGATTTTTAGTCATTATAATTGCTACCTTTTAGTAAAGAAAGAGATATCAACTTCCAAGTACCATAAATAGATTACGTATTCCGTAAATGTTCATTTTAATAATCGCGTTACCTTCATAATAAGCAATTTTTATTTTAACAACGATTCGGGTCGCAAATAGATCGTATGTAAAGAGAGTTTATTCTCCATTATTCATTTCTCCTTTCTCATTTATAGCAGCAAAGCGGGTAATAAAGTGAAGCAAAATTTTGTTTTGTCATGAAAGTTTCCTACGCGACTACACGAATGCTATTAAATGTGTAGAAGTATAGCAGTTCCCTTAGCCCTCTCTAGTTTGGATGGTTTCTTACATGCTGTTTTTGATGGGAGATAATCACGAATTTTTGTTTCAGAGGAGAAATATTTCATTGTTAACAGCTGATATGCGCAGGGAAATGCATGGAAAATAAAAAAAAAATCTCGGTAAATGTTACTCTTTACATTGTATGATGTTAGGCTTTGTCTACATTAATTTATTATGTCCATCTAATAAATGGCTAAGTATATTGGAGAAGGCAGGAAAGCGTTGAACAACATCTACTGGGGTACAGACTGTCTTTTTCAGATTTTAAATAAAAGTGAAAGATGTTTTATATCGGGACAAGTGCATGCTATCTTCGCCCTTTTAGTTAGTAGTCTTCCTTAATATTGCAAAAGTCATTTGTTAAGAAACTGATGAAACAAAAACTGTCATGCAGGTTTTGATAAATTTTCCTCTCAATGAACCTAGAGAGAGAGAGAGAGAGAGAGAGAGAGAGAGAGAGAGAGAGAGAGAGAGAGAGAGAGAGAGAGAGAGAGAGAGAGAGAGGCATCTGAAGTATTAACTGTTTTATAATGAATTTCATATAAAATGAGATTGGGGATTACAGTCACTCCCTGTCTTTCCGAACAATTATCATTGCTGGTGACAATCTAAATTTCATTTTCAAATTTAATTGCTCTTTTTGCCACGACTCTCACAGCGAAATTAAGTCATTATCTTTATCAGCGGTAACTGACAGATCTTGTATTGCGTCAGTCATTATCATTGTTGTTAAAGATGATTATATTAACAATGATGATGAAGAAAGTCTGCTAAGTTTGTGAATGAAATAATACTAAGGACTAAGGAAGCAGGGAATCACAAATTAAGAAGACAATGAATTTTCGAGTAATCAGGAAGATTAAAGTCGAATAACGTAGAGAATTATATAAAAGAGAGATTAAAGCACGATATAGCACATTAAAGATGACCTTCTATCAAAATATGCAGGAATTAAGAGGACTTTTACACCATGAAAGACAAGAATTACTTAAACAATGGAGTATTTACGGCTGCTACAGATGTCAAGTAAAGTTTCAAATAAATAAAGTGTGAAATCAGAACGGGAAGCAAAAGCCGAGATAACTAGCTTGGATGCGAAGCAGAAATTTATAAAGGAAGCACAAAAGTGGGGCTCCGGAACATAAGTAAAATTTTATATATACACACAAATATATATATATATATATATATATATATATATATATATATATATATATATATATATAGAAATATTAAATATATATACATATCCATATATATACACATATATATAGATAATCTATATATATAATATGTATATATATATATATATATATATATATATATATATATATATATATCTATATATATATATATATATATATATATATATATATATATATATATATATATATATATATATATATATATATATATTTATATTATATATATATAATATCTTGATAGAAGTGATATAGTGGTAACGATCAAAGAAAATGAAGATAAACCAATTTTCCACACGAGAATGATACTGAGAATTCGGACTCATAAAGTAATTGATAAATAGGACTCATAGAGGAAATGGCAATTAGGACTAACTGAAAAAGAAAAGAATGTACCAAAGAGAGGCCATAAAACATAGGCATAAATATAAAGTTAATTAGGCAATAATAAAAAAAATAATTTATAATCTGTGAATTTAGTTGAGAAGACTTAGTCACAAACGTATACAAAAAATCGACGTCGGGCTCAGAACTGAAGGACGAAGCTATTTGTAATAATAAGAGCATTTCAGATTTTGAACAAAATTTACGTTTTTATTCGAAATAAGGTTTTCAGTTGAGCGGATAAAAAAATATACTTTTAGCATATCTGGAAAAAAATCAGAATTAGAAATTAAGCAAGATGTCTTGCATAAATAGAAGACAAGGCAACCTAGTTTTCGGACTCTTATAACTAAAGAAAATTGGTTATAAAAAAAGAAAATATCTGAGATGCTCAAGATGCAGGAATCAGTACCGACACTATTATCCATGAAGATTCTCCTGTGGATAAAATGGAAGATAATGAACGGGGCAGAATGTCAAGAATAACAAAAATTAGATGACTATAACCAGATTATTTTATATGTTATTTTATATGCAGCGGAGCACCAAAATCACACATAACGAAAAAAGTGACCTTGGAAATTAATTTTCGTTAATAAGAATAAAAGAAACTGTATTTTTAATTTTTTTTTCTAGAAGAGTGAGTGAGCAGACAAGCGCAAGAAAAAAAAAATCTAGATTTACCAGATTAATAATGAAAAAGGAATTATAACTTTGAAATAAAGATAAACGGAAATAACGATAAAGGAAATAGTAATCCTACAGAAAATATGTCCTAACGTATTCGCCTCACGTCGACTCTGAATGGTGAAGTAAAGGAACGCGAGGTCAAGTCAGCTCTTGACTTCGAGACTGCTAAGTACATTACCTTCCGTGACCATTTTGAGGTAGCGGATCCGGGGGAGGGGGGTGGGTTGCACCTGGTCACGAGGCCCTCTCCCCATGAAAACTTATGACAACATAATAATACTGACATATGTAATAACAAAAAAGAGAAATATGAAATTGGGAAAAAAATGTAATATAGAAATAATAAAGTTTTAAGAAAAAAGGAATAATCTGTATATATATATATATATATATATATATATATATATATATATATATATATATATATATATGAGTATGTATACACACACACACACACACACACACACACACACACATATATATATATATATATATATATATATATATATATATATCTAATATACATCTATATATATATATATATATATATATATATATATGTCTGTGCATGTATAATAGAAAAATTGTTGGCTTACCATGAATTTTTTCTGGATCGCTAGTGTATTATCACAAGTCTAGCAGCCTCATCCCATAAAACAGATTCTTAGAAATTTATAGGACCTTTAACAAGGGTATATATTATAATGAGACATCTATGAAGTCCAAGAAACCAAGGGGGTGAGCATAAGAAAGTTATTTTTATATTAAGACTGGCGCTAACCGTTGATCTTGCTTTTAGTTTCATTTTGGATGGCATGCCACTGCGCACTGACTTGATTTTACCTCTGAAATTTCTTCGTCATAAAAAATATTTAAGAGACTCCTTACCTAGTTAGAGACATAATATACCTTTCTAACTACAGCTCTCTTGAGGAACGTTTCCAAGAAGTCACCGTAAATTAAATGATCAGTTGTTCTTACTTCAATGGCATGGGTAGTACTATGGAGGGTCAGCGATTGCCATAACTGGTCTTCAAATTTTAAACTGGTTACTGCTGTCACTGACAAGTCGTTGCTCTCCAACCATTCGGTAGTTCGAGTTCCCCTGCTGACGGACCGCTTATCACTTATAAATTCCCCTTCGTTGTATGTTATTCCAAGGTTAAGTAAATTTGATATAAGACGAGGTTTGCAGCTTGTTTATAAATGTCAAAAATGTCAGAGTGTATGTAGGAAAATTTATATATATATATATATATATATATATATATATATATATATATATATATATATATATATCTATATATATATATATATATATATATATATATATATATATATATATATATATATATATATATATATATATATATATATATATATATATATATATATATATATGTGTGTGTGTGTGTGTGTGTGTGTGTGTATGCATGTATGTATGTATGTATGTATGTATATACATTCATACATATATATACAGATATATTTATATATTTATAAGTAAATAGTCAAATCGTTCCTTCTCAAGAGCACCACCATTTCTATACGCAGACAAACAACCCTTGAATTGGGAGGATAAATCAGACCAGAACAAAAATTAAAATAAATTTGCTCTTCGTAAACTAGTCACCAATATTTCGAGCTCTAGCCGAGTTTCTCTATTCCCAAGGGTTCCGCCGGTCTTGATTTGATTCTGAATCCGCTGTACTTGTAATACGGGGAAATTTACTGCGGTGGTGGAGCGAGTTTTGGAGGACGTTCCTCCACAGAGTCAGAGAAGAGAGAGATCAGGAGATGGAAGCAGAGAGAGAGAGAGAGAGAGAGAAAGAGTGTTTTTTCAAAGTTCTCATATTCATCTTTCAATCGTAGTTCCACCTACCTCACCTCCTCTTCCTGTCTTATATATATATATATATATATATATATATATATATATATATATATATATATATATATATATATATATATATATATATATATATATATATATATATAGCACAAAAGAAACGTAAGATATATTATCTCTGTATCGATTTCAGTGAACAGTAATACCTCGTAATCAAGACTAGTCAAATGAAGTGCTGATAGCAGAAAAACAGAACCACGCAGTAATGCCTTGAGAAATATTAAGATGCTGACCATAGATGCAGCATGAATTCTAATTTTGGCGGTGCTAAGTATGAATGCACGTCATGGCGTTACGGTCATTTATTTTCCATATGATAATAAGATTTTAATCCTTACGTATTGAAGAAGTTTCAGTGAAAGAGAGTCTTTTCATACAAGAATAATGATCGAATTCTTACACCATTACGTTGACTCAGCTATTCTCTTTTATAACAAGAACCTTCCTCGTTCTTGATGGCTTCCAGACACTTAGCCCGGGCCAACCTTCCTCATCTACCTCCGCCACTCATCACCTGACTGTGAGATATGTTAATGCTTGCAACTCAGATTTGTTTTTGTCTACTTTGAGAGATTTCTAACATCTTAATTAGGTCTCACTATCTTCAAATTCTCCTCATTTCTGACAGGACATCAAAAGGTTCCTTGGGGTTAGTAAACCTGGCAAATATTTTCCATCTTTTTCCAACAGTCTTAGCAGCCCCTGAAAGATGACAGTGGGCTACACTTTTCCAACTCAGGCCGTTTCTACGACATGAGGAAATACAGCGATCATTGCCACATTCTCACATAAATTGTATATAGTGAATGATCCACTTGTGTTGATAATTTCTAAAATAGTTGCTTCATACACGTGTACAGAAGGCTTACAAGCATCGTGCCAGTCCCTCTTCACATATAACACCATATAACATAATCTTGCACACACTCTCATACATCTTAAATATTGAGTCCCCTGGATGTCCAGGGGACAACCAGGGCTAAGAACTCTGATATGTGTTCACACCATTTCAGGGCTAAAACTTATACTTTCTTATAATGGCAGTTACACGTTAATATGTATCAGATGAAAATGTGATCTAGAAATATATATAGTATATATATATATATATATATATATATATATATATATATATACACATACATATATAAATAATGCAATTGCAACTAGCATCTTGGTGCGTGCTGCATTAATTATAGACATTATTGCTTCAAATTCGAGAAAAATCCCGCCTTCACCTGAAGGTAATTCCTCCAACTTCGCAACAGCGAACTACACCTTTCCGGAGCCCTGAGTTGTGTCATTAGCATTCGGCAAGACCCAATTACCGCCCCAGACGAGCAGAGGCGTCATTCCGCCAGACGCAAATGGAATCTGATATCTTTCTCGAGGTTTCTGCCGCATACGTTAAGGTCACGGAGGCTGAACGTGCGTCGTTGTCTCTCTCGGAATCTGCATAATCCCCGCTGCAGCAGCTGCAATATTGCATTCACTAATATACACTTGTTTATGGTGATCAACGCTAATTGTGTTATTTGCATAGCTCGTTCTGCTTGTCGAGTTGAGCTACGTTTCACCCTGGTTGCGCTGCGAGGAATGGTTGAGGTCGTAATGAACTGCGTCTCAGAGTTTGCGTCTTAGATGAAGGGCAATCTTCATTATGAAAGATGATTTGGGAAAACAATGGCTCTCTTGGCTATAACATTCAACTCGCAACTATAGAAGTGGATGTACAGTATGCAGCAAAACTCGAGTGACCCGATTTCAGTGATTTTCGTTCAAAAAGTGACTAACTGGCAACTCTTACCTTCTTCACATTTCTAATGACACTGAATTGCAACGGCGAAACATTTTGGAACTTCGCTCATAAAAAGATACAGTTCATTTAGCATGGTTTTATAGTATAATGTTATATATATCAAAATATAGCTAGGTCATTAGAAAAAACATTAACACCTTAGTTTTTAATCATGGTAAATATGAAAAGACGTAAATATTAAACGAATTTTACATGTTAGCCATCATAGTAATTTATTTAATGTAATGAACGTAACGGAGATGTAGTTGTGGGCGTGGCCTAACATGACGTCAACTGTGGTCATTTGCCAAACATGGTTGGAGCAAGTTTGACAGTATTCCTAGACGGCTTAATTCGGTAATAGACAACCTAGGCTCACATACTAAATATTAATTAACCCTCTCTCTCTCTCTCTCTCTCTCTCTCTCTCTCTCTCTCTCTCTCTCTCTCTCTCTCTGTATGTATGTATGTATGTATGTGTAGCTATATATGTATGACGTGTTTTAAAAGACGAGGTTGTGTTTACTCTATTTGTTTTGCTGGAATTTGTATATTATTTTTCACAGGGACCTATGTATTTCAAAGAATTATACGTATTTTTTTTAAAAATTAATAATATATTGGTATACCATTTACTTAACCTATACCGTTTTTATTATCAATCATATTCATTGTTTGCTACTTGGTTTATTAATGCCTTTACTAAGTACCGTTATTATTATCAATCATATTCATTATTTGCTGCTTGGTTTATTAATGCCTTTACTAAGTTACATTTCTTGAGATCTACCTAAGATTTCATTAGACCCAACTGGTGAAGGGTGCATAGTGGCCCGCCAATGGCTTAGCTTGCCTTACCCGTAGGCCAAGTGCACTTCGCGCTTCTCGATTATATCATTCTCATTAAGCCTATAGGCCTATGAAGAAAATAATGACGGAAGTATACCACACCAAGACTGTGGAAGAATTTCACAAATCCTGCTTTATGGGTCTTAGACACCCTTCATAAGTTACAAAGATTTGATGCAACTTGTTGCTGTCTGGAATATAGCCCAGTATGTTATAAAGCCAATAGCATTGGCCTAGCCATTATTGTTTATAATACGTTGCAGTTGTCATTCTGTAGAATCTGCACTCGACAGTTGTAGCTGATAATATCCGACCTGATTTATAGCTTCCATTCCTAAAGTAAAAGTAAAATAATATAAATTAGTTGTGTTTCTAATAGCGAAGATTACTCTTCACCTCGCTTATTTATTCAGTTATTTATTATTTACTTTTCTTCAAACTGAAGAAACCCCTCGGGAGACTAGACTTATGTAGCACTAGCTATAACCTAAGCCTAAGCCATAATTTATTGCAAGTATCGAAATCATGATCTCGACTACATTTGCTTTATACACAAAGCCACAAAAGCTAAAAGTAATAACTTCGAATTCATATCCCAAATGCACCCATTTTTATCATTAGACTATGCTCTGCTCAACTTTTCTCTTGCTCTCCATCGCGATGTCCTCTTTCACAGTGTCCAGACTGACGATTCCACACGACTCATGGAAGTCACGGTGATCTGAGGTTTCATGCTACAGTAACGTATTTAGTTTTCGTTCAGAAATATTGTAGCGTGAAATATTTTTGGTTTTCAGGTTCCAATATATTTCAATTATAAGATTCTATATAACAAGTGACCAACTTTTCCTCATATATACACGTTTATAAATACGAGATTTAATACTAAGTGGCAACTTGAGAACAACGCTTGTCCAGTACAAAAATAAAAAAGTCACACGAGTTTGCTGCATACTGTACACTCATTTTTCAATAATGAGTCTTTTGTTGAAAGAAATAAGGGACCAGTGATCATGCGATTTTTTCTTTATCGTAAGCCTTCGTTTTTTTATTACAATCGTATCCTCATTTACTGATGGGCTTAATAGCTTTACTGCGAATTAAGTTGCAACCCTAGTTGATAAAGCACAATTGTACAGCCTTATGTGCCCAATTGAGAAAGCATTCCAGTAGAGAAAAAGATATTAAAGAGTACCTTGTTTCATTCCTGTTCACATTGCTTGTGTTGCTTCTATCTTGCATGAAATATTTACTTAAGTAATATGTGTCAATCCATTATAGTATATATTATATATATATATATATATATCTTATATATATATATATATATATATATGTGTACATATAATATATATATATATATATATAGTATATATATATATATATATATATATATATATATATATTATATGTATGTATATGCTTATGTATATGTGTGTGTACATGTGTGTGTGTGCACGCTCATGTGTATTTAACGATGCATGTACGTAAACGTACATAAAAATTTGTTTATGTGCACATTAGTGTGTGGACTTTCATCCAAATCCAGAGAAGCCGACACATTCTTTTCCCTGGAATGCCCGAATAAGCGAAGGCATCTCCATCCAATCTAGATAATGCATGGCAATTGTATCCCTATACATTCCAGCGTTCCAGAGAGGGTAACCTTTTTACCGAGTGAATTACATTTAGCAGATAGTGGGTGGGATTAGATAAACACTGCTGGCTGGCACAGGCGACCCTTTATTGCTCCATATAATTCTCAATACCCTACCATAGAGTGCGATTATTGGTTGTAAATTGCAAGAGGAACTTTACTCTGCGCAGGGGGAAAAAAACGGGAGCTGTTTGGCTTCCACGTAAACGGTAAAGAATGACTTGAATTGGATTACGTGAAGATAGAATAGGTATTTTCAATGGGAGCTTTGTTACTTGGTTACTGTCGATCTTCTCGGATGATCTCGGATGGCTTTAAGTAACATTATTTACTGACGGAAGTTATCTCTCTCTCTCTCTCTCTCTCTCTCTCTCTCTCTCTCTCTCTCTCTCAATACAAGTATTACGGGCAATTTTGCAATGTCTTACATATGCCGGAACAGTCCCACTTTTGTTTATGAGCACTGCATTTTCTCTTATCTGTTGTCAACTAGCACGGCTTTAAGTAACATTATTTGCTGACGAAAGTTATACTCTCTCTCTCTCTCTCTCCTCTCTCTCTCTCTCTCTCTGGAACAATCCTGCACTTGTTTATGAACACTGCAATTTCTCTTATCTGTTATCAACCAGCGCTTATCTACACCTGGCTCTCTTCACCTCTCTTTCCCATATATTCCTTCCTTTCATTTTATTTATTCCGTTTACCATTCCATTCCCAAAGATGTTCAACCTTCCCGGAGACATAACATACCCTTATCAGAAGTATGTTCAGATTCTACATCACGTCTGCATAAATTTACAAGTTTTATTTCCATCATAAAATGGCTTGAGGTATTCTTTCCAAACAGCCTTGAAGTTATTGTTTGCAAACAGACTTTCACTCGCTGCATTTCAAAGCGTTAATATTCTCTCTATCGTTTTTTTTTTTTTTTTTGTCAAACCTTTTGGTATATTTCTGAATATGACGAATCTTCATTCCTTCGCTTAATTTTCAACTGACAAATTTTGTATTATGAAGAATTGAAGAATAAGATATTTATTTGCATAGAATATTTAATTTCCTAAAACTATTTTTCTTTCCTCCCAGTGCCATTTCTCAACTATTATGTCATTATATTCATATCACTGTTTCATAAATTGGTAAATTTTTCATTCTCCATCGTCATGTATCCCCATTAATCAATGGACCATTTTCCTGTTATTCACTCTGTGTGAATTTTTCATTTAGTGAAGTGTGTTTTACGTCCAAAAAAAAGGGGGAGGGGCGGGAGCAGGGGCGGGTGGAGCTGGGAAGGGTTTACGATCATACTCTTGTATTTAATTTTACCAGCTTTTCCACTCTTATTTTCTATTAGATAACTATGATAATAAGATAATTTCATGTAAATTATCGTTCAACCGTCGGTAAATACACTAAGTCCTCATTCTCTCTTGAACCATATCTTTATTGTTGCTGTTCACTTTAGATTTGTTATGGCTGACCCTCACCATTTTCCTTGGCATAACTTTTTATTCAGAAAAGTTTGCTCATGTTTTTCTATCTGAATTGTTAGGGACCCCATACACTGAACGATTGCATGAACGATGGTCGTTATCGACAAACACACACACTATTTAGACAGTATGGACGATCTCCGCACCGTTTTCAGTCTGAACAAAGATTTAGTCTCGGGAAGACATGGCATCATCTCTAGAAGAGACGCGCGCGATAGCGTTACATCGGCTGACAAACACATACATACATTGAACGCCCTGTGCATGACAGACAAGTCCCAAGCCAGCAACCTGGTCGTGACAGATTCCTGCCGAGATTGTTCAGACCAGAAAACTCCTCCCACTTTCACCTTCAGACAAACCCATACACAATGTTTTTGCGAACGATACAAACATTCGTTCATACAATCGTTCAGTGTATGGGGCCCTTTAGTCATATTTTGCTTCACCTTCTTAGCCTTCATAATGAATATCGATAGCAATTATAGTTACTAAACATTAAATTTTTTTGCTTTTGTCATCTAAAACCTTTTAATTTAAATTTGTGAGAAGCATTTCTTTAAAGATAATTCCATCACTTATTGTGTTCATAAGGCCGATTTGAATATAAATGATCAATATTACATCCTCTGACTGGAACTTATTATTAATTTAAAATGGCATTTGATATCTGCTTTAAAATGAATGAATATTAACAACAATACTTTAAAGGGTAAGTCTAAAAGGGAGAGAAAACTGGATAAGTACCATATTTTTAAACTTATTTCTAAAACGATTGAATTAGCACACACACACACATACACACACGCACACACACGCGCGCGCAAACACACACAATATATATATATATATATATATATTATATATATATATATATATATATATATATATATATATATATATACCCGGTTATCCAAGGTGACATTTATTAGCCGACGCGTTTCTTAACAACGTCGTTACATCTTCAAAGCTAAAAGAGAAAAAACAAACAAAACTGAAAATACATTAAGTCAAAATAATGACTATAAGAGTCTTAAAAACTAAAAATATACAATATAACAAAACAATTCCAACTAAGCACCTGCTATACTAAAAGATGAAAACGGAATGACACCTTGTCACCGTGTTCTGATGTATATAGTATATTTTCATTTGCTTGACTCTCTGTCTCTCTCTCTCTCTCTCTCTCTCTCTCTCTCTCTCACACACACACACACACTCTTTTATTGACTCAAAATTGGATTTGTTCTCGTTACCATCTCTCAGTGATTTTTCCTTGCCCTCGCCAACGTAACTTTATACGGACTAACCCGAGTGGTGCCTTCTCTTGGGGTTCCTTGGCTGACCTCTGAAATAACTAGAGACTTTGTTCTTGCTTTAGTAGTCTTACTTAGGAGATACAAAAACTCAGGGAATCGAGATGAACAGGGATAGGAAGTTTGGGCATAAGTGAGTTGTGGGCGTCTGACTAGACTTCAAAAAGAAAATGAGAAGATATATTGTTAAGAGGAGTACATAGATAAGAAAACTAAGGACGAAAGTAATAGCTGGTGCTCTAGGTTGTTGGAAGCAGTAGAGTCCGTCGTCTAATAGCGTAAATGTTAAGAATATGAGTGATGTTACCATTAATTCTTCAATAAATGAAGGTCGGCGTCCACAAGATAGGCAGAAAGGCATGAGAAACCGTGTCGTTTATTGGTTGTTTGGGTACATGAAGAAACATCAAAGATACAGAGTTCGTGACTTAAGTTTTACTGTAAGTGCAACAATATTCCAAGTAAAAATTTGCCTTGTGTAGTTGAATATTGATTTAAAAATTACCTGTTACTGATTGCATATTGATTAACTAATCTTAGACTTATTGGGAATATATGACATTAGTGTTCCTCCTAAAGCAAAGCATAATTTTAGTTAGCTAGGAACCTGAACCAAAAATGCCGAACCACCATAGAGTACCGTAGTGTGACGCTATCACCACCGTGCCCTGGGCCGCTTGTCTGTTTTCGCAAAATTAGAAATGAATGGGGCCGAATTGGAAACGGACTGCAAATCGTTGATAGAGGAAAGTTAGTATTGAGAACCATATATTCTGTTAAATAAAAATACAAATATCTATAATAGTATGTAAAAAATAATTGTTGATTATCAAAAAAACTAAATGACAATTAAGCAGCATATTTTTATATAACCTTATATAAATACTTATTTTTTTTAATCATTATATGGGTCTAAATGCTAACTTCCCTATATTAACGATTTCATAGGCGATTCCAATGCGGGCCTTTTCATTTCCTATGGAGCGAAAACAGCCAGGTGGTCCAGCACGTGACCCGCGACGTCACGGCCACGGTACTCTATTGCAAGATAATCTGCCAACTCGGAGCATTTTATAAACTTCGCAAACTTGGAAATTATGTATAAAAGTAACGGCCACCATTACAAAGTAAGCTGCTGTTGGATCATCAAAAGAAACGTTATTGGAGAGGAATGAACAGAAGTGACTATTGTTCATTTTTAGAGGGAGAGACAGCTAGATCACCTTTAGATTACAGGAATGAATTCCATGCACGATTGGTCTGTATCTTGGTATCGTTGACAGTAAGGATGAAGCAATACAACAAAACCGGGTTTTGTTATACAACAAAACAGGGGTTTGTTTCAAAATGGATATTTGCACCTGTCTCGTCGAAGATAAACTAAAGGGCATTGATGGCATTGATTGGCATAAGGCTATAACTTTGAGACTAAAACAGAAATCCTTTATAGGCAGTCGAAATGCACATCTATATTACATACTCTCTCGTTTGTTAGACATAAAGACTTCAGTTTGGACACCTCTATTTTGCCCTTTATGGGCCTAAACATCTTCGTCCTTCCTAACATTTTTTGAACGTATAGAATCTTTTCTTTACTATATCTTATATAACATTTACTATTCTCGCCTTATGACCAAACCTCAAAACAATGTAACTCAGCTTTTCAGATGCAGTATCGTTTTCCTCAGTCCTTAACGAATCCAATAATTCATCAGCCTTACAGCTATTCTTATTCTTCACAAACTAAACAAACATTTAATCTTGACAGCTCTTACCTTTGTAGCTCTTATTCACTTTTAACATCATACTTCACTTATTACATCTTCAGGTTCCATAAACAAACTTCTCTTCCAGATGTTTTACATACTCTTTTCCGCCTACCATTTAAGGCTCATCATGGTAAGGTTTTGGTCAAGAAGGCAAGACAGATGACAGAAGGAATAATGGAATATTGGCCCAGAAAAATCTGTAAATTGAGTGGCTATAGACGAAATGTAGAAAGTCATGAGATTGTATTAATTAAAAACTGACTTGGCGAAAGTGATAAACATTTTATATCATGAAAGCAATGAGCGTTTTGGAATAAATAATCAGCAGAACGACTGGTTTGGTACTAAACTGATTTTGAGAGAAGGGTTCGTTGTGTCTCGGTGACTATTTGATGTTTAAATTGATGGAAAAATCCAAGGAGTCGGATTAAGGTCCCTAGATTTAAGTGCTAGGTAGTCGGATGAGTAAAGGTGTCGTGGAGTGTGAAATAAGCATGAATGCAGCATGAAACATTAAGTGTGAAAGAGATTGTGAGCGGAGAAATTCGAAATCATATGTGAGCGCTCGTAATTTTATGAGGATGGAAACGAGGAAGATAGAGAAGGAAATATGGATGGAGATGGCATGGACGCAGTTGAATCATAGTGTTGAGGAGCTAATGTAGCAGTTGATGATTAGAAGAAAGTTTTTATTTTATTTTACTGCTCAGTTTCTATACAATATTTATTCGTTTTAGGCTTACCAGACAACATTCATTTTACGTGAAGTCTAAAGTTTACATCACAGATATTTGCCTTTCAAAACACGCTGTTAAAGTCTTTTCGTTTCATGGTGTGTTAGTCAAGAAATTTTTGGTCAACTTTAAACTGATTGCCCTGATTAATTTCTTAATCTTATAGACTTTGAATCAAAATAGCATAAAGGAATGCGGGCACACGCTGAATTTAATATACGATGATACATTAATTTTAAAACTGAGTTATAGTACTGCAAACGTGAATTTTCATGATAGAGGTCATAGTAGTAAGGAATGGTGCTAATTATCACTAACCAAATACTGAGAGAGAGAGAGAGAGAGAGAGAGAGAGAGAGAGAGAGAGAGAGAGAGAGAGAAGCAACTTCCCAAATCCTTATACGAAGGTCAAAACCTAATTTTCCTTCCATTTTCGCCGAGCAGATACAAGGGTCTTGGAGGAGATTCCGATCCATTTTAAACTTGGCGGACTAGTTTTCCATCCGATCAGATTTTTCTTTCCCTTTCTCTCTTCTAAGGGAACAGTTCAATTTTACCCTTTTTTTGCTTCTTCTTCTTCTTCTTTCCCTTATCTCCTTGCCCTCTTTTAAGAGATTCTTGGAGTCAATTAAGAACCCTTCCCGTATTTTAATCGCATTTTCTTCTGGTAGTATGAAAGTCATGTTATCTGAAAAGTCAGATTTCTTCAGTTTGGTGTAGCTGTAATATTAATATATACTTATACATCACAGACCTATTCCCCTGGAAATTTATATATCCAATGTTGGGAAAAACCCGATTTCTTTCCATTCCTTGAAGAACCTCTACGATCTCGATATTTTCCCTTACAGAAAATATTTATCGACGGAACTGTTAGTGAAATTATCTGTTGAAAACCGCGAATTTCCCCTCCCAGTTCCATGTTATTGGAACCTGTTGGTAGCAAATTAAAAAGAAGTCACTCCAGAGTCCTGAAAAATCCCTTTCTGAAAAGTTTTTATAAAGAATAAAAAAAACACCGGGGATGAGGAGCCTTTAGAAAAGCCATCGCGGCCACCACTTCGTCATCTCCGGCCGTATTCTTTACCCTAAAATTAACTGCTGTAAGAATAACACGCTGGGGAGGGGCGCTTGTTATGACAGACCGGTCTTTCAAAGTGACGGCAGTCGGGGGGCCGGGGAGGGGGGCCGGGGAGGGGGCGGGGGGGTTGATGGAGACATTTGCAAACGTCGTGCCTCTCCTCCCGTTCTACGGAACCTGATAATGGAACCGCTTTCTGAAAGTCTCCAGAGTTTTATAACATTCTAGTTTATTGCTTACGAGCCAAATAATATTTCAGTAACACTATTTCATAAAGAACAACTGCCAGATACTCAATAGGATGTTCTCACTCCATTGATTTCACTGGCATAAGTCATCATAATGATATAACAATTATCTTTCCCGATTCTTATGAAGAATTTTTTTTTCTTTTTTGTCTTAAAATATTGAATAGACATCGTTCAGTGTAGTCAACATTAACGTCAATTGCGTCTTGTTCTAGCAGACATTCTATAGTTACCATTTCCTTATATTAAAAAAAAAAAAATAGAGATAACATAAAATTTTCATCCTGTCAAATTTATGTCAGCTGTTCCATAATCTTTAATGATACATATATTCTTGCTTGCTTTTTAGGATGTTATCTTATTAAATTTTCTTTGCTTTACATTGAAAGTAGACATATGCTTGCAAGTTTTCTTGTGGCAATTTAACGAAGCTATTCTTATTTTCGGTTCGAGCTTCATTCCTCAGCTGTTGAGTTAATTAAAGTTCCATATTGACAAAATAATCCTAAGCATTAATACGTTTCCATCATCATCATCTGCTAAATTTAATTAATTGTTTTCAAGATGGACGGTTTCAGAATACGTCAAGTGTTTATCCGTAAAAATGCTCATAGCAGGAAATAAATGCAGTCAGTAATAAGCGTAATAAGAAGTACATTCGAGTTTTATTCGATTAAGAATACGCCGTCGAAAAATCGGAGCACTTGGAAGACAAATTCTGAGAGAGCTCCCTAAGTTCCTAGAAAGGTTTATTATGGAAGCAATTAATTCCACAATCTTACTTCTCGTAGCATCCTTGGCATAAAAGAATCATATAAAAATATGGGAAAAATGAGGGATTTACTATTTTTTTTTATTTCTCGACGACGGCCGCTTTAGAGCGCAGAATGCCGGCAGCCTTCATAAAATTCCTCAATTATGGTTTTACCGTCAAGTAATGACGAGAAGCATGTCTCGCTGAATATGAGGTCACTATTTTGCTATCAACGTTTAATTGCATCCAATAATTATTTTTAATAAGAGAAAGAATCAACTATTTTTATATTAATGTTCATCTCATCGCAAGTGTTATGATAATGTTGGATCTTTGACCTAGAATAGATAAATAAATAAAGGGCCATGGAACTAATTTTTGTCAAACTTACATGGGTCACAAACTTTCTATATCACTGCATTTCATTTTTTCTTGCCGGAGAAAATAATCACTCCAGCTACTGATTTTTTCGTGTATTTTTTTTAATTTTTTGCAATTGGAATGTGATTTTCTAAAAGCGAAGTGACGAACAGTCAAAAGAAAAGAATTTTGAAACAATATGATACAATGTTCAAGTGTGATGAGACACTTCCTGTAGTATTATGCTCATAAAGTTGCCTTCTTTCTTATTCATATAATAAACTTCCTCGGCACTCCCTCCCTTATTTCTGAAAACCTTCGCTATAAGTATCAACGCCACCTCCACAAGTAACACAACACGTTCAGGGGAACATGAAAGAAGAAAATGTATGTTCTAATTGGTTTTGTGAGTGACCTTGTTGATAGACGTCTAACTGAACCACTCCTTTTGAATAGTGGTTATTTATTCATGATTCAAAGGTATTAATGGACTGGACTTTGGTTCCAGACATCGTTGCATGTGAGAAACAGAATTAACTGAATTGCGAGGAGTACCTCTCTTGCAAGGTTATGCATGTTGCACGTTGAACAGGAGGTCCCTTCGGTAAATAACCCTGTCCATTCAAACTCACTTTCAACTCCGACGAATAAGAGCGAGCGTAGATTATGAAAAAATAAATATCCTCTGTTTATAATCACTTTACAAATTCTGAAGTCATATTTATTTTTTCTTGTCGCGTTTCACGGGATATTGGAAATAAAAAGTTTGGTCTAGAATCAACAGTCTGCTCTCGGGAAATCTGAAGATGGAAGTGTTCAACAAAATGATCCCCATCCGCTGCAAGATTATGGTGGCTTTAAAGCAAATGTGAACGGAGGTGTTCAGATGACTTTTTGCCTTCAGGTCTGGATGGGAATATAAATTTATTAATGGGAATTCACTAATAATTTGAAAAAAAAAATCATTATGTTTATGATTGGAATCACGATATACAGCACAGATGTAATGAAACGTGAATTAATGCTGGATCTTTAGAAGTATTTTACTATTTGGTGTCTCCCATAGGAGGGTAGTCCTGTAAGTGCACCTCACGCGGTGCACTGTAGGCATTAGTTAAGGTTCTTTGCAGCGTGCCTTCGGCCCCTACCTGCAATCACTTGTATTCCTCATATTCTCTTTCTTCATCTTACTTTCCACCCTCTCCTAATACTTGATTCATAGTGCATCTGCGAGGTTATCCTCCTGTTACACTTTTCAAATCTTTTACTGTCAATTTCCATTTCAGCGCTGAAAGACCTCAGGTCTCAGTGCTTGGTCTTTGGCCTAAAGTCTATATTCAATTCAACTCAACTATTTAGTGTCAATAGAAATGATTTAAAGGAAAGAAGTAAAACCGGTCTCTCTCTCTCTCTCTCTCTCTCTCTCTCTCTCTCTCTCTCTCTCTCTATATATATATATATATATATATATATATATATATATATATATATATATATATATATATATATATATATATATATATATATATAGATATATAGATATATATATATATATATATATATATATATATATATATATATATATATATATATATATATATATATATGTGTGTGTGTGTGTGTCTATATGTATACATAAATATACGCACAAACATACATGCATATATATATATATAGTCTATGAATTTGTATACAGCCTCAAATCATCGAACCTGCAAACGCCTTTGTATGATCTGCTGAACAGTTCCAACACTTGAAATGATAAACAGAGTAAACGTCAAAGAGGACCCTCTTTGTCATACTTTCCAGGCTGAGTCATTCTACAAACCATATCATGGTGTATTTACACAAATAACAACCGGGATCACATATTCAAACATTCCCGAGTTCCCTCCCTCTCCTGTGTGTGTGTGTGTGTGTGTGTGTGTGTGTGTGTGTGTGTGTGGAGGTTGATGCTAACGGCGGCGCCCATGTTTTCACAGGCTTCCATTTTAAATTGGTAAATGAATTTAACACTATTTTATAAGCATATATATATTTTCATATACTAAATATACTTAATTATTTGCATATATATATATATATATATATATATATATGTAAATAAAAAAGTTATTTAGTATATAAAAATATATAAATGCTTATAAAATAGTGTTAAATAGAAATGACGACAAGTGCTGTATTCAATGGGGCGTGAGTGTGCATGTTAGTAAAATAAGACTAATGATTAGCGGGTTTAATACCGTACTCCTGATCCGTGATTCGCTTTGCGCAAGTAAAACTGTAATAGTTAAGGATTATAATCATTTGCTCATTCTTGGGTTTACTTACGACTTCGCACTTTATTTGTATTGGTACTAAAGAAGGTATGTGTCAGATTCTGCTGCAAAATTTTGTGGGCATTTTTAATAATAAAGTTTAAATGCTTAACAGAGGATGAAATGTTATGTATAATACCGTGCGCCATTGATTTAGTTTTCAGACTTGCATTGGAGTTTGTTTTATTTATATTCAAACAATTGTTCTCATTCATCATTATTATTAATAGACTTATTTCCTTCAGCCGTTTTGTTGATATTAAGGAGTGACATTCAGTTTTTTGAAAATTTACTTTGGAGGTTAAAAGCTTTAATCACTTTTCCATATGATTGTTTGCTTCTTTGGAATAATAAATAAAATAATAGACATTGTAATTTACACTCATGATCATCATTCCAGTAATTCTAAAACAAATGATCAAATCAGCTTTAAGACTCTATTCCTATTTCATAAAGGCTTCAATTGCGCACATCAGTACTGAAATGATAAACCCCTGATTTCTACCATCGGTCAGAGTGAATGTTTGTTCAAGTGACGGATGTTAAACAGATCAATGCTGTGAGTGATTGCCTGATGGGGCTTCAGGAGGAAAGCAGGTATCCAGAACGTACAAAACTGTATCTTTTACTGAGCAGCTCCCGCTTGAAAAATCTTTCGCATGCTTAATATGTGTTTTGAAATTTTGTACTGATTTAGTGCGTGGTTGGTCGTTCAATCAGTATGGAGCAACGAAAAATGTACGCACACACACACACATATACAATACACACACACACACACACATATATATATATATATATATTATATAATATACATATGCATAGTACATCATGCATACATGCATTCATGCATACATATATATATATATATATATATATATTATATATATATATATGTATGTATATGTATATGATATATATATATATATATATATATATATTATATATATATATATAGATATGTATGTATATGATATGATATATATATATATATATATATATATATATATAATATATATATATATATCAAACATGTCCACAGGTGAAAAATAAGAGACGGGGTGTAGGTCCTGACCAGTTTCGATTTTATTTCCAAG
This sequence comes from Macrobrachium nipponense, assembly GCF_015104395.2. Lineage (NCBI taxonomy): Eukaryota > Metazoa > Arthropoda > Malacostraca > Decapoda > Palaemonidae > Macrobrachium > Macrobrachium nipponense. The sequence continues at coordinate 94,782,826 of NC_061108.1, forward strand.
CCATTTGTCAGTGGCATGGAAATGAAGTACAAAACGGTCAGGACCTACACCCCGTCTCTTATTTTATTACCAGTTGATATGTGGGATAAATTAATCACGTGCTAAAGATATTACTCATATATATATATATACATATACATGTATATATAACATATATATAAGTCATATCACATTTCCGTGATTCATATTATGCTTAAACCGAAGGGGATTTTTTTCTCGATAATAGACTTCCCTGGACCAGGGCGCGAACCCATGGATCCTTTCAAATCCAGGAACGTCGCGGTGGTGTAGTAGGTAAAAGCTTCACTGACGTTCCTGGATTTGAAAGGATCCATGGGTTCGCGCCCTGGTCCAGGCAAGTCTATTATCGAGAAAAAATTCCCCTTCGGTTAAGCATATATGAAAATATATTAATTCCGAGGTAGAGCGAATTAGATATTAAAGGACATTGTAGCTCGATATACATATATATATATAATATATATATATATATATATATATATATATATATATGTATGTATGTATGTATATGTATGTGTGTGTCTGTATGTATGTATTTGAATTATTGTCACTTATACACATTATTTCTTTATATTCTTAAATATCATGCCACAAATATCTTTTAATATCAATTTCACTATACCTCGGGAATATATAAGTTATTCCCAAAGTACATTAATTCTATATTAAACGGTAGTTGTGGCTTAACACTGGAATAAAAGATGGTATGTAGATTTTAGAGCTGAGTTCTTGGTATGTTTTTACTGCTGATAAATTAGTTTCATTTTCTTGTTATTAACCTATACTAAAACTTTGCAAAGCTATAAATGACAAAAAAGTAATAGAATACGTAATTCTTAGAATAGTTTCTAAATATCGAATACTCGCCATTAAACGTGTTGAGGCGGATGCTAGTAGAACATTAATGTCATTTGGTAACGTGAATGAATTCTATAGCAATTATTCCAGATGACAAATTAGACAACATATTGTCAGTGTGTGACTGAAAAGTATTTAAAAGTTTTATATGCAAGTTTGTTTGTCTCTCTTGTATGTTCAACAACGAGATGCTTCCTTTTTTTTAGGGTTGTGGGAGAAGTGGCCTTGAAGCCTGTATTATGATTTATTTGAAATTCAATCCGCATGCTTACTCTCTCAGTTATCATTCTGAAGCAGGCTTTTTCGTGCCGTGTTTCCTTTCAGTAAAGCAACGAAAATTAAACGTCTTATGTATTAAAATTGGGTTTAGTCATTCTTAGCTTACTTTCATGTGATGTGTGTCATTCTGGCTGAGCGTTGATAGTCATGATTGTGGAAATAATTTAGTCCTTATCTTCCACTTTCTTATTTTGATACTATATTCTCTCTCTCTCTCTCTCTCTCTCTCTCTCTCTCTCTCTCTCTCTCTCTCTCTCTTTCACCTGCCTTTTTTTCCAAGGGAAGATTAGCAGGAGTAATATAATCTCATTAGAAAACTTCCAAGGTTTGGCGGGGGCCATTTCTACAAATCGTCCAGCGAAGAAGAAGCGTTATGGGAAAGGGAGGAGAAGGTAGGAGATGTGGGAAGGAAAGTGGGAAAGTACTTTTCCCCAAGTCTTCATCTGGCCAGGAGCGAGCCAACACCGCCGCCCCCCCGCCCCCCCATCTTTCATATAACCCTCTTCCTCCCAATCTATCCACCCCGCCCCATCTCTTTCCATGTTATTATCATATCTTATTACCTTTAGCTGCCTACCTTTGGAATTAGTAGGGGATGTGGATGCCTAGTTTTGAGATGTGGCCTCTTGCTTTATTGCTTTTAATATTTGTGAGCCTAAAGAAGATTTGGATCCCAGTTCCTTCCGATTAGTTTGCTTATCATTTCAAAGTTCCGATTCTGTTTCTTTGTTCAGTTTGTTTTCTATTCTCACGTATTTGGTTGTTCACTTTCTTATGTAATTTTTAAGTCAATGTTCGGTGACTGACTAATGACAGTAGACCTCCTTTCACATACCAGGTGAAAATAAACTAAATGTTGACGCTAATGCTGGTTATAAATTAATTCAGTAACGACCAAATTGAACAAAAGTTGAAGGATATAACGTAGACAATTTTTTCTCTTTCAATATCGGAAAAACGTCTACATAAAAGAAAAAAAAAATTGATTCGTATCACGATCTCTTTCTGCTTCACGACTAAAATTTATTGAACCGGTTCGTTACTTGTTTTCTACCCATTAAAATGGGCTAATGGAATTTCTCTCATTAGACTTTACATAATCTTATTCGAAAGCCAACTTCTTAAGTGAAGGAAAAAGCAAAAGGTACAAAGAAGCAAAGAATGAATTTTCTTATAATTAACTTTAATGGAATGCTTTTTATGGTAAAAACAATATACTCCAGAAAGAGAAGCTGATTAGATTACCCATATTTTTAGCTTTATTATGTAGTTTAGGTTAATTAGCTCTTGATCCAGCAAAGAGATATTTGTTGTAAAAACGTAAATACCAGCATTAGTCACGTTTCTTTTCAGGATTGTTCCAGATGATAGTTTTCATTTACAACAAACGATATCTGGTAAGCTCGATTCAAAACCTAATATTACATAGACTCATTCCGACCAAATCAAATTCGTCGTAGATAACCGGATTAATCAGTCAACTTTTAAGGCGTTTTTCTTCTGAATGTTGAGGTTTTTAGGTCGCAAGACTATTGGTCGGTTGAGAGATTCGACGAGGGAAATCTAGAAATTGAACACCTCGTCAATCAAGCTGCCACTCCTCATTATTTCTCTTGTATTCTGGGACCCTTACCTTACTACTGCCGTTTGTGTGTGTATATGTGTGTGTGTGTGTGTATATATGTGTGTGTGTGTGTGTCAGTGTGCGGTGGCCCCTGCGCGTTGATGCCCATGTGACCGTGAGGCCAGAAACATAATGGACCATTAAGAGTTTTTATCTAAGAATTAAATTCTTTTCATGTCGAGGTTCCACGGAGGTGCTCCCGTGATTATGGCTCAAGATAAGGCGGAATTCCAGGTCATTCTCTTCGAAATTTAAACGTCTTCACGAGACATTGGGTTTTGCACTCAAGTGCCCAGCAACTGGGCTGCATCGTTTCACTCATTCATTTCATTTTTATTGTCTTCTATTGCATTAGGGTCATGCTGCTGTTGAATTCGTTGAAGTTCACGGCTCATGATTTGCACATTGCTCTTGTCGCTCTTTTCAAGTTTGACAAGAATGTTAAGTCTTTAGGTGTATGAATTTCTAAAGAATTGTAAACCTTTTCCTGGAGAATGTTATGAAAGTTTGGAGTCTTCAAGCATATATATGATATTAATATAAGATAGTAAGTATTTTTCTCTATCACCAAGGGAATGAAATAGACTAAAAATACGATAGCTAACGTCTTTTCAGTACATTTAATGTATTTATGATCGAGTGAGAGATTCATGGGTTATGATTGTTAGATTACGTTTACTAGATTGTTTAAGAATACATGATAAACATACGAAGAAACCTTACTGTCATTTCTACAAAAGTACTGCTATTGCTTATGGATAGGTAGGATAAACCTAAGTTATGGATTCTGTTAAAATAAAAGTGTAACGAACTGTACCAAGAAAGAGAAACTCGCATTCTTATATAATGGTTTTTAAGGATCATTTTGTTCAGTATGACTACTGATATATATATATATATATATATATATATATATATATATATATATATATATATATATATATGTGTGTGTGTGTGTGTGTGTATATACATACATATATATACATATATACATACATATACACACACACACACACATATATATATATATATATATATATATATATATATATATATATATAATCTGCTTTCCGCTTGATTATGTATTGCAGTTATCAGAGCTTTTTTTCAGCAGCATGATGACGTAATTAGCATTTCGCCTTAGGAAGTTGTGAGGTGAACATTATTCGTTTTAAAATACAATAGTATTACTATACAGTCATGCTCACAGACCTCTCTCTCTCTCTCTCTCTCTCTCTCTCTCTCTCTCATGTATAAACTCCGGAAATCGTTTCATTTAACAAGGCAGCGAATCACTGAAACGCGTGGGCCATTTTGCTCTCTCTCTCTCTCTCTCTCTCTCTCTCTCTCTCTCCAATTTTCGCTTTAACTACGTAAAGCGTTTTAGGAAAGACGGCTACGGGAAGTGTAAGGCAACATGGCCCCATAGACCCAGCGAGAAAATTGAGTCCATATCTTATGCAAATTTCGAGATGCAGGAAATAAGGTAAAGGTGCAAAGTAGGAAGAGAACGGAAACCATTGAGGCAACGACGTACGGTCGGACGGGAGGAAAATGAAATGGAAAAAAGATGGACATTGCTGGGGGCGGGGGCGGGAGTGGGGGTGGGGGGTTGTCGTGGGTGGGCGGGGTTGAGTTGTTGGAAGGCGAGCCAATGTTAAATGTAGCCCAAGGAGGGGAAGAAAACTTAGAATTGTAAACTATCTCTATACAGAGAGAGAGAGAGAGAGAGAGAGAGAGAGAGAGAGAGAGAGAGAGAGAGAGAGAGAGAGAATAATTACAAATGAAGATGTTGTAAACTAGAATATTTCTCAGCGTGCTGCAAAAAAAAAAAAAAAAAAAAAAGAAAGAAGAAGAGAGAAATAATGAGGGAGAGCAATGGCTAGCTAGCTTCTTGAAGACAAACTCTGTCGTGTTGCAAAGGTTTGGCTAAGAAGTTTTAGCCTATTTTTACTAGCAAATTCATTGTGAGAGTCATTGGCTTGCAAGAGTGACATTAACAACCATTCGATTCTGCTGGGGCAATCAAGTTGTATACTCTCCATGCGTAGCCTTCGCTTATTCATATATGAACGGTTAAATGTCAATATCTCCATTTTTTCAAACAAGGATGAGCTAGTTACTGCAGTGGAGATGTATTTATTCATTTACAGGAAGGGATTTTTGAAAACCGGGTACTGTAGGGAGTTAAGGTTTACAAGTTAGGGCTAATTTGTGACGAATAGTAGTGTTATATCTTAAAAGATTGTAACAAATTTCCTAAAGTGCAGACATTGTTTCGGCATATATAATATATATATATATATATATATATATTTATACTATATATACATATATATATATATGCATATATATATATATATATATATATATATAATATAATATATACTATATATAATATATATATATATATATTATATTATAAATATTAATGTCTATATATATACTCTATATATATATATATATATATATATATATATTATATATATATACACACACACACATATATATATATATATATATATATATATATATATATATATATATATACTATATATATATATATATATATATATATATATATATATATATTATATATATATACTATATATACTATATATATATATATATATATATATATACTATATATATATATATATATATATATATATATATATATATACTATATATACATATATATATATATATATATATATATGTGTGTGTGTGTGTATATATATCTACTAATATATATATATATATATATATATATATATATATATATATATATATATATATATATATATAGTATCTCAGTGTCCTGATAGAGCTATTAGTTTTTGAAAATGGGTACAAATATAGTACAGTTTTTCTTCTTTTCATTGCTTATCTTGAAGTATAGTAGTGGAAGGCGGATTTTCTTTGCTATGTTACACTGAATTATTATGTGATATCCTTTTACGAATTTTTATTATAACCTCATACGGGAAAAGTCACCCATCTCTTGAAAAATTTTAAATAATATTAAAATGGAGGAAGTTTACATTGGATTTCAGAACAACAGCTAAGGCAAAATGACCGTGTCTCCCGTAGGGGGGTAGTGCCGTCAGTGAACATCATGCGGTGCACTGTAGGGGTTACTTAAGATTCTATGCAGCGTGCCTTCGGCCCCTAGCTGCAACCAATTTCATTCCTTTTACTGTACCTACGTTCATATTCTCTTTCTTCATCTTACTTTCCACCCTCTCCTAACACTTTTCCTCTTGTTACACCTTTCAAACCTTTTACTGTCAGTTTCCATTTCAGCGATGAATGACCTCACAGGTCCCAGTGCCTACCTTTGGCCTATCAACTCAAAATGACCCAGCCCGAAGGCCCTATGGAAGCTGTTACTTATTTTGAAAAAGCTTGTAGCCGCCATGTTACGAGAGTCGCCTAAAGTTGTCCCCTGGCACCCACACTGGTTTTGATGTAACACCGCGTGTTCACCTGACTGTCTAAAGGAGAACAACGAGAGATGAGTATTTCTGGATCTGCTCCGACCACTGAGGTTGATCCTGATCCCGCTTCCACCATAAGATCGAAAAGGTTTTCATGACGATGATGCGAGTTCACCCGAGTCTCTTGCTTGAAGTTTCTGCATAATGTAAGAAAATGGGTCTACGATGCTAAAATTGACGTTGAGAGGTAGTATTGTGACTTTGGAGCTTATATAATAACATCGTGAGTGGGTAAAGGATGTAACTACTTTCTCAGTCATGTTCTTGCTGTGTGTTCGTAGACGGTGCTGAATAGTGGTTGTTTCGTCAATAATACTTTTGTTTACGTTGTCATAGATTATCTGGAAGTATTAATGCTTAACTTATTTAAACAGAACTTGATTGCCTAAACTCCAGTAGCAGGATAGCCCTATCAGTACCCAGCCTCCAATGAACCAGACGCCCCATGCCCCCATTCAGAGATCCTTCGACGTTTGTTCTGTGCATATATTTTGAGCTACAATTGGCCATAAAGACTAAATGACTGATGCTAAGTGAAAACTGTTGATTCTGTAATGTCATGCAATTCGCTTCGTTTCTGAAGATCTGTATGCAGTGTTTTCTCCATGGCCTACCTGTGCTTCTTTTCTGTTTAAATTAGCATAATGATATATGTTAAAAAAAAACATTTAGTACACATACAAATGAAATTTGATGCACACATTTAATTTTACTATATATTCCTTATATATATCAACAGTGCCTACAAAGACATGTACGTCACTTAGCTGTTTTAATTGAACAAAAGTTGGCCACTTCGAAAAAGGAAAAGAGCAAAGTAGTTTACTATGGAAATGAAGAATTTTGAAGAATTTTCGCCAATGTTTGCTTTTTGTTAACTACAGCAATCTAATTTTCACCAATATTTTGGTAAAACTTGACGATTATATGAATATAAGGCCTTTTTATCCTATCACTGATTATTTTTATATCAGAAACAATTGTTACTGTCATTATAAACTTGAACGATTGAGAAAATTAACTTGGAATGTAATATCATGTCAACTTATTTTGTTGCGCCAAAACTTTCTTTACTTACCATCATCCCCAAAACACTTAAATGATAAACAAGATATATTGTAATATATTTGCATTTTGATAGATTAAGTACCTCACGATGCGCCACACTGGCGCGAAGTTAATGGATAATTAGGCTTTACTGCCTCAAAACAAGAATTATACGACCTGCATTCACGCTTCTTCTCCGAACCATTTTGCATATTGACTTTGGGTAACGGTCATTAAATATGCAGCTGGTAGTGGTTCATAAACTTGCGAGGGTAATAACAAGGATCATTTGTTATCAATGATACTAATGAGAGCATCTCTAATGAAGTACTCGAATATAATGATAATGGACACAAACATCCATCAGTATCGAGCTGATGAATATTGCATAGCATCATGACATGCTCGTGGTACTCGTAATCATTGAGCTATTGAAGACTAATCTATTTATGTAGCTATCTTTCAAATAATTTGCTGAAATTCTGCGATAAATAATTAACACCCACAATTTAGCTCCTTTTCCTTCTATTTATCCATCCACCTCTTTTAATATGTATAGAAACATACCAATATTATCCTTTGTGGATGCAAACTGTTTATTCTTTTGCTGAAGGAATGTTGCAATTTATACTTCAGTAAAGCAAATACAATACTAATCGATCATAATAATGTTTCCTAAGAATCAGTATCACTAGCGAGACCAATTAGTGGAACAATGGGAGAACTATGTCTTTGGCTGTTGAGAGGAATAATCCTGATTGCCCGTACTGCTAATAATCTCTGGGGGAATAATTGCAGGTATTTCTTCATTCCTTCAAATACTGGCGATAACTGGACTACCTTAGTAGTGGATATCAGCTCTAATGATGACGGGTAGCAAAATTTAGTCCCTGTTTCACTTGTGTAGAGCTAAAATTCTGCGGATCTTATCAAAATACGCAAAAGAAAACGAAAAAAAATTAAGTTTATGTTGAAAAAGTTGACCATCATCATAAGGTATGATTTTTATTTTAGTCTTTTGCAGACTAAGTAAATTTGATCTTATTTTTACTTTAAAATAATGAATGAATTTACCTTTAAATTTTTATCAACATGATTAATATGCATCAGAGTTTCTATGTTATTTTCACTCAGCCTTAATACATTACACACACACACACACACACACACACACACACACACACACACATATATATATATATATATATATATATATATATATATATATGTATATATGTATATATGTATGTAAGTATGTATGCATACATATATATAAATTATCCATTATATATATATATATATATATATATATATATATATATATATAATACTGTGTGTGTGTGTGTGTACAGATACTTATACATATACATATATGTCGGATGTATACGAACATGCATATATATACATGCACATACAAACTTCCAGCAATCAGCCTAACAATAAAGAGCACCCCAGCCAGAAAATGAATGAACACTCGAGAGCAACGATCATACGCAGACATGACTGTGAATCAAACGAAAGAGAATAATAGAAATAAAAACGTGGAAAAAAAAGAAACGAAAAGAGGAAAAAGAAAAAACTCGTCCATGTTGAGCGACGGTCTTCTAACGAGGCCACTTGACAATCTGTTTGATCTTTTTGAGTTGTCAATTACCGATCAAGGGAATTTCCCTCCGCCCCCTCGCAGCCTAAACTTTGCCGAACATTATTCATCAATTATCTGCTAATTACTCGCCCTCTGCCACTGTTGATTAACCGCTGATCAATACTCAAGGGAGTAATGGGAGACCAACGGAAAGGTCCCAAGATTTGGACAGTCTGTTATCTGATTGTCGAGAGAGAGAGAGAGAGAGAGAGAGAGAGAGAGAGAGAGAGATCGCTTATGTGTAAAATGAGTGTAGATTTCAAATGATTGAAACAAAAAGGCTTACTGTGCGAAAAAGCTCTCACTCTCTTTCAAACACACACACGTATACATATATGTATGTATATTTATATGTGTGTGTATGTATATGTATATATATATATATATATATATATAACATAATATATAATATATTATATACAAACACACACACACATGCACACACACACACACACACATATATATATATATATATATATATATATATATATATATATATATATATATTGTCACGAAGTGCCAAGTATCTGGTTACTACACTTATCAATGAGAAAATAGTTACCTCACAACAGCCAGACACCTCAACTTTCATCACAGATAAAATACGACTGAATACTCTAAAGGCAACAGTGATCCCTTAAAAACTCATTAATATACAAGAATTTAGACTAATTTCACTAAAACCGGTGTGAGGTAATCTTATATGTAATTAAATCAATTAAGGGCATCACTCCATTAACCACTTTTAAAAGTCGAAGTATTTCCCTGGTTCAAGCTCACTTCAACAAAGCTGAAGGAAAACAGCTCAATTACCACTCTATATTTCTACCCAAACAAAATTAAATATACTGGTGAAAAAAGAAAGCACTAAAAAATTTTTAATAAAAAAATATTATTAAACTCAAAATTTATAAGTGAAATTCACAATCTCAGGGAAATTTACTATTACTTAAAAAAGACACATGCTTTACTTAATTCTTGAATTATTTATTAAGTAAAATTAGATGAAAATTAATTTTTCTTTAAAATCAAGAAATTAAATTACTCAAGTAAAATTGAAAGTGTTAAGTAACAATTAAAATTTTAAAATTAATTCACAATTGATAAACAACAATAAAACTTGTAAAGAATTCTAAGTAAATGCAAAGTAATTCACAAGTGTAAAACTCAATTAAATTTGCAATGATCAACTAATGAAAACACTTAATTTAATCAAATTGTAAATGTAAATGTAAACACAAAAAATGTGGAAAATACCAAAATTGCCAAAACACTAAGAAAACATTAATAACACAGAAGATATGTATAAAAACACACTTTAATAAGAAAAGTGGATAAATAAAAAAAATAACTTTAATAAGAAAAATGGATAAATGTACCAAAAAAAATCACTAACACCAAAATGTGAAAAAATGGTAAAAATTCCCCTGGAATAACCTAAGTACTTTCAGTATTTCAAGTACTTTTTATGTTGAAGTTTAGTTCCCTGAACTTATTAAAAAACTCTTACCTTGGTATACCAATTTTGGAAGGCCTCTTTCGAAATCACCAATAAACACTTACACACGAGGCGCCAATTACACACTCTTAGAACGTCTGTTCAGATTCCACAAATAAACACCAAGAATTAAATAAAGATATAAGTTACGAGTGACCAACCACTAAGTACAAAATCTTTATGCTAGTGCATAAAGAGAGAGAGAGAGAGAGAGAGAGAGAGAGAGAGAGAGAGGTGGGACCAACAAACGCGAATGGTTTCTGATATCGGAATGAACAAAAATTGCTCTCGTAGTATGGAAACTTCGGAGTGGACATCGTCTAAAATGGCTGAGCAAAATGATTTTTGGAACGAGACACAGCTATTATCTTAAAAATCATCTTTCAAAACAATAAATAGAGAGAAAGTGGGATCAAAGTCATAAATAATATTTATTATTACGTGATTTAAGACAATAAAAGTCTCTTGAAATGAAAGATATGATTATAGAATTTTCTCGAATGAAATAAATGTCGTCATATCCGTGAGTGACATCATAAATCATTCCATTTCAAATTTAAAGTACTTGCAAATCGAAAGATATAAGAGTTAATTTATCAGTAATATTAAATATTCAAATAACAAAAGAATCTATAATTTCTTAAACGAAATGAACGGTATCGTAAGTCAAACTTCTAGAAGCTTCTAATTTGACGTAACTTTACAGAAAAATGGTGAAATCTTTACATGGTTTCTCAACAAAGACGCACAAGTTCGACACAGTCATGTGCGTTGTATGACTGACAGGATTCCAAAACAAAACAGAGAACTCTAGTGCCTCTTATCTCAAGTAATGACAGCAATTTCATGCTTCGAACAGACTTCTAATTTCTCTCTCTTTTTGCATTCTACGTTATTCTTAACTTCAAATTATATTTTTTGTGAATTCTGAACACACATTATTAGCACATATTAACTCCAATACTGAATCTGAAAACATTGCAAACACTTTTACAACATTTCATAGTTGCTGAGGTGAAGGCTATGCATTGCAACAGGCAACAGCATAAGAATATATATATATATATATATATATATATATATATATATATATATATATATATATATTGTATATATAAAAACGATCAGGTGCTTTGGGTGCAATTTGCGTAGTACCCTTCAAAGTTATAAAAATTTCAACTGTTTTTCTTGCATTTTATTTATTTCTAGCTGAAGCAGTTATTCACGATGAGTGTATATGTAGTGTTTACATAATAAAAATATGGAATGTTAGTCCATATATATAAAAGAATAAAACTAAAGAGGTCAACCAGATTGCTTGCAGGAATGTGATCAGACTAGAGACGCTAAAGATGACGTATACAATAAATATGTAAGCTAAGATAACATGCCGTCACCTGTAGTCATTCAATTGTTTATAAACATTAGTCCAAGCTCCCTGCTTGAGACAACTACCCCGACCTATTATTCAAACGGCCTACGTGATCTGTAGCGGGTTCCTTCATTCGATTGTGTGTTCGTATGAAACTATGTCATCTGATAGTATGTTCATATGGTTCGAACTACTGTCTGTTCCTTCATAACTTGTAACAGAGATGGTAGACGGGGAGAACAGAGTTAGCTATCGTCATTAGAAGACCTGTACCTCTTTACCTAAGCTTTATCATGTAGAGGAATAGGATTAGCCATCATCATTGGCAGAAGCGATCAAGCTATCGTCATAGAAGACTTGTACGATCATACCTGATCTTCATCATGAAAAACTTCAGAAGAATATACTATTTTTATACCTTGTGTTTTCTACAAGAACCTCACCGAACCATGAGTTTAACACATCGTCGTAAAGATAAATACCGACTTCGTAAGTGATCTACAAAACCCCAGACACTCCATTTGAAGATGGAAGTGCAATACCAACCGACTTAGCGTATAGATTATCGCTAGTCTAACATTACCTCATAGGCGCCTTATCATACAGGCACTAGCCCTAATATTTGGTGGCCAGCGGACCAGAAGAACTCTACAACGTCCATACGAAGAAAAAAAAAACAGAATAATAAATCATGAAGTCAACGACGACGAAAGCAGCAGATTCTTCAAGCAACCTAGTATCATCATTAGTGAGCGACTTCAGAAAACAACAAGATTCGTCAAGCACTTAGTATCATCGTTAGTGAATAACTTCAATCAAGAAACAAAACCGGACGTTGCCTTTGTTTTCCTACGGCAACGGAAGCTTCGTCTCTCAATAGAATCATTCAAGAAAACATCGTTAGTGAGCGTTTCCGGCACTGCAAGAAACAACCGAACGCGTCTGCAGCATCGGATTTTCAAGGCTCGAATCATCGAAACAACGCGCACGGGGGAAACTGAAGCCAAACCAGGTCGTCCGCTAAATAGAGGAGGACCAAGGCCGTGTGTCGTTATCGAACACCGTGACTTCCCACAAAAGCAAGCTAAGTACAATTTTTTGTTTTTTATTCATTTGGAGTAACTTTGAGTGTTTCCTTTGTTTGCAGGTCGAATTTCGTTATTCCTGTGGCTGAAGTTACGAGACATTCTTAATCTTACTTTTTTACAGAAATTATCTATATCATTGAGATTTCGCTACTGCGAGTTTTTATCTTGAGTGTCTGTTTCCAGAAGTTCTACTGAAATATCATAATCATATACTATGTTAATTTTATCATTTTAGGTGATTATTAATCCCTTACGTAACAAATCATATTAAACAGTGAATATGCGTTTACGCAGTGGACGTCTGTATTTATACAGATGCATGGATAGGGTCGTTAAGCACGTAGTGATTAGAAAAACACACAAAAAACAAGTGGAACACCCGTACAAATCTATATAAATTAGAGGTAACACTATTTCGGGTCATGACAATAAATGCTCCTTGCAAAGTCCCGATCGCAGTTTTAGCCTTGAGTTTTTTGTTATATAAAATATCGAACCTCAATGACTCAACTCAACTTTAAAAATATGGCTGGATTGCAAGGAATAACATGTCTGTAAAAAACTTTCATCAGGCTAAATGCGCTGACCAGGATCCCTCACTATTTCAAATTTTAGCAAAGAATGAAGTACAAACAGTTAATATTGTATGCAGTAGTGATAACTTGTCTTATTAGTAATCGCTCAGTTCCTAATAGTTCGTCATTCATTGCTTTATACGTAACCAGCAACATAATGCTAAAACCACACAATACGTTGCCGATGGTAATAAAGAGAAGGAATCCTAATTATTACAAAAAAGAAATAGAAACAGTAGCCCGTTCAGAATCAAACAAGCAAACTCGGTGACTGTGTCACCTAGTCAAGCGGTCAAGGTTAGTCAAAAACTGCCGAAGTGTTCAAAACATAGCAAATTCCACACAATAAGCGACTCTAGCAGAGTGGGGAAAAGCGATGTTGGTTCATACCAATATCTTTTTGAATTAAAAAGGATTTTTCCTATGAAACACACGACCGTATAAGTAATCAGAGCAGGTTTTCGTTTTAATTTTAATACATTAAGTATAATAAATACTGGGGTGGATTAAGCCCAACTGTACGCGCCGTAAAAATTAGAATATCTTGTTTTATTTCTTTAATACACGTAATATCTTGTATTTACGGATTCACCGTCTGTTGTTCGAACTTCCCTAATGAGAAGTCCGGATAAGCGAGCGCTTACAGATACCTCTATAGTTTATAAAAAACATTGATCTGTAGTAGTGTAATTGTAAGATCCATCTAGGGGTAATACAAAATATTATCTTACATCCTGCAAAATAAGGCGTGTTTATCAAAGGAAAATCCTATAAACCTTCAAACATATTAAAATCCGTTTGAACAAAAATGAGACCAGTTAATCAAATAATAACTTATATAAAGGAACTATACATTTGTCTCATAAATCGTAACATTGGTTCAAATGCCACCCAACAGAATTCCCCTCCACAAACCCACAGTCGTACTTTGCACGCAAAATCTCGAGAAGCATGCACCCTCGAATGCCTTAGTGCGTGTAAAAAGACTTTGCTGGGAAATGAAATTTTAATCCTTCCCGACACTCTGAAATATAACGATTTCCGCGAACAAAGCCCTAAAAGTATACATATCGTGGATACAGAAGTTATAAATATCGCATTTTTTATTGTTTGCTAATTTTTAATCACGCCCAACCAGTCGTGGATGAATCTCTCTGATAATCTATCTAAAGTAATATCCGTAAAGTCATTCAAGCAGAGGTGATTCAGCAGAATTTTTTTTTATCTTCTACCTGAATACCAGGAAGTTTCTCCACTAGCGAGTGATCTCTGGGAGAAAAACGGATGTCATTGAAAACAAAACACGGTCTAAGGACAAACATAAAGCTATATACGTACCTTCGTGTAGACTCTCAATGAAATTTCAAAATAAAGATAAATGACGAAGTTGAAAAATGTTAGTAATAGGAGCCATTAGGAAATCAAATAAGCCCATATAATTTTTCCCTCAAATGTCATGCCATAAAAGATCGGACTTGGCGTGTCTGCGCAGATTACTGTCGCTTAAACAAGGAAACGACTTCCGATAGTTTCCAGTGCGATGTACCGACGACATCTTATCTCTGTTAGGTTAGAATAAATTTTTTTTTTTTTTCACCAACTTGGACTTACTTAAATGCTTTTACCAGATACCATTACCTAAGTGATTGTACCTCATACACCGTTTTTTTCAGCACACTCAGGGGACATTATCAATTTTTACGTATGCCTCCGGCTTACGTTGCGCCCCAATTACAATATAGTGTTTGGAGACTTTTAGGGGATAACCTACATGCCTATATGGATGATCTTGTAATCTTTTCTAATACCTTAGAAGTACATTCACATAAAGTAGAGCTAGTGCTACAGAGACAAAGACAAATAATCTCAGAGTAAAATATCTAAATGTGAGTTTTTTAAAACCGAACATGTTTATCTAGGTTTTATGTGTCTGGTCAAGGTCTTAAAAGTAGTCCATGGTAAGGTGTCGGCTATTCATAACTTTCCGGTACTTATTAACGTAAAAGGGGGATACAGCACTTTTGCACTGTAGTGGGTATTACAATCGTATGCAAATATGTAACTCTTCAATCATAGCAGCTCCTTTAACAGATCTTACGAAGAAGAGCGTAGATTAATTATGGTCTAAAAAGCATCAACAGGCGTTCGATATCTTAAAAGCGGAATAATGCAGCTTACCTAACTTAAAAATCCCTGATTTAAATAAGGAATTTTTTTTTATTGCAACAGACGCCTCAGACCAAGGGGTAAGAGGGGTATTACTTCAGTCATATGATAAACAGTTCTTCCCTATAGCTTTTTATTCACGTAAACTAAAGCCCTCTGAAAGTAAATATGCAGTAATAGCAAGGAAGGGCTAGGTATCTTTAACACTAGTACATTTTAAGTTCATAATCTATGGCTATCCTGATAAAGTCTTTACTGAACATGAGTCCTTTACAGAGTTTTTCAAAGGCTTTAATCACAGTTCAAAAGGAACTCGGTGACAAATGATCATTCAGGTCTTTGGAGCCAAGATAAGATATCTACCTGGGAAAGCAATTATCATAGCTGACGCATTATCCCGCAATCCCGCATCATACTGCAAAGAACCATTAATTAGACTAAAAAATATAGCAACATCCGTACCTATTGTTAAAACCGTATCTAAACAAGAAAATCCCTTAACCCAAGAGATCGCGAGCATTGAATATCTGGGTCGGAGCGCAGAACTGTTACAAACTGAACAAAGCAAGAGTCAACCAGACAAAACCAAACAATAAACATTTCGGACGGAAACAGAGTCAGTGGCTAAGCAAAAACAATAAACACTTTTGAGCAGAAACCCTAAAGCAAAAGTACATTTAAAGTATGTGTATCAGAATAATGTAATCAAATGTAATATTATATGTAGGTCTGTGACGAGGAAAACCCGAAGAACACAGCAGATGACTAACGACCAGGTAGTAATACCAATCGTCATAAACTGGTTGCATTCCGTCATCCAGGGTTCCATAGTATGTCACAGAAAGCCAAATCACTATTTTACTGGCCTACAATGCTTACAGATATAAAAAGCACATAACTAATTGTAACATGTGTCATGAAAACAAGGGATACACTAAGACACCTGTCAGTTTAGGAGCCTATCCTGTGCCAAATCAATCCTTGAAAGAATATACGTAGAATTATTAACAGAATTACGAGTCTGACAGAGGGAATAAACACTTCTTAGTGTTAATAGTTCCTTGACACGTTATATAGAATTAATAGCACTAAAAACAAACACCGCAATTGAGTGCGTTACGAATATTTATGAGTGCTAAATCAGTAAACATGGAATTCAACACATAATAATCTGTGACTCGGGTGGTGTAAATCAATAATAATCTCCTTAACACGTTGTGTGAATTCCTTTCCATTAAGAAAACCAATAATATATTTTATCACCCAGAGTCAATCGGTTTGGTAGAATAACGGATAATTAAATAGGAAGTGTCAATGTCTTACGAGTTACAACTCGTGATATTGGATCCGACCGGATTATAGCGGTTCTCGCGGTTTTAAATACCTTTATCAGTTATATCTTGTATCTATAGAATTAATGCCGCAAGTAGCCTTATACGGTACGCCGCTAGAACACTTTTCCACATATTCAAGCCAACCATTAATTTATCAAATAAATATATAAAAAAAAAAATATATAAATAAAAAATAAATATAAAAAAAAAAATAAAATAAATATGGATACAAGTGGAGTCAATATAATACACTCCGTAAGAAGTCGGAAGGGTTACAAATTATAATAAAAACGGAATCACGATAAAATCAATAAGCAAAACGTAACCATAGGTTAATTAAATATCTAAATATATATGCGTAAAGATTTGAACTCTAACTTAACGCTTTAGTAATGACAAATAAGCAAAAAGTTCAAACACATATCCAAAAACCTACTGACATATTGTCTGTCCCGGTGATTTATATTCGTAGTCAATGAAAAAAAAAAAAAAAAAAAATTAAATAAATAAATAAATAAATAAACTAATAATAAATAAATAAATAAAATAAAATAAAAGAGATTTTAAAGTCAGTAAGTCTAGAAGTGAAAATGTTATCTATGAAATAATCCTATATGAATCTTATACAGGGCTAATAATATATATAGAATTTGTATGGAAACCTTTTCATATAGTTTGAATAAGGAATATTTATTTAACATAATGCCAACATGAAACTAATATATTGTTCAATTTTGGTACTGTTGTTTTTTTTTTTTTTTTTCAGACATTCTTCTCATGCGGGTGGAGAATTAAAACACTAAAATATCATTTGAAAATACTAAAGTCGTATCTCTTACAGCAAGTAACGTAACTCTTAGCTGGCTGAGAGCAATCTCCTGCCCAGTGACGACGTCATCATTGCCGTATCAGCATTTGTTCCTTTTAACCTCAATAATCTGCTTACACAGGCTTCATCTCTGCTTGCAAAAGCAGATTGACTGGAGAAAGGAATGCTTAGTTCATGAACTTCACATGTGGTTCATAGGTCACATGACAGGCCACATAACATATTCTTATCCGTGTGTGTAATGCAAGTAGTTAAGGACTTGCAATCATTTTAAAATTAATAAACAAAATAAGGAAATAGAGTTTCTATAACATCAAAATGAATTAATCTTTTCTGAACCTCATAGACATTTAGAAGTATCACGATAGGATATGGATTATTTACTTGCAACATTAGCCTATTACAATTCAAGTAAAACATTCATGGAAAATGTCACATTTTCTTGAAAAACCCAAAGTTTATTTAGAAAAACTAGTTACATAGTGGGTTTTTTTTTTCGTTGCATCTCCTACCTATTAATAAAGTTTTAAAAAAAATTAACCTCAGAGGATGCGCACGAGAAAATTGAATATGAAACTTTTGTTAGGGCACATAGAATCATGATTAATATTCTCTTTTGACTCTTTATGCTGCCTGGCAATCTTACAAATAGCTCCTTTTCCACTTCTTTTGTCTAGTAACTTACTACCAGTATACGAATTTTCTTTGAGATTCGTATTGATATCTATTTATTTTTTATAATTATGGATATTTTTACAAGTCATCATAGACCTGGATAGGTTCACTCATTGTTAATGCCATGGATAAAAAAGTTTGTACAGCGGATTCTTTTGAATTCCAAAATATCAGAACGAATTCATGTGGGTTACGTCTGGTCTAAATGGCTCTCTCCCCACCCCTCCCCTGTATTTGGATGTTGTCTGAATTTACTTTGCCCTTGTGACAAGTATAATTTCACTTGCAGGCTGATTAATGGAACCTGGTTACAGTATCCTGCAGTACGAGAGTTTCACATCGCAACTTCAAAAATCGTTCGTCGCAGCGGACGACTACAGTCGAGTAACAACCGCCTACAATGTGAAAGGGAATTTCATGGACTTCTTCGACCGACACCGTATCTCGTCGTTAATCTCGTTTTAATGCGGAACGCTCCAGCGGCTGTCGGAATTCGACTACAAAAAGGGACATACTTCCGACAATTACGACCCGAAGGATATTCAACTCTACTTTGCTGGCGAAGGACTCGTGCTGGGGATGTTTTTTTTATTCATCGCGAACGTAATCGTGTAGCTTAGGATGCAGAGAATAAGTATGAGCGCAAAAATAGAACGTTGGACCCGCCCAGGCAAATTTTCCCCTTGTTTTTAACCATTGAAAAAGGCCGTTTCATTGGCTAAAGGTGGTTTGTCTGAACTGTGTAATGGACGAAAGTTGTTCGAAAGCTAGTTAAAAGTGAAGTAGTATAGTCATACCTCGGTCATGTATCCTATATATATTGAAAGAATCATGTATCTATATATAATTGATCATAAATAACAGAATCGAAATATATTTTTTGCGTGTACGCACTAGGAATCTATATATAAATGATCATAAATAACGGAATCGAAATATATCTTTGCGTGCACGCAATGGAATCTATTAAAGTGCACATATATTAATCATAATTATAGAATCCATATACATATGTATAAACAAATCAGGTAGCCTATAATCAATCTGTTACCTTATATCTTACCATTATCTGCAGTTATTTATGATTAGTATATGAATTACTAATCAGATATACATTTAGCATAAAAATCAACGAATCAATCAGCATAAACATTAATAATGTTTATCAATTCATATATGAAAATTTTTATCAGTTAAAATATGATTTTTGTTATCATGTTAATCTTCATTCTATGCAATTATCAGAGTACATTAGTATTTCTGTAGCATAAGTATCTTAAAGAGATGAAGTGAAAAAAAAAACTAAAGTATCATTATATATCATGTGATCACTATTATTTACCAATATCATTGTTTTATATTTTATTACTTGAATTTTTATTTACTTATATATATATATATATTCACATAGTGTCTGTATCACACTCCTATAAGTCAGATGCAAGTCAAGTTTGAGTAATATTCAGTAGTTGGTTTTGGTAGCTGACCGAGCTAATGTAAGTGTTTACATAATAAAAATATGGAATGTTAGTCCATATATATAAAAGAATAAAACTAAAGAGGTCAACCAGATTGCTTGCAGGAATGTGATCAGACTAGAGACGCTAAAGATGACGTATACAATAAATATGTTAAGCTAAGATAACATGCCGTCACCTGTAGTCATTCAATTGTTTATAAACATTAGTCCAAGCTCCCTGCTTGAGACAACTACCCCGACCTATTATTCAAACGGCCTACGTGATCTGTAGCGTGTCTCATTCGATTGTGTGTTCGTATGAAACTATGTCATCTGATAGTATGTTCATATGTTCGAACTACTGTCTGTTCCTTCATAACTTGTAACAGAGATGGTAGACGGGGAGAACAGAGTTAGCTATCGTCATTAGAAGACCTGTACCTCTTTACCTAAGCTTTATCATGTAGAGGAATAGGATTAGCCATCATCATTGGCAGAAGCGATCAAGCTATCGTCATAGAAGACTTGTACGATCATACCTGATCTTCATCATGAAAAACTTCAGAAGAATATACTATTTTTATACCTTGTGTTTTCTACAAGAACCTCACCGAACCATGAGTTTAAACACATCGTCGTAAAGATAATACCGACTTCGTAAGTGATCTACAAAACCCCAGACACTCCATTGAAGATGGAAGTGCAATACCAACCGACTTAGCGTATAGATTATCGCTAGTCTAACATTACCTCATAGGGCGCCTTATCATACAGGCACGAGCCCTAATATATATATATATATATATATATATATATATATATATATATATATATATATATATATATATATATATATATATATATATATATTCGAATTATCGCTAAAGCATACGATATTTCATGTAGTCGTAAAGCTGGTGGAAGGAATGAAAGTTGTTTTTGAGGATGGTGTGAAAATACACGAAAGCGCTCGGTCAACTCCTTTCATTCCTTCCTCCAGCTTTACGAATAATATATATATATATATATATATATATATATATATATATATATATATATATATATATATATATATATATATATATATATATATATATATATATAATATATATAATCACGTGTTTTATCTATTTTCTTCAAGAAAAATAGATAGGTCGTGAATGAAAAGAGGTACATGGACTATAATTAACTATTGTATATACTACTATGAGATTCAGGGCCTCTGTAACACGGTTTTTTCGCAATAACTTTTTATCTATGCATTTCATAAATATAACGCTTATTCAGACTACATATTATATCAACACATAAATTTTGAGTGTATTCTGCACTACGTAGGTTGAATAAATTTGGTACTTACAATGTAAAAGTGAGCTTTTTTGAAGACGGGCCAACTTACTCAGAGAAAAGGTTTCGAACGCACTCGTTACGTAACTTATGACATCATTTCTTCCCTCTTTCTCGATGGATGATTGGCTATACGTAACGAAGGCTAAACCTCTGGAAACAATGACATACAAATTTAAATACAAGCAAAGCAGTACACCTTTATGAACTCTGGAACCTCTACACTGATAATTGTCATAATGAACAAACCAACAAAATATGTTAATAAATACAAAAACACTTCGATTATTAGTCTAACTCCCAAAATAAGTTTCCAAAGAAATTACAGTCTACTTTATAGGTCACAATCAGATTGACAAGATGTGGGGAATAGTTGGTAATTACCAAAAAACATAGTAGACAAGCTTGATTTGATAACTGCTATATCCAATGTCAAGCAATTTTTATTTATTGGCTATCTACCTATTTACTGAAAAAAAAAAAAGCCGGTACCGTATTTTGGCTTTAAACCTTCACCAATAATTATCGTCAGAATGGTGACTTCATGAGGCTCCACCCACTTTCGCCTCGTTATAATTCAGGATAACACTGAAGGCTACCATGGGCATTGTTGGATTAGAACATTTAACTTCTGGCTATAAAAACTAAATTCTCGAGTAGTTGTAAGAAGTGCTAAATGATCCTCAAGGATCCCAGCAGTTGGTCTAAACGTTTAATTCATGTATATTACTGCTATACTGTTGCGGCACTACTGCTACAGTAGTATTACTACGCTAGCACTGACACCCCACCCACATCTATGTATCATTCCGCCATTCATAATGTCTTTGGGTTTCAGAGCCGATGGAATTTCTGTCTGGTGGATGGGCGGGGCAACATTTAGTCAAAAGGTGTTTGTTTACCTTGCTTACGTAATGAATGTTTTTCGACTCTTGGCTCGTAATCATTGGCCATGGCATCGGCTAGAACATTTTTACTCTATAAAAATTAAAACTATCGGGTTTAGGTTATTGATAATGCTGACAAAATTTGTGTGTGGTTGTAAAATATACATATGTCAACTTTCAGCTACATCCGATGCTTTGACAAGGAGCAAAGTCCAAAAAACCGTGTTACAGAGACCCTGAATCTCATAGTAGTCATTTATTAGTAAGTTCAGTACTATAGTATTCTAGGCATGAATTCGGAGTTTTAAAACTGGCTTGATTATTGATCTTTGGCTAAAACTCATATAAGGAAATAGGCGTGTACGCTTTCTTCTGTTACAGACAAGTATTTTCAAACGAGTCGTTACTTTTATAAATGAATATAATATATGTTTGATTCGCCATGATTTATAATTTGTATGTATTTTTTTAAATTGCCTGATTATTTCAAGTTATCTTTTTTCATTGTCAGGAATTGTTTAGTTACCAAGTGAAGTTCACGTTTCTTGACAATATGGTATTAGAATAAAGTTCACTAATAAAATTTAGATAGAAGAATTTCCCCTTTCATTGTGTTTACTCTCGCATACATTTTCTCATTCCAGGAGGGACCAACGCCAAGTCATCTAAAATATAAATGACGCTCTCTCGGAATATTTGGAATCGATCTCCTAAAGGTAGGTAGTACTGCTGCGTTATTTCCTTGTGATATTTTTGTTTTGGTTGATTTTGTGACCATAATCCTCCTGCTGCCAGGATCATTTCCCCCACAGGGAATGCAAGTTAGGCCCAACGTCCATTCCATGCGATTCTTACGTTACATATTTTCCAAAATAATGGCTGCTGACGGAAAACGCAATTATCTAATTCTGTGGGTACAGTACGTTCATTTGATCAGTGAAATTGTCGTCTTTCCCTTCTTACGTCTGTTATAACCTTCCTTTTAATAGTGCACATTTTGTTTTTATTTCAATCGAGAGTTCATTTGGCCTCCGCCGTTTTGTATGATTCTTCACTCGCCTTATTGGCCTCTGACCGACCAACCGTTGAAGGAGTACCCGGGGGCAGCGCGCCCTTTCAAAGACCTTCTTCTGTGCTTCTTACCCTCACTTGGTTTCCATCAGACTCATCTTAAAAGACATCGTAGAGTAGAAAAGGGGAAGTCTCTTATCCCGTGCGCCCCTTGCCAGGAAGAAAGGCATGAAGAAGTAGCCAGACTACAATATTTTCGAAAGCCCTTGTAGGCGGCCCAAGAAAGAGGCAGAGGTTATGAAAGGAAATACAT
>NC_061108.1:94813853-94816353 GCF_015104395.2 Macrobrachium nipponense
AAGGTAAAACGTAGCATTCAAAAAATATTTCCTAACCCTTTGATTTCATCACTGTTCCTCCCACTTAGGCTAACATTTCTGACAAGGCCTTTCAGCTCTAACCTACACCTACGGCTAATCCTCTTCCAAATAACCAAAACTGCAAAACGGCAGAAAAGACAGAATTGAAGCCTCTCTAAAACAAAAGAGGACTAAGAGAGACACAAAGACCAGCAGCCTTTGCGAGTCAAGTACGACACTTTCCTAATAGAAACGGAAATAACCGACTCTCTGAGTAATGCGGAAATGGTATATGTTTTGAGTTGATGCTTCCAGTGTTTATGTCTGGAATTAAACTGTATTAAAATGACATATATTACTCGCCCCCCCCCCCTTCTCTCTCTCTCTCTCTCTCTCTCTCTATACGCTATAATATATTTACATAAATTATCCTACCCCCCTGCTCGTACTCTTTCTTTTATGTCTAATATATATATATATATATATATATGTATGTATATATATATATATTTATATATATATATATATATATATATATATATAATATATGTATATGTATATATATAGTAATGTTATTATATATATATATAGTATATATATAATATAATATATTATATATTATATGCTTGTGTGTGCGTGTGTGTATGCATTTCCTTATATATGTACGTAAGCGAGTATATGTGATATCATTTATGCATGAGAGGCAGAGATGAAAATATTTTCCGATATTTTTATCACATTCACCAAACTGCTTTTTGTCAGAGGCACGGTAAAATTTTAAAAGAGTTACGAGACTTTCGTACGTAAATAACTCAGATTTATAGGGCCTCAAAGTATAGACTCATTATTAATTTTATTTTACTGAAAAATAAATAAACTAGAAGGCACAAAATTCAAAATCATTTCAAGATTTCCAGGATCTCGTAAACGTTAGCGAGACGAATTTATTGCCAATTAATGACACCTATGTCTCTCAGTAATGACGAGCGGGAAAATATTCAGATTCCAAATATTCTTCAGAATCCAGATATTCTTCAGTAACTGCTGTCATGGTTTCTTTTCCTTTTACTTGTGGACTTTCTCTAGTACAGACTAAAGGATTTCTTTAAAATTTTCTAAATTTATTTTATGAACCTGCTTTGCATTTTCGTATGATTATCAAAACTGGTCATGAAGAAATATAGCTCCATGTTATTAACTGTATCAGCAGTAAATAACAAACTGACGCCTTTAGTGTTGATATTATGGCATCGACGTTTGCTGGAAAATACAAAAGAATTCAATTTTTTTTAAACATATAACCGAAAAGACTCAATAACATGCAACCATTATAACGGTATAGTGTAGTTGAAATCATAATATATCATGATCATGAATAGTCACTAAAGGAAAACCCTTTCTCAGTGTTTTTTTTCAATCCGTCTGTATATAAATTTGGTACAATATGAATAATGAAGTGAGTTACACACTACATTATAAGATGATATGCGGAAGTGTACATCGATGGAAACATTTTTGTTTCTGGAGATGCTACGCAAATCCTTAACCACTGATGACTATTTGTTCATTTACTTACTAACGGAGGAAAGTATTTTTAGTGACACTGAGAGTAAAATCCTGAAATTTCATACCATCTCATTACTCGAAGATACATGTGCTGTATATACTATATACGTTATATATACATATATATATATATATATATATATATATATATATATATATATATATATATATATATATATATATATATATATATATATATATATATATATATATATATATATATATATATATATATATATATATATATATATATATATATATAGATATGTATATATATATATATATATATATATATATATATATATATATATATATATATATAGCTATACATGTGTGTTTGTGAGTGTGTGTGCGTGCGTGTGTGTGCGCGTGCGTGAGTGCATGTGTGTGTGTGTGTGTGTGTGTGAGGGGCTTTCGTACACCTCTAACAACTCTTTTATTTCTTTAATTGATATTTCAGATTAATCATTTTTCGATCGATCTCATGTCCTGATTCAACAATCTTATGAACATGTACATATATCCATGTTCATTTACAGATATGGACATAGAAAATCTAAATATTAATAACTCCTCAGTTTTGGGGACGTTGATAAAGAGGTTAAAAAGTAGATGCTCCTTAACAAGGAATTTATTATCAAGAATTGCATGAAAATTTTTTGCATTTGGCTCATGACATTTCGGATGTTCTCATTAGCATAGGTCTGAGTATTATTCAGATTAAGCTCTTTACTTGAGAATATTTACAAACAAGGATACTAAAACAATGTTTCATACAATACGACGCCTGTCAAATGAAGAATATTTCTGCTCGACGTTTATTTTCTCCAAAAATAAACGTCAGATTATGAGTATTTAAAGTGAATGTCAGAGGACTACGAACATCTCTGAAGGACCGTATATCATATTACATTAGTGTACTCGTTCATGTACC
>NC_061108.1:94821353-94866353 GCF_015104395.2 Macrobrachium nipponense
GGGACACGAACACCAACACCACCAGCACAACCAACCCAACAGAAACCAAAACAGCAACCGCCTTGGAAAAGGCGCCCGGAAAAGCAAATCATGGTGATGAGATCTGACTTGAGTAAACTGAAAGAGATGGCAGGAAAAAGGCTAAGAAACAAGAAAACAAGGGAGGAACTGAACGAGAAAAACAAAGTACACGAGAGGGGACTAAGCAACACAATAGAGGATGTAAAACAGAGGCTTAAGGCCAAAGCACATAAGATCCAACGATACATGAACAGGAATAAGGGATACCAACAGAACAAGCTATTCGGAACCAGCCTGAAAAGACTATACAGCCAACTAGGAGGGGAAGACAACCACCAAGAAATTCCTGAAGCCGAACCAAGTAAGAGACTCTGGGAAAAATATGGAGCAATCCGGTATCACACAACAAACATGCAACATGGCTTCAGGAAGTCAAGGCAGAAGAAACAGGGAGAATAAAACAAAGATTCACTGACATCATGACAGACACAGTCAGACACCAACTAAAGAAAATGCCCAACTGGAAAGCCCCAGGTCCCGATGAAGCCCATGGATACTGGCTCAAAAACTTCAAGGCCCTACACCCAAGAATAGCAAAACAACTCCAGCATTGTATCACAAATCATCATGCGCCCAAATGGATGACCACAGGAAGAACATCCTTAGTCCAGAAAGACAAGAGTAAGGGAAATATAGCCAGTAACTACAGGCCTATCACCTGCCTACCAATAATGTGGAAGTTAGTAACAGGTATCATCAGCGAAAGGCTATACAACTACCTAGAGGATACAAACACCATCCCCCACCAACAGAAAGGCTGCAGAAGGAAGTGTAGGGGCACAAAAGACCAGCTCCTGATAGACAAAATGGTAATGAAGAACAGTAAGAGAAAGAAAACCAACCTAAGCATGGCATGGATAGACTATAAGAAAGCCTTCGACATGATACCTCACACATGGCTAATAGAATGCCTGAAAATATATGGGGCAGAGGAAAACACCATCAGCTTCCTCAAAAATACAATGCGCAACTGGAATACAATACTTACAAGCTCTGGAATAAGACTAGCAGAGGTTAATATCAGGAGAGGGATCTTCCAGGGCTACTCACTGTCCCCACTACTCCTCGTAGTAGCCATGATTCCCATGACAAAAGTACTGCAGAAGATGGATGTTGGGTACCAACTCAAGAGAAGAGGCAACAGAATTAACCATCTGATGTTCATGGACGACATCAAGCTGTATGGTAAGAGCATCAAGGAAATAGATACTCTAATCCAGACTGTAAGGATTGTATCTGGGGACATCAGGATGGAGTTTGGAATAGAAAAATGCGCCTTAGTCAACATACAAAAGGGCAAAGTAACAAGGACTGAAGGGATAATGCTACCAGATGGGAGCAACATCAAACACATCGATGAGACTGGATACAAATACCTGAGAATAATGGAAGGAGGGGATATAAAACACCAAGAGATGAAGGACATGATCAGGAAAGAATATATGCAGAGACTCAAGGCGATACTCAAGTCAAAACTCAATGCCGGAAATATGATAAAAGCCATAAACACATGGGCAGTGCCAGTAATCAGATACAGCGCAGGAATAGTGGAATGGACGAAGGCAGAACTTCGCAACATAGACCAGAAAACTAGGAAACATATGACAATACACAAAGCACTACACCCAAGAGCAAATACGGACAGACTATACATAACACGAAAGGAAGGAGGGAGAGGACTACTAAGCATAGAGGACTGCGTCAACATCGAGAACAGAGCACTGGGGCAATATCTGAAAACCAGTGAAGACGAGTGGCTCAAGAGTGCATGGGAAGAAGGACTGATAAAAGTAGACGAAGACCCAGAAATATACAGAGACAGGAGAATGATAAACAGAACAGAGGAATGGCACAACAAATCAATGCATGGACAATACATGAGACAGACTAAAGAACTGGCCAGCGACGACACATGGCAATGGTTACAGAGGGGAGAGCTCAAGAAGGAATCTGAAGGAATGATAACAGCGGCACAAAATCAGGGCCTAAGAACCAGATATATCCAAAGAACGATAGATGGAAATAACATCTCTCCCATATATAGGAAGTGCAATACGAAAAATGAAACCATAAACCACATAGCAAGCGAATGTCCGGCACTTGCACAGAACCAGTACAAAAAGAGGCATGATTCAGTGGCAAAAGCCCTCCACTAGAGCCTGTGCAAGAAACACCAGCTACCTTGCAGTAATAAGTGGTACGAGCACCAACCTGAGGGAGTGATAGAAAACGATCAGGCAAAGATCCTCTGGGACTATGGTATCAGAGCAGATAGGGTGATACGTGCAAATAGACCAGATGTGACGTTGATTGACAAAGTCAAGAAGAAAGTGTCACTCATTGATGTCGCAATACCATGGGACAACAGAGTTGAAGAGAAAGAGATGGAAAAAATGGATAAGTATCAAGATCTGAAAATAGAAATAAGAAGGAAATGGGACATGCCAGTGGAAATTGTACCCATAATCATAGGAACACTAGGCACGATCCCAAGATCCCTGAAAAGGAATCTAGAAAAAATAGAAGCTGAAGTAGCTCCAGGACTCATGCAGAAGAGTGTGATCCTAGAAACGGCGCACATAGTAAGAAAAGTGATGGAGTCCTAAGGAGGCAGGATGCAACCCGGAACCCCACACTATAAATACCATCCAGTCGAATCGGAGGACTGTGATAGAGCAAAAAAAAAAAAAAAAAAAAATAATAATAATAATAATAAGGTATTCAGTGAAATCAAGTGACCGTCAACCATACCCATTTGAGACGCTTTTCGCGCTGTACACATTTGTCCAGACTCTTTTACAACCCTCTTTGATCAATATCTAATGTTAAGTTGACCGGCACAAGTAAATGTTTCTCCTAAAATGTGTGAAAGCTCTATTTATACTTGTTACGTAATCTGCTAGTTTGGAGATGCTCCAAGTCTTTTTGATGCTAAATGCCTGGAAAATGAATGTTTGCAGAATAGTGAAAAGGAATTTGGGAACTATGATCAGTATAGGGATATTCATATTGATGTTTTACGATTTTTGTCTTATCTGTGACCTTCAAAATAGTCCTTTCTTAATTATTTGAGGTAAGTGATAAGGGAAATAGGTGTACTTTCCTCCAAGGTTTCACAGCGATATAATAATAACAATAATAATAATAATTATAATAATAATAATAATAATTACAATAATAATAGTAATAATAATAATAATGTCATTCACCAAGGAAATCGTGAAATACAATAGTGAAAGTTAAAGTCTATGATAAGGCTGTCATTTAGGTTAATAAATCTAATTAGACCTGCAACATTCTATACTGCATAAAAAAAGGCATTAGGGAAAAATGTGAGACTCTGAAAAGGGATGGCTATTGTGTTTTAATATTCATCGCCGATGTGCAGCGGTTGAATCATTTTACATTTGAGGAAGCGGCGGAGTACTTGAGCGTCCAGCGTTAGGAAAGTACATTGAGACCTCAATTTTTTAGGGTGGTTTGTACATAGGATGAGAAGTGATGAAAAGCAGTTACTCAGCATAGGAGAATTCAGATGGAGAACTCGAGTAGGTGGAAATTGTGAAAAAGTGTTCTCTTAAGCCGGCTTAATCGTGGTTTGATGCTCTTGAGTACGAAAAATAATCCTGATAAAATACTGCAAAGTATAAAGAAAAAATATTGTGCATCAGATGGTGGTTAACTGTAACCAGATTTCTTCAGTACTATTAGACCTTTGTCTTTTAAATATTTCTTACAAAGGAACTGCATATTGTTGACATAACAGACTGACAGACGAGAGAAATGGAAGGAGAGAGAGAGAGAGAGAGAGAGAGAGAGAGAGAGAGAGAGAGAGAGAGAGAGAGAGAGAGATTAGGCTATCATGAATGAGCGTTACCCATTGTTTGGTTGGAGAACTTTGAGCTTTTTATTTACAGTGCTTTGCTTCAAAACGTACTGTATTTTTTCATCTATGCAACGGATGTGAATGTAAACACGAATATGAATCTGCTTGTTTGCGAATCAGCATTTCCACTTTATTCAAATCTTGTGTTTCCTAGAATACTTGTCATCGCTTATCTTACAAAAGAAAAAAAAAAAAAAATGCGTCGAAGAAACTTCGGCGCAATCGAGTTTTTTTGTTACCGAGTGCAATCAAGGCCACGGAAAATAGATCTATCTTTCGGTGGTCTCGGTATAATGCCGTTTGAGCCGCGACCCATGAAACCTTGACTACGGCCCGGGCGTGGCCTGTCCTATATCGTTGTCTGACGCACGGTTATGGCTAGAGGGCTACAATTTGATATGTTTGATGATTGGAGGGTGGGTGATCTACATACCAATTTGCAGCCCTCTAGCCTCAGTAGTTTTTAAGATCTGAGGGTGGAGATAAAAAAAAGTGCAGACGGACAGCGAAAGCCGGCACAATGGTTTTCTCTACTGAAAACTAAAAAGGAAGATATACAAATTTATTCTTTTGTTATGCAATTGAGAATTTTTTTTCCAATACGTCATTCATTTCCTCTCCTTACCTTCACATCTTCTTTTCATCCCTCCCCTTTTTTTAATTTTCTCAAGAAAAGCAAAAAGAAAAAAACATTCTTTCCCTCTGTTTCTACGCTATTTACCGCCTTTTGTTTTAGTACACATAGTGGCTGCGATTTGAAGGGCTTTCTGTTGGGTTCTCGGGAGCGTTCTTTAGTCCTTCCAGGAAACGGAAAGCCTTCTTGTCATCAGTTTCAAGACAAAGATACCGTCAGATTGGTGTATTGTCATCGCTACACTATAACATTGTTTTTATTAATTTAAGAAAAAACTATCTTTATAATAGTATCTTGTTATAGCTTTGGTTTTATTTCAATATTTCCTTATTCATTGGATGAGCTTTCACTAAAACTTCGTTTTTCTAATATGTTTCACACATGGAAAAACACCTTTATAGATAGTTAATGCAATACATATTCTCGACTAGAGGAATAGAAAGCTCATATATAATAAGGAAAATAAATGGAGGTATGTCTCCTTTTCCCTATAGACACTTCTTGCACCTACACTGAAACCTAGAGCATTCATTGGATAAATGGGCTCCTTACATTTACTATGAACGTTATTTTTATTCTCCCATCATTTGCTTGTGTCTCTTCAGTTTCCACATATTCCCGAAAAATTGTTCCTGTTATCAATCATATTATGTAGTTCTGTTCTGTCACAAACACATCAAGTTCTCTAAACATTTGGCATCATCTTGCTGTCAGCATTCAGCTTCCATTTTCTTTATTTATAAATATTAAACAGTTGTTGTTAAACACAGCAGTTTGCACGAAAACTATATTTTCATTTCATATTCGTTTAAGGGGGCCTATCGCCTGTGGGACAAATATGAAAGAAAACTGTCAAAATATGATAAGAAGGGTTGGATTCTACTTAATCTTCAAAGTGAATACGATTCGTCAACCAGGAAAAATATATATGACTTATCTATTCACATCATGCAAAAAATAAGTATTGCACATGAATAAAAGTAAGCCTCTAAGGAAAAAACAAAAATTTATGAAATATAAAAAATAAGGACAAGTCTTTTGAGAGGCCAAGACCGTCGTCGACTTACTCTAAGTAAGATTTAGGCCTTAATGGAATATGATTTGTGAGTGAGGTTTCTCGTCTGCCCGGGGCGGGGGGAGGGGTGGGGGGAGTAGGACGTGCAAGGAGGTTAGACCCTCCTCGAGGACAAGGGGTTGTGGGGAAGGAGGGGAGGTTGGCGGTGATGGGAATAAGGGCAAGAGCGGCTATTTATTGGGTAGGGAGGCCCCTGGTAGGGTGACTAGGTCTACCGAGAGTTTAGCTCGCCACTCCGCTTGAGGAAGAAAGATGGGTGTAATAATTCACTTATTCGTTGCTGATCCCTAGGCCTGCCAGCTTGGCTGCCGCGGGCCGTCTTCCAGATTTAGAGAAGAAAAATTTGTGGGTCTTGTTGAATGCTGGGTGTGAGATGTTTTTCACAGCCCATTCGCAGGGGAGGGTAAAACTCCGTGATTCAAACAACCACTTGTCGGCCTTATGAATATTCACTCTTGGAGTCAAATCTAAGAACAAGTTATACTAACTTTCATATAAAAGAGAGAGAGAGAGAGAGAGAGAGAGAGAGAGAGAGAGAGAGAGAGTGTATATGCATAAACTACAAATAGATATTTAGATAGACAGATACACAGATTAAGAGTGAGAGTATTTACTTGTGACAAGGTGACATAAACGAAAAGAGAATCATATCTGGTGACAACTGTAAAGTCTACTAGCTTATATACATATGTATATATCTATGTACATTTATGTATTTAAACGTTTCACTTTAAAAGATAACGTTAAAAGATAAAGTCTATGAATTAAAGGGGAGGTAAAAACACATAAGATTAATTGTACATAAAGGAAGCCTGGAATATTTCAATGTTGTTTATAATTTACACTTTAT
Organism: Macrobrachium nipponense; assembly: GCF_015104395.2. Classification (NCBI taxonomy): domain Eukaryota; kingdom Metazoa; phylum Arthropoda; class Malacostraca; order Decapoda; family Palaemonidae; genus Macrobrachium; species Macrobrachium nipponense. The sequence goes on from NC_061108.1 coordinate 94,827,880, forward strand.
AGATTTTAAATATTTCATAAAGTGTAATTTAAGCACTCATTTACAATATACAACAATTATATTGTTAGGCTGTTATTGTCGTCATTGTTCTCAGAATATACTTATTTTCCTTTGTGTAATCCCACTTTTTTATTTTTTTAAAATAAACAATCTTCTTTATCATATCATTTAACGAGTTACTAATTTTGTCGAGCTTGCATTAGCGTCTCTGCGTTCAGAGCCATTTGCATTAAAAGCATGTGCGACAGAGATTCACTTAGAAGGGGAAGCTCATTTGCTTGCTAAATACTTAGCATATAATTATGCAGCATGACCCCCAAATTACCTGCTAATTGGGAAACAGTGGACTTTAAAGGTGAGCGTCATGACAATGGTCATTTCATTATCCCCAAACTTTCTCGAATACCAAATTGGATGTAAAATACCATTAGGGAGGTGCGGTGGTCTTCGTTTATTAATACTAGGTCTTGTACACAGGGAATTTTACCGATAAATTGAAGGCAGCTTATTTGATCTATACACATATATAAATGTTTATATGCAATTAAATGTTATACACAAACACGCAGACACACATGTACACACACACATATATATATATATATATATATATATATATATATATATATATATATATATATATATATATATGCATAGGGATATGGAAGGACACGGCATATTAAATGGTTTCTTTATTCACAAGCGACGTTTCGAGACGGAGTCCCATCTTTTGGATAAAAGTAGAAAATAGATATTACAGTAATACAAAAACACGTTTAAAAAAGAAAACGTCAAACGTAAGAGTAAAATTATTAACAATCGAAACGCTTCTAAGGAAAATTACGACTTAAGAGATTGAAAGGAGGAAAAGTCCTGCCGGTGCTTGTCAGGATGGTGGGAAAGTCAATAAGATGCAAAGGACAAAGTGACATGGCTTTATGCTATATACAAGGACACTGAGGTATTATGGTTGTTTAGTGGAGGTACCAGTTTCTTAATTGCCAAATTTTCAAGAACGAGGAGGTGGTATTCATATGGTGATGACATAATGACCTTAAAGTTATTAGAATCCATGTCTGCCTTACAGAATCTGGAGTGATTTCCGATGCTTGATTGTTCTGGGCTGGATATTTGCTGCCCGCTCGGTAACTACACCTTTATGAGCATCGCATCTCACCTTGAGCAATCGGCGCGTACGTCCTGTTAGGTCTGCTGATGACATCGGCATCAATTGAATATACTACACCAGAGAGCATCAAGGAGGGCAACATATCTTTGTGTTTTGGGAAGCCACCGATAGTTGGAGGATTCACACAAGTCAATCTGGCATCAACTGCTGAAAGTGGTGATTTAAAATTTTCTTAGGAGAAGGTAAAAACTTCCTATTATGTATTTAAGGTTATTTGACGTAATACCTTAGTTTCCGTTTTAAAAGCACAGTACCAGGGGGATGAAAAATGTTATTGATAATTCCCACAAGAGATTTTATTTCATCATGGAATAATTTCCAACTCGATTTTTGGTTTTTAGCCCTGTGGAGGTTGTTGATAAAACATTTAATTTAGAATTATGAAAATAAAAACTATTAAGAATCAGGCCAAGGTCGGTAAAAGTAGGTTTCCCGTAGATGCCCCTGTTAAAGCAGTTATCTTCTCGAAAAAGGCTAATGTCCATTTTCTTCTAAATCACAAGTAAATTTTATATTTTTATGTTTATAGTTAGCATATTGTAAAAAGGACTTGTTATGATACCTATCTTTAAACAAAACAAAAGTGTCATCTATGTTCATCCTATAAAAAAAGTAGTTTAAGAGATGAAGGCCAATTGTCCAGCAGATCCCTTTCAAATTTGAGTATAAAAATATTGACGAATGTGCAGCTTTGAGGGTTGCCCATACCCACACCCTCTGTTTGCAAATAAACATGTCCATTAAAAATAAATGCAGCGTCCCACACTGATAACTCTAACAATTTTCTAAAATCATCGTGTTTAAAGCCATTTGGTATCGTCTTAAGTAAAAATTTTTATATAAAATAAAGCAAACAGTCTCCTCTCCTACACAGGTATATTAGTGTACAGTGCTTCAATATCGAAGCTTGCCATGGTCAGAGTCCTGGCATAAAATACTGTTCTTAAAATCAAAAGAGTTGGTTAGATTATATTCATTTTTAAAAAGATTCTTTAGTGAAGGTGCCAAGAGTTTAGTTACACCACATAAACTATTGAATCCAAAGTAAATCTGATGATGAAATGATATTAATAGATTTCCTCAGAGATTTTAACATCTGAAGAGACAGAACATTCAAATTAGTTTTTTTTTTTTCTTTTAGTACGGAGAGAAAATCTCCCCCTCTCTGTCTGTTTGTCCGTCTGCCTTTTTATCTTGGTATCAGTGCTACTTTATTAAGTACTGTTTGCCTGATGACGTAAAATGATATAACTATTAGTTCAAAAGTAAAACGTCAACTGAATATTATGAAAAATCTCTTATCTTGAACATATTTAAAAAAAAAAGACCTTTCTATAAAAAACCGAACGTTTAATGTCCCATAAAGCACTTAATCGAAGATAGTATTTTAGAACATGGACTTCAATTATTATTAACTAAGAGGATTTCGGAGTTAAGATCGGATTAAGAAATTGGAAGCGACCAGTCAGCCGTACAACATAGAGCGCTTACCAGCAGATAAGCTCTTAATGAAGTAATGGTCCTCGAGAAAGACGCATTTGCTTCTTGGAGGAATAGGATTTTGGTTAGAATTATATTTCCTTTTACTAACTGCTACACGATCGTACTGACACTTTTAGAACAATATATATATATATATATATATATATATATATATATATATATATATATATATATATATAATATATATTACTAAAAATCACGTTATTTATTTACTAACTGAAGCCTCGAAGATGTGTTAATTACACGAAGGTACTCGGCACTCCGTTGTTTCTTTTTAAACTATATATATATATATATATATATATATATATATATATATATATATATATATATATATATATACTATATATATATATATATATATATATATACATATATGTGTGTGTGTGTGTGTGTGTGTGTGTATAGACACAATTAGTCAATGAGCTATCATGATGAAGATAGCCTGATATCGGTGGTAAGCATAAAAACCGGATTCGACTGGCGTATTCACAGCTAAGTCTATATTTACATTTATCTTGATAGCCAAGTGGTCAAAGCCACTGTTTAACGTTGTTTTTATACCAGGGAACGCTTCGAATCCCAACGGGGACGAAGCAATTATATGTAATTTCCCTTAGGTGTAAGTTATTCCCAGGTTACTGTGAAATCAAAATAAGAAATATTTGCGGCATGATATTTCAGACAAAAATATTATATATATCTAAATATAATATATATATATATATATATATATATATATATATTATATATATATATATATATACCATGGTGTAGCTTCAGGGAATTGACAGGTCAATGGCCACTGCCAGATATTTTAAACTACTGATTCTTGGATGAACACGAAGTGCAGAAAGCTCCCACAAATTCATTGGCGTCATACATCTACACAGGAGACTCATTAGCAGCTCGTCAAAGCCCCGTACACAAACTTTATCATTCATTTCTGTATTTCAAATGCTCAGGTTCTTTCAGTATATTAAGGACCTTACTTTCCGTTATGTCTTCTGTCCATCCATCTAGCTCTTTCTATATCTTTTCCTTCTACTTCCTAACACTTTCAAGTGTGAAATTTATTCAAATTTTTTTTTTACTTCTGCCTAGATATGAGAAAAAATTCAGAGCATAAATACATAAAAAAAGGAGACTAAAGCCTCAGTTCAAAACTGTGAGGTAATAACCTCGCACCGTATATGAAGGCGAACAGACACTGTACAAGAGAAATAAAGTCTTTTATCTTCCTTAGTGGTCTTTCTCTTTTTAAGCGATTCTTTTCCACTCGGATCCTGCAAATAGCGTTTGAGGGTTGATGCATAATTCATGATGCATTTTCCAGTGGGTGTTTTTCGACTTAGCACCAGCATCAGTGGAATGAAGTAAAAGTTGAAATATATCGCTTTCTGTTTTCCGTCCGTTTTTTTTTTTTTTTCTTTTTTGTAAAGAATGCGCCGCGGAGGCGAGTTTTATGGCCATTTCTCAACATCGTCGTGGCCCTTTTGTTTTCTTTTCATTTCCGTCGACTGATTTGTTTTCATAACTCAGAAAAGATAAGGTACATTTGCTTTGAATAAATGAATTAGTTAAAGCAATGTTTAACCGGGATATGATATTTATTATATCACATTCTGATATGGAATTGAAAAACTGACTAAACAAATAAGCAATGTGCTGAAGAAAGTTTTCTGTCCGGTGTTGGCCTCAACCGTGGCCCATAAAACTTAGCTGCGGCCCATGAAACTCAGCGAAGGTCCGGTGGTGGCCTAAGCTTTTGGTACTTTTAGCGCTGTCAGAAGTACGATTAAGGCTAACTTTGACCTTAAATACAATAAAAGCTACTGAGGCTAGAGGACTGCAATTTGGAATATTTGATGATTAGAAGGTGGTTGATCAAAAAACCGAATTGCAGCCCTCTGGCCTTTGTAGTTTTTAAGATCTGAGGACGGATGGACAGGCAAAGTCGGCACAACAGTTTTCTTTTACAGAAAACTAAAAAAAAAGTTGGAGAAAGGACCCTCATAAACCATGATCTGGCTTCAGGATTCAGGAATATCACTATTTGTTTTTGTCTCAGTCTCAGGAGGAAGAGTTTGGTGTAAGGTCAACAAAACTGACTGCGCTTAAGTGACTACAGCAGCCTTTACTCCTCAGCAGTCGCTGGTAAAAAAAAATGAATCCCTTTTTCCTCTTTGTGCAGACAACCGTGGTTTGTTTATTTGGGTCTGGAGAATCTTTCTTCTTGTTTGTCTTAATATTTTTCCTTAATGCTTATAAAGTCTCGGTTTCCTGGAATGCTTATCGTTACCCATATTATCAAAACAAGAAAACAAAAAGGTGGTTACGCTCTGTTGTTTATCAAAGAATTTTATTATTCTTTTCCTGGATTCCGGCATTGAGTTCCTCTTCGGATCTGAATGGACTTCTCGTCTGTTTCCATTTGCTCAACAGAGCATTCTTGCTTGCATAGCACACACTATTAAACTTCCTCTGTTTTAGTGCGCATAGCGGTTACTATTTGAAAAGTTCTCTATTTGCTTCTCGTAGGAACGTTCACTTGTCCTCGCTGATAACGGAATTCCGTCCTGTTCGGGTTCCGTGTAAGAAATGTATCTTTTAGAAAGGCGTATCGTATAAAGTAGGGTATTATCGTCATTATGGAAGTAGGGAATGAAAGAGCTATATTTTTATATCTATGTAAACATATATTTATCAGATAATTATTATTTACCTTATAAAAATCATGTTAGCATAAACCCGGCTCTTTCATATCTGTCCCTAAGGTAATTAAAAACACACAAACGCTGACAAACATTCGAACGAATATATTCGCACAAAGTATTAGCATCTAAATAGCTACTTTATACACAGAACACTCACTAGCACCTTAGTTACTACAGTTGCTTAGACATTCACACTACTTGTGAACTAACTTTGGTAGCACATAACGCTATTTAAATACCTCCATCAATATACCAAGGAGACAATTTGGGTTCCTTTCTCTACTTTCTTCAAGTTCTCAAATACCCTCTTTAATCAAAACCTATACTACTTCTCCCTTTCTTCTCCCGAGGCTCATACCATTGTGATATACTTAGGTCCTTCTTTTAAACTGTATTAACCTTATTACTTCCTACAGTCACGGTGTTACCCTTTAATCATTCTAAGTAGATAAATACTTGCTCATTATGTCTCATACTGACTTTACGTTTACGTGCAATCGAGTTTGGTCGCAAGGAAATACCCAGAAAGGATTGGCTTGGGATTTCATAACGACTAGGCAGAAGTAAAATACAGTTTTATCAATGATGGTGAAACAAGTATCTGGAAATCTGCCTAACTTTCCAGTATATCCGCATGGTCAAATTCTCGTGATCTAAAATAGAAATAAAATAAAAGATAAAAAAACTAAAAAACTAAAGGTATCTTGGGAAATTAATCACGCTTCCCTACCTAAATATAATTTTGTTGTCAGGAACAAAATGCTTCTATTTGGGTTAAACAAAATGCTTCTATTTAGATCCAACCCTCCACAAAATATTAAGATAATCCCTAAGCAAATCTCACAAATCATCTCGATGTTTAATTCTATATATATTACCTTGGCAGCTGAAGAATACATAAACTGTTATGTATGCAGAATTAACCACCGTAGCCAGTTTTTAAATTGTGGGTACCGTAGATCAGTCTGATAGAAAAAAAAGTGTCCGATCCCTTCACCTGGAATAATTCAATTGCAATCAGGTTGCATGTGGCAACTCCTAGTTCGCAGATCGTCAATAGGTACCTTTGTGAATAATGATACCCCGTTGAAACTCACAAGTCTGAATTTACTATTAATGTGTACATTATTACTGATTTGCCAAACAAACTAAATAAATATTTTAGATATTCATTTAATCTTATACGAATTTTTGAAGCTCTTTCTACATTATTTTCTAGTCGCTTATCAATTCAGTTAGTTATATTGGAGTGAACTATATAAAATGTATGACTTCCTTATCACCAAAGGATGTTATTTAAAATAAACATCATTGTGTGTTTTTCCTAACTGGGGTAATTGTTGCGACATTTATTTCTGTAGTGCTTTACCTAAAAACTCATTTTAACAACAATACTAGTCACCCCAAGTGCACCGTTATAACAGTTCGGACAAATATAATTTACTCGCAATAGTTTCGGTTTGGGAAACAGCAAATTGCTGTTCAGTTCAAAACTCACTCACAGTAAACAAAAAGCTGCGCATTTTTACTACATTTCAATATAGATAAGGACGTGACTCGAAGTGTCAGAGTAGAAACAAAAAAAAAAACTCACACACATAGGTATGTGGATGTTATGTTTATAGGTATATCAGTTTAAATCGATCACTCTATAATATAGATTTAATTTTTTTCAGCTGGATGGAAGGGAACAATGCCTTTTCATTCAGGGATCTAAGCGACCTAACGTTCATAATTGTACTTTATGAATTTTCTCGTATTACTATTACTGCAACCACGACAACTATTCTGGAATGAGATAAGTATCAAAGCATTTTTTGTGTGTACTTTAATGTCTGTTACTTCGAAACATTTTATTTTGAAAATAATCACTTAAAGAGAATAGGAACCAAAATTTAATGGCCACGTGGATCACCAAGTAACTTTCGTAATTGGTTTTTAATCATATGAACGAACGGGGCCGAATTTCGATATGCACATTTCATCGATCTTTCAGTTCCCTACTGTGACGCGCTTTTTCCAGTCAAATCGGTATGAGACTAAAGGTGCCGTAGGAACCGGTGGTATTTGAGTAGTTAAAGGCCTTTCTCGTTGTATTTTACCAGTAATTCTACTTTCCTTCCCGATTTGATTTTATATATTCAATAATTTAAGAAAATAGTACTGTTATTTCACCTTTCGCGTCCTCTCTCTCCTTTATAATCGCAGAATTTGTAGTGTTCGAATCAAGAAAAGTTATGCACAGTAAAGAATTAACTGTCGTTTGCTGTTTGAACGACCGGTGGCTCTGATAGTTCAGGTGTTTTGGAGGCAGAAAGTGAGGTCAGATATTTTCATCTGCTTGTTGAAGATTTCTGAATATAAGACAGGCTTCATCTTTGCAAGTACTTAAATGAAATCCCCCCCTCCCCATCAGTATCGTTATATCCCTTTCCCACCATTCCTTACCCTACCCTTCCACCACCATTACCCTACTCCCTATTGGCAATGAACATTTAAAAATATCATTGATCGAGGAGGCAGAATTTTCGTGAAATAATTTCAAGATTTAAATTTACATTTGTGAATGACAATCGATGCTACCAAGTGCTTTTGAACTCTCATTAGGTACTATCTGCTTGCAGTGGTTTATTAGGTAATATCGTGAAGGATAAAAGGTGCTTCTGTGATCACTTTTATTCGATTGCTGTGTAATTTACATTTTAATGTTTTACTCTTTTTTTGATATAAGGAATGCCATTTGAGTCTTGCGATAATCTGTTGTCCATATTTGGATTTTATGAGTGTTGCTAGTAATCTAATTGGGTGGTAATTCAAATTTCATTATTTTCTTAGGCTGTTGCAACAGGTACGAATTTTACTTTTATTTCCAAGTATCTCTTTAAAGCTCGTGTTAGCCGGATATTTCCATCTGTTCTGTTGCTGAGTTATCAGGATTTTTCATCCAAGGTTGAAAGTGGAAACGCGAAAGAAAGCCGGCAAAACATAGGTAAATTTTCGAAAGGAATTCAAGTATGCAATTAAGTGAAGGGTTTCATCATTGTTACGACTGTTACCACCGCAACGACGACAACTATTCTCGTTTGAAATTGATATTGAAAAATATATATTTATTATTACTATTATGTCTGCTACTTCCAATGTGTTTGTTATGAAAATATTTATTATATAAAGAAAATAGGCACCAGAATTTAACATTATGATGTCGCCAAGTACAGAACTTCGTACATGATTACTTTAAATTATATGATTGAGAAGGTTACCTCCGTGCACTGTTGGCATCATGGGGTGGCGCTTTTGCGTGTGTCCTGCCGATCAGTTTCTGCTTCCGTCTCCTACCTCCACATTTGTATTTTGCTCTCTCTAGGCCTCAGTTTTGTACGATGCTGTTCCCCTTAACACTTAGGGTCTGTTAGTTCGAATTCTATTCAAGAAAAGGGTATTAATTATTGTATGTGACTCGGTTGAAGACTACTGTTGTAAAATGTGATGAAATTATTGTACGCTGAATGTTTGTACAATTAGAAAAAAAAGTGCTATTTAAGTTATTAAGTGCTATATATGAAAAATAAAATGGATATTGTTCCTCAACATAATGACATAAAATAATGTGTTGTGCACATTGAATATTTTAAATAAAAAAAATTAACGTCAGGGGAAAAGAAAAAAAACGGATGGAGGATTGCCATTTATTATTGTATTATAAAATTCAAAAGCAGTAAAAATTATGAAACAAGTAATTTGATTAAAATTCTTAAAAAATAAATATTTAAATCCTTAAAATAAAGAACATAATGAATGTTTAACATTATCTCTCGGCAATAATTGAACTAGTCAATCACAATAGCGGGTGATATATATATATATATATATATATATATATATATAATATATATATATATATATATATATATATATATATATATATATATATATAATATACTATATATATATATATATATATATATATATATATATATATATATATATTATGGAACTACCGTAGTAAAGTAACCTGTACTACGGTGGTTCCATAAATATATTTGTATATATATATATATATATATATATATATATATATATATATATATATATATATATATATATATATATATATATATATATATATAATATATATATATATATATATATATATATATATATATATATATATATATATACATATATATATATATGTATATATATATATATATATATATATATATATATATATATATATATATATATATATATATATATATACAGTAGACCCTTGACTCACGAACACAATCCGTTCCTAGACCTTGGTCTGTTCCAAATTGTTCGTGACTCGGAGCTAATTTCCCCATAAGGTTTAATGGGAATAATATTAATTGGTTCTCGACCCCTACGAACCAATATATATTATGTATATTTTGCCTTATTTTACACAGATAATGTAAAAGTCAGTGTAAAAAACCTTAATATATCTAATAATATAATTTAAAATGGTAAACTAACACTATAAAAACGTTTGTAAAGTGAACACTTACTATGACTGGCGAGACTTCTGGCTTGACGGACAAGAGAAGAGGAGGGTGTGGGTGGGGGGGAGGAGGTTATTGTGCGGAAGGAGACCCTCCCCCATCCAGGTCGGGGAGATCTCGTTCCGGAGATTCAACTCTTCTAGGTTTTTTTGGTGAACGTTTAATCACAAACTTATCCAATGTCTGTTGCCTTTTCCTTCCTTGCATAACTTTTCTGAAATGGCTCATTAAATTTTCATTGAGCATATTCACGATCCTGTTCGTAACAATTTTGTCCGGATGATACAATTCAAGGAAGCACTGGACATCATTCCACTTTTCCAATGCGGCTTTTATCACATCACTGCTGACATCTGTAACTTCCTCCCCAGCCTCCTCTTCGTCAGTTGATTGCTCCCGAGCAAGTTGCTCCTGCTGCTCTTTGTGGAGTTGAACAAGTTCGTCCGCAGTCAAATCTTCTGAATGTTCAGCGACCAATTCTTCAACATCTTCGTCGTTGACTTGTAGACCCATACTGTTGCCCATGGACACAATTTCTTGCACAATCTCTGCATCGAAGCCCTCAAAGTCACGGACAGTTACGCACTGGGGCCAAAGTTTCCGCCACGCAGAATTTAATGTGCGGTACGTAACTTCAGTCCATGCGTTATCAATGAGGGTTATGCAGTGAAAAACATTAAAGTGCTTCTTCCAAAATTCTTTTAAGGTTAATTTTGTCTCTTCAGTTACACGGAAGCATCTGGAGAAGAGCGCCTTCGTATATAATTTCTTAAAATTGCTAATGACTTGTTGGTCCATGGGCTGGAGAACAGAGGTCGTGTTGGGTGGAAGGAACTTGAACTGAATGAAGTCATGTTCACTGCAGTCAGCCAAGGTAGTAAGGGTGTGCCGGGGCATTATCCATGATCAGAAGGCACCCGCTAGGGGTAGCTTGTTCTCTGTTAGGTACTGACTCACGGTCGGCGCAAACACTTCATCAATCCACTCCATAAACAAGTTCCGTGTCACCCATGCTTTTGTATTGGCCCTCCACATTACAGGCAGTCTGGCCTTATTTACGTTGTGCTGCTTAAAGGCACGCGGGTTATTTGAATGGTAGACAAGTAGCGGCTTTAGTTTCAAGTCGCCACTTGCGTTGAGCATAACAAAAGCGTAAGCCTATCCTTCATTGGCTTGTGGCCTGGGAGCGCCTTCTCTTCTTGGGTGATAAATGTCCTGTTGGGCATCTTCTTCCAGAAGAGGCCCGTTTCATCACAATTGAAAATCTGTTGAGCGACGTATCCTTCGGCCTCCACGAACTCGGCAAACTCAGTCACGAATGCCTCAGCAGCAGCCTTGTCTGCGCTAGCAGCCTCACCATGCCTAATTACAGAGTGAATTCCAGTTCTTTTCTTGAAGTTATCAAACCACCCTTTACTAGCCTTAAAATCATCTGGCGTGGCACTAGTAGAAGGAGTTTCCTTCAGCAAACTCTGATACACTTGCCGAGCTTTCTCGCAGATGATCGGCTTGTTTACACTATCACCTGCCATCTGTTTCTCATGTACCCACTTCAAAATTATTTTTTCTGCCTCTTCGAGGGTTTTGCGATCTCATCTTGGTTAGTACTGTCACTCCCTTCGCAACATTTGCTTCTTTAATGGCATCCTTGTTTTTCAAAATTGTCGAAATTGTCGACTTGGCCATCTTGTACTCACTTGCGATATCGGTCACGCGAACACCACGTTCAAACTTTTCTATAATTTCTTTCTTTATTTCAATGGTTATCTTCCTCTGCACCCTCTTCTCACCATCACTCTTCACTTTCTTACTTTCACCACCACTCTTCACTTTCTTAGGGCCCATTATGAAGAAAATCACAAGTTTTAGCGCAAAAAATGCTAAGCGAATTGACGAACGTCTTGTACACAATGAGATGAGACAAAGAGCGATGCGTGGGTGACGCCGTGCGTGGGCGGCTGGAGGATGGCTGTTCCCATGGCAACTCAAACGCTCTCACGTGTGCTGGGCGATTTCGCGCATTTTTCAAATGTTTGTGTCTAAAAATTAGTTTGTGAAACAAAGTGAATTGTTATTTTCCAGAAATTTCCAGCATTTTTCAAATGTTCATGTCTCAAAATTAGTTCATGACCCAAACAGAATTTTTATTTTCCGCATTTTTTTTTGTTCGTATCTCAAAGTTAGTTCGTAGGTCAAGGGTGAAATTTTACCTATAATTTTGGTCGGGGATCGAGTTGTACGTGGGTCAATGCGTTCGTGAGTCAAGGGTCTACTGTATATATATATAGCTCAACGATTACACAAAGGCTCAAGTTGCTATGTAATTTTCCATTTAAATCGGTATACGAAAAGAAATTATTGCCATTTCTCACAGAGCTGACTGCTTAGCAACACATTCTCCTGCGTCTCCATACTAACCAATCCATTCCTAGTGATTTTTTAGTAGTTTGAATGCGGGTCCGTCGGATATGGATTAGACAGGAAGGTGGTCACAGAGCTTTCACTGGAAACAATGTTAGCGCAAAAATCGCGAAAATACATCTTGTATGGGTTGCGTAAGTGCTTTAAAAGTATGAACAAAATGTAGAAATAACTGAAATATATTTACAAAACCTTCGAGCTCTGCATTTTGGCGATGAGTTGTCAAGTTATCCAAAAGAAGATAGAAAGATGGATAACTAGATAGTTATCTGGATAGAAAGATAGTTTCGAGCTATTTTTTCGCAGCTTGGTATTTATCGGGATTTTTTAGCAGTTTTGGGGTTAGTTGTCAAGTCATCTAAAAATAGTTAGCAAGATAGTTAACTAAATAGATAGTTTCGAGCTAATTTTGGTAGTTTGGTAATTTTCGGCACGTTGGCTTAGTATGATGTACGCTAAAATAGATCAATTCAAAGGTAGGGCACGAAGCCGGGTAGGACACACGCTAAAATGACACCCATCAAGGGCTAGACCTTAGTACACATTACTAAAGGGTGTTTGCAGGGACCCTGCAGCCACTAGCTGCTCTGAGTTTTTAGCCTTCCATTGTTGCTTTCTGTCTTCAATCTTGCTGTGCAGTATTCCCTTTTCATTGTTTTGAGCACTGAATGGCAGAAAGTGTGAATGCTTAACGTGACAGCCTAATTTCTTAAATTTAAATGAAATTATCAAGAGGACCTCAATGAAGCAAAGACCAGAATGCAGTTAAAAAAAAGTCACAGGTAAAATAAGTCACGGAAAAGTCACATGAATCTCTCCTGGATATTGACACCTAAGTATTTTAATCCAGTTTGTATCCACCTTTGTGTCGTGTTTAGTACATGCCCGTTGGGGATTACCGTAAAAACATAAACAAAAGACTAAATTAATGTGGCCTTTTTTTCATGTGACGTTTTCATAGCCAAAATTGACTTGTTTTTTTCTTTGATTTTTTTTTTCCTGTGACTTTATTACTGGCCCCCGAAAGACCAGCGGTCACGTCAGGATTAGCACTCTAGGTTAAGTCAGGATAAAATATATCCCTGTAGTTGCACTTACTGTCTGTGGGCTACGTTTCCATCTATGGCTACCTATCCACTGCCTTTCAGTAAATTTTTTTCTTTTATTAAGAAAATATACATTCTTAAAATTTGTAATATGGTATATACGTCATAATATATTTACATAAATGAAATTAATAATTAGGCTATATTAGCTATTTTACAATTTTAATATTCATCTATTTAATAAGTTTTTAAATTACAAACATATTGACTCGTGAATACTTTTTGGACAGAAGTTTTAAATCCTTGTTTACTTACAGGCGATAACATTTTGGAAAGTATGTAAAAGCTGTTTGATAGTCTATAAACAAATGGGTAGTTATATGATATCAACAGACACAGGAATCAGTATTGTTTTTGCCACGAGGAATAGTGGCACGGGAAATACAGACATGATTAGAAATAGCACTGGCATATTCCACTGTATTTTCATTCCTTCGAAAATAGTGTTCTTATGCAAAACGTTTGCAAATGCCATATATTGAAATATTGTCGACTTTGTAAATTAACAATGTTACATTATATCGAAACACCACAATTCTAGTTTATTTAAAATAAATAATTGACAATAGATTATTTAAAGCCTTTGCGGCTCAGTAATGCATCGAGTAATGGTAAAACAAATATATTGATATGTGATACAATGCAATTTTCCCAAGCCATCCCATGCATCTGCTCCCTAAGTCACAATAAATAAATTTTTTTTTATTTATTTAGCGTTTGTTTATAGAACAAAAGCAACAGGCAAAGGTTAAAGGCTAGTCTCAAAAATGTGTTCATCCTCTTCAATGAACTAAACATTTTCCAGTTAACAGTAGCTTATAACTATTCATATTTCATTAGATCATTTCTGAAGCTACAGTGTTTGGTTAAGTTTGTAACGGAGGTTGATGGGAGATTAAGTTGCTGATGTAATCTATAGAACTGCTGCTTTAATAAGCTCTTATAACTTGGTGAAAATACATAACTGACCTACCATATTTAGTCCAAGTAAAATATCAAATCCGAAAATTAATAACGTAGAATATAAGACTAACAATCAATGCCAAGGAAAATTAGGATGTTAAATATCGGCTACACGCAAACAAGTTGCTTTCTAAAACCTTTCGAAAATCTGTCAATACATCTAAAGGATTTCAGAATCGGGAGTCTTGGGCAAGGCAATTCTTGAAAATCCTGTCAAAATATGATCAATTATGTAATGTACTAACTTGCTCATGGCGAAAAACACAAAGCCCTCCCCTGTACTCCATGTGGATTTTTATGCATGGATTACCTTTGGAGCGAAATGTGACAAAAAACATAAACATATATATATAATATAAGAGATATATATAGATATATATATATATATATATATATATATATATCTATATATATATATATATATCTATATATATATATTATATGATAGATCTATATATGGATGGCGTTTCTTCTTATCACTTGATTTCGTCATCACCGTATCTAAAATGCGTTTATCATGCCTTACTATTGTTGCATTACCGTGATTCAGTACTTTTACATATCCTGAATTCCTACGATAAATAAAATATTCATTTTAATCATTAACAGCCATTATCTAACTTATGACCGCTCTTAAGTTACTCTATTCACATCAACCGTCATAAATCATACTCTTGTCTGATAGTACCACCTAGCGGCCGCGCGACGAATGAGATTAGGATCCGTGCGAGTAAAACTGCGTTCTGTTGTCCTTGCCTGGTAACTCCCATAGGAAAAACTACAAATCTCGTTCGTTTAGTCGCCGGTATCGTTTGAGGGTGTTTTATGATTGCTGAAAGTTGCTGCGGTTCTTCGCTTGGTCGTCTGCCGTTGTAGGTATTCGTGAGTAAACGTAAAGTTTTTGAGTATTGTGAATATCTCATAGAAGTATTTCAGCTTACATTTTTTGTGATCTTTGAATTAAATACTGCTGCTGGCATATTGTAAGATATAGTTTTGGGTTTGAAGTATAACTAGTTTTAATTAAACTTAATTGTTTTTTTTCTAACTTGCGCTGATAACTTTCCCCTCAAGTGTAGGTTGAGACTTGATAAACTGGTCGAAGTGTCTAGTGTTTCGTGGGATTAATTGTTGCGTAATTTGGTCTCGCTTTTACCAAGTGGTAAGCGGGACGTTCCAGTTTAGTTTCTTGTTGGAAATTAGTGTTCACACTGATCAGGATTTTATGAGTTTCTAGTAGTGTGATGTTTAAACATTTCAAACTTTAGCAGATTTTAAAGTTAGATTTTCTGTTGCTAGCAGTTTGCTGTTTTTTCTTTTTAGTTACTGCAGAGTTTGTAGGCGACTTTTAACATTAATTTTCATATCTGGTTTTTATATTTTGAGTTTCTAAGTTTGGTAAACATTTAAAACTTTAGCATATTTTCATTTTTTTTGCTAGCAGTTTTCTGTTTTTTTCTTAAAGCATCAGTTTTATTTACTGCAGTTCATAACTTTTGAACAAAATGTTACTTGTATTTTCATATTTCACTTTGGTAGAGCATCTGAGCACATCTGAGTACATTGTGCTGTAGAAATTGGAATAGTTAATGTTAAACTTATATTTGGACATCCAAATATAACTAATAAGTTTACATATGAGCTCTTATTTACCTGTTTGCTATTTACACCTGTTTGCTATTTGTTTGATATTTGATGTTGAGGTGCCTTCAAACTATTGACTTTTTAAGACTTCATAGTGGTTAGGTATCCCAACGTTGAAGGTTTGTTGAAAACTTATATTTTTACTAGCATCCAGTGTGTTTTGGATACAGGATTGTTTCAGTTTTAGTCATGAAATTCTTAGATGCATTTCATAATGAATGTCAACGTTTTAAAGGTTTAAAATGGAATTAAAATGGAGACAAAACCTTCCTTAAAGCGTGTTACACTATAATTGGAAGATTTACTGACCAGTCACAATTTTACAGTACTAGACTGATGCTATTTGATCACCACTGGACCTGCTGTTTCCAGGGACTACGATGGTAACTATTTTTTTCTCCAGAATAATGAGTAAGTTAATTTACTGTTTTGTGCAACCAAAACCATTTTTAGCAAGCTACTCCTCCCCCTTCAAGGGCGGAGCCCCTGAAGGGGGAGGATCTCCAATGGCATACGGTGGACTACGGTCCCCCGTATGTCAGAAGGGCTTGCTAAAAAAATAATAAATGGTAAATTTAAGTTCAGTTTGGTTAGTTTGGTAAGTTTACGATTGAAATCTTCAAAACTTAGGAAGTCTTTCATTACATAGAGCTTAGAACTTGGATATAGATTGTTAAGTATTAACAGCTGTTATAATTATGGTTATTTTAGAACTCTCTATTCAAATGTAATTTAATTTTACTTTTAAAGATTTTTAAGTTTTCAGTTAAGTTTTAGTGAAGGTGTTAATGATACTTTATTTCTCCGGCCATTACTTGGTTCTAATTTGTCTTAATGTGCAACTAAACTAGCGGAATTAAAGGAAATAAGTTATTTACTCCTGTAACTTAAGTCTTAAGTGTAACTAAACTACTATGAGATTCAGGGCCTCTGTAACACTGTTTTTTCGCAATAACTTTTTATCTATGCATTTCATAAATATAACTCTTATTCAGAATACATATTATATCAACACATAAATTTTGAGTATTCTGCACTACGTAGGTTGAATAAATTTGGTACTTATAATTTATGTGACCTTTTTTGAAGACGGGCCAACTTACTCAGAAAAAGTTTCGAACGCACTCGTTACGTAACTTATGACATCATTTCTTCCCTCTTTCTCGATGGATGATTGGCTATACGTAACGAAGGCTAAACCTCTGGCAACAATGACTTACAAATTTAAATACAAGCAAAGCAGTACACCTTTATGAACTCTGGAACCTCCCCACTGATAATTGTCATAATGAACAAACCAACAAAATGTTAATAAATACAAAAACACTCGATTATTAGTCTAGCTCCCAAACTAAGTTTCCAAAGAAATTAGTCTACTTTATAGGTCACAATCAGATTGACAAGATGTAGGGAATAGTTGGTAATTATCAAAAACATAGTAGACAAGCTTGATTTGATAACTGCTATATCCAATGTCAAGCAATTTTTATTTATTGGCTATCTACCTATTTACTGAAAAAAAAAAATAGCCGGTACCGTATATTGGCTTTAAACCTTAACCAATAATTATCGTCAGAATGGTGACTTCATGAGGCTCCACCCACTTTCGCCTAGTTATAACTCAGGATAACACTGAAGGCTACCATGGACATTGTTGGCTTAGAAAATTTAACTTCTGGCTATAGAAAGTAATCTCTCGAGTAGTTGTAAGAAGTGCTAAATGATCCTCAAGGATCCCAGCAGTTGGCCTAAACGTTTAATTCATTTATATTACTGCTATACTGTTGCGGCACTACTGCTACAGTAGTATTACTACGCTAGCACTGATACCCCACCCACATCTATGTATCGTACCGCCATTCATAAAGTCTTTGGGTTTCAGAGCCGATGGAGTTTGTCTGGTGGATGGGCGGGGCAACATTTCGTCAAAATTGTTTACCTTGCTTACGTAATGAATGTTTTTAGACTCTTGGCTCGTAATCATTGGCCATGGCGTCGGCTAGATCATTTTTACTCTATAAAAATTACAACTATCGGGTTTAGGTTATTGATAATGCTGACAAAATTTGTGTGGTTGTAAAATATACATATGTCAACTTTCAGCTACATCCGATGCTTTGACAAGGAGCAGAGTCCAAAAAACCGTGTTACAGAGACCCTGAATCTCATAGTAGCGGAATGAAAGGAATTTTAATCCTTGGTTCAAAGTTTGCGCTTATCTACTATTTATCTTTTATCAGTTTACACCATGTTATGGAAGTTAAGGAGCAGTGACTTAATTATTTGATTCTTTGCAGGTCTTGGTGGCGAGGGCTTTTATTGGCAGTTACTGGGCGGAGATCCTGGATTTAGAGTAAATGGATCTGCTGGGAACTTAATGGATTACGCAGAGTTAGAAATTTTATCTTAACCTGGGTGAACTGAATTATTGTAAAACTAGGAGCCATTGTATCTTCATGGATTATGCGCAGATTAAGCAATTTTCTCAACGTGATTGAACTGAAGTTTTGCAAAACGAGTAAGTAAGATTTTCAAATGAGCTATGTACAGTTTTCAAGGATTCCTTAAATGGTATTACAACGTGCTTGAACTGAAGTATTGCAAAACTAGTAAGTTTTAAGATTTATGAATAAATAGTGAGCTATGTACGGTTTTCAAGGATCCTTTAGATGGTATTAGACTAAGTAGTTGATATTGTAATTGTGGAATAAACTTTTAATTGCATATTAGTAAAACTTAAATCCTAAAACCCGTGTATTAGAGTATGTACTACGAATAAATTAATGGTTTTTTAGTCTATTTGGATGTGGATTTCTATTAAACATTCCCTGAATTCCTGAATCTAGCCTGCTTTAGATTTAAAAGAATGAAGGAAAGTATCTGTATATTGCGTGTAAAACTATCTTATTAACCATCGAAGTTCATGGCTATACCCTGAACAGATGTCAGGGTTCCAAATAGGTTTACATTATTTTTCATGCCTTGCATGTACACGTGTATGGGGTGCGAGGATTGGTAGATTTAAGTCTCCTACGAAATTTTAACCAGATTCAGAGCTATTTTATTCTTGTTACCGAAGAGCTCATTTATACAGGTAACAAAATTAGTAATCATGAATGATGACCGGCATCAAAATATCTTTAGTAATTCGAAGACAGTTAAAGTAACTATACAGCTGTTGGCGTTTTCTCTTGAGGCGGCCAACTGTTATGTTATCTAATTATTGTTATTAAGGTTTGCTGTGGAAGCTTGCATGAAAGTGGAAATTAGAAAACACTTATAAAGTTCTGTTGCAGAGCTAAAGATAATTTAGAAGATACAATGGGGTTGGTAGTCAGAGAAAGGGAATGGACACTGGTATATATCGACAATCTATTGATAACCCTGGTTAAGTTTTTGTGGATTACGTTGAGCTTGATGACTGTAAATGCAGTATAGGTAAGACTGAGTGAAGGAAATTCAGAGTAGAATATGGAAATGGAGACAGGCAGTCTGAAGAGAGTCAAGGTGCAATGTGTTGCAAATGTTGATTACTGAGGTTTTGTCTGAATACGTAGATGAGTGAGCGGCTGATTTGGTATAACAGGATTATATAGGAGGACGCCTCCAATTGTATTGTAATATCTCTAAATAAAGCGTGAGAGAAGCCAGGAAAAGGGTTAGATATATAAAAAAATTACAAGGATGAAATAACGGTGCCTCGAGTAGAATGATACAGCGTTATATGGTGGTATAGAATGAGTCTCTGGCATATAAAGGGCGTGAAAGTGTATCGTATGGGAAATACTGATAGTGGGTATCTGGTTGAGTAAGGTTATGCAGTAAAATAGCTTCTCCCCCCCCCCCCCCTTAAGTAACTTAAAAATTGTTTGTGTTGCCGTTTTAGAGACCATTCTTTTTCATTTCCCTGATTCATTCTCTGTGGTGCAGAGTAGGTTCAAACACATTAGGTGTTCATTTAAGCTGTTTCAAAGTCCAGGTCCGTTATGTGTAACAGAATGGGCGACTGGAATTATTGTTAAAAGCAGTTACCAAGCATTTTTCTAAACTTCAAAACACGTTCAGTGTGTAGGCTGTATAATATAAAGCTAATGAAATTTTTTTATTAAGATTTTGTAGAGTGGGGGATAAAAGTAAGGTTATAAGATAAGATTGAAGTAATGGAACTCGGAAAAATGGAATGAATGAGAGCATGGAAGATAGAAGAATGTCTGTGGTTAATTCGTATAGCCTTTTGGGAACAATGTAACACGAGAGGAAGTTATTAGATAAGGAGGTCAGTGAAGGTAACTAACTCGGCAGAAGTTCTTGAAGAGAAAATGTGCATGCATATACGGAAGTAAAAGCATGCTTAGAAAAAAAAAAAAAAGTTGAAATGTTGAAGTTGAAGATACGACGAAGATGAAATAAAGCGTTTGGTTGAGGTGAACAGGTGGATCAAAATGAGGTAGTTTGTCACAAGGATATAATTGAGAAGGGTCGCTTGGTGAAAATGTTGTTAAAAAGTTTGCGATCAACTCAAAGTGAGAAACGCATTTTGTGAAAGTACTGGTAGTGAGAATTTATTGCACTGATAAACGTGTATTTACATACAATACAAAGGCGTAGTTTAGGGATTTTGGTATGTATGAAGAACATTGTCGACTTTCTCTGATAGGGGGTGCAAAGGTATCGTTCTGCCTCACCTGTCGTTAGTTCCCACCTACGATTAGTAAGAGAAGTTCATTCCGAAAGTTTTGTAGTAGTCGTAACAAATGGCTGTTAGGGGTAATACCATGAAGGGGGTTGAGACCAAGCTGTGCATACTCCTTTAAAAGTAATATCCTGGCCTCTGCCATGATCAGTCTAAGGCCCCGTCCACACGGTCGAGCTTTGGTCGACGAACTTTGTCCGATGTGACGTCCGAAGCGTAGAAACAGCGAGAAAAGTCAGAACTTTGCCGCAGTTTCTCCGCTTCTGACGTCATATCGAACAAAGTCCGTCGAGCAAAGCTCGGCCGTGTGGACGGGGCCTAAGAATGTGAAAATGTCAGGGAGCCACTGGAAATCTGATCAGACTTGGGATTTCATCTCGAGACCATTATCAAGTAGGAGTTACAATGGATAGTGCCTCAATGGCATGATCGGTATGGTCTTGGCCTGCCACCTCGATGGCTGCAAGTTAGATTCTCTGGCATTCCACTGAGGGGTTAGAGATGTGTATTTCTGGTGACAGAAGTTCACTCTCGACGTGGTTCGGAAGTCACGTTGAGCCGTTGGCCCCGTTGCTGAATAACCACTGGTTGGTTGGAAGAATAAAAGGGACTGGCCCCTTTCATGGATAAGGCAGAATGTTACTTCTTTGTTCACGCTAGGTATCCATCATTGTAATGATTATAAGGAAAGTCTTAAAGAATAATTGGGAACATGTCATAAGTAAAATAGACAACCATTTGAAATTGCTTCATGCAAGGAAATTGAACCTTTTTCAGAGTACGTCATATGCAAATGCGTGTATTCTGGCAAAAGTATGGTAGATTGCTCATGTGTATCCATTAACTCATAATTATGGCATCAGAGTTGAGAGACTAGTTTTTAGATACATTTGGTGTGGTAGATATGAACCAATTAAACGATCTACAATGACTGAGGTAGGACTGAAGGTGGTTTGGCTGTTTTCGACGTGAGAGCTAAAGCTAATGCTATTATTGTTAATACCTTCTTGAAAACTGTCATATTGAATAAGGGCCCCCAGAGCTTAATTTTGCATTATTGTTATTTTAGGTTGTGTAAGTTCTTTGATTTAGATTTTAAAGCTCCACAAATATTTTGCTATCCCACCCCATATTACAGTTATAATATTGGCTTCGTCGTTAAATTAAAGGAGGTTCATAATTTTCCAATGTTATCTAATAAGAGTGTTTACCGAAGTATTTTAAAGAAACATGACATCTCTGTAGAATATAAATATCCTTTATTTGACTGGAAAGTAATATGGAAGAATTTTTGTGATATTGACCGTTTCGTGGGAAAGGAGATTATCTTTAAGCATCTTCATGATGTACTACTACCTGTGAAAAAACGTCTTCACTTTTTAAATTTATCCAGCAATTCCTTATGTGAAATATGTAATATAGAGGAAAGTGCTATTCACCTTTTTTATTTTTGTAAAAGAACTGAACCAGTTTTCAAATGGCTGAGAAGTGTACTTAAAAATATTTGTAATTTTGAGCCGGAGAACAATATGAAATTTTTATATTTTGACTTCAATACCAAAGACAATTGCAGGAGGAATGTGTGTATATTTTTATTGTGTTCTTATATATACACGATATGGTGTACTAGAAATGATTTGAATATGGTTGCAAATGATATCATAAGATTACTTATTAATAATATCAATAATTACAGGAGAGATTTATATTTAGTACATGACAATAGAATAAAGAATAATTACGGTTCCTTTTTAGGAAAATTAGTTTTTTGAAAAATCAGAACATTATTTTAATTAAATTATAATTATTTTTTTTTCTGAAAAGTAATATTTTATATAAGAGTTTCTAATTGCAAATAATTTTCACTCTGTTTATGTACAATTTTCACTATGTAAATGTACTCCTATGTATCTCAAAGTTGGAAGTCGTTAATAATAATAAAAAAAAAATAATCACTGGTTCCATACAACGTAGTCCCGTTGCTAGGTAGTCAATTGATTCCTAGTCACGTAAAAATATCTAATCCTTCGGGCCAGCCCTAGGAGAGCTGTTAATCAGCTCAGTGGTCTGGTAAAACTAAGATATACTTACTTTTCCATACAACGTAAAAACACCATACAAACAAACTATGGATCTACCTCCCCTGAGCCGGTTGTGCTGTCAGTGCAACTTATGTGGTGGATTGTAGGCATTACTTAAGGTTCTTTACAGCGTCCCTTCGGCCCCTAGTTGCAACCCCTTTCATTCCTATTATTGTAACTCCTTTAATAATCTTTCTTAATTCGTACTTTCCAATCTTTCTTAAAAAATGATCCACTGCGTGGTTTTCCTCCTGTTACATGTTTCAAACCTTTTTTTTACTGTCAGTTTAAACGCTGATTGACCTCATACGTCCCAGGGCTTAGCCTTTGGCCCAAAATGCTATATTCTATTCTAGTGTATGGAACACCCGTACCTAGAAACGTCACTCTAAGTAGGAGTTAAGGAAGTTAATAAACCTCTCTAAAGATGAAAGTGCCGTTATTCCTAGTTTGTATTTTATACATTATGATCTCGATTTGACCGCTGTTTCTTTACAAGCAGTGATTTGGTATAATGCAGTGCCAACAGAAATTTGTGTTTTTTGTGTTTTATTTTTTATATTATATACCAAATGCCTTTTCTTGAAAATCGCTTGTTCCTCTGTATGCTCAAGCAGTGACTTAAGTACCTGACAACTATACTCTGTTTTTTCCCATCTGTCCACCCGCCAGTGGTGTTTGCGTCCCGGGCTTTCGAAAGTTATGCTATGTGTAAGTATTAGGTAAATAAAAGGATATCTGGGGGTACATTTACAATTGAAAAGTGTTTTAATAATTTACTATATGCGAATTACACCGTTAATATTCGAAATAGGATATTATTATAATTGTTGAATGTAAGCTGAATGTAACTATCTAAAGCCCAGGACGCAGTCTTGCCATACACAAACACCACAGGCGGGTGGACAGATGAAAAAAAAAACCGAATATAGTCAGGTCATCTTGTTTATTGAGGGTTGATATTATGCTAACGCTTTCTGGAATCTAGCTATATTTGCATAATATATTATATATATATATCTATATATATATATATATATATATATATATATAGCTAGATAGAGATATATATAATGTGTGTGCGTGTTTAGTGAACGTCTGCATATATGCTTGTGTGTGCCTAACAAAATCAGAACGTGAACAATTGAAAACGAGTGAATATATGAGAGAAAGTCCACAAATGCAGTGAAGTATCACCAATAAGCCAGAGAGAGCAGACTTTTGTATAGAAAATGAGAATTATTTAAACATTTTCTCTCCTTTATTTAGGCAACCCTTTCCCCCCTCCAGATCCTACGAATAGCGTTGGAGGATTGATGCATAATTCATCGGGCATTTTCCACCGGGTGTTTTTCGCATTAGAAGGATCAATGGAATGAGGTTAAAGTTGTAATATATACTTCTCCGTTTTCCGTCTCTTTTTCAAATGAATTCCCCTCCAGGGCCATATCCTATTAGTGCAGAGGTTCCATTTGTTTTCTTTTAATTTTTGGGGGGACCAATTTTTTCCAGACTTCGAAATAGAATACTTAATGCACTCATTAAATTATGTATTTAGGTGAACATACTTTATAATAGATTAAGTTTGTGTTTTAAGCATCGTTTAAAAGATTAGTTTTGCTTGGTTGAAAGATAATACTGTCATGTCAAAGCCGAATGCGAATTAGTTATGCACTGACAAATAGGGACGCATCATTAAATTGAGAGAGAGAGAGAGAGAGAGAGAGAGTTGAGAGGAGGAGAGAGAGAGAGAGAGAGAGAGAGAGAGAGAGAGCATAGATGTCAATCGTATATGTGAACGATGAATCTTCAAGGAGGTGAAAATATGTTCATTTAAATGTTATCTACAAGAGAGAACCAAAGCTAGTCATTTTCATAATACCCGCGAGGTAATTATCAAACCGCTCGTGAATTTGAAACACGAGTAGTATTATTTGGTTGTTCGACGGTATTCCCTGAGACAGTTCTTTGACTTTTAACGTCGTAAACATTATGACAACTTCAGCTTGAAACTTTAAATAATCTTTTAGTATCAACTGAGAGAATATCGAGAGGTAGTTAGTTCATTTTAATGATAATAGCTTTGACAAGTTTCCCCTCCTAGCTAAGAGTATGTTAATTTTAGATCATTTATTTTGTTTCCCTTTCAGTGTAAAAGATGACTTCTTAACTCGTTTCCCTTTCTAATGTAGTGCATAATATTCACCACGAATTATTTTTAATCTCAGGATTTACGATTTTTTTGACAATCTTGGAGTTTACTTGTGACGCCTTTAGTATTCTTTTTCTCGGGAGAGCAGAAAATATGGTTTATTATGTTAACAGAATAGCGTTATATAACTTTTAAACGTTACTTTTGAAGTAGGAATAAACAGTGACTAAAAAAGTATAATAATGTACTGTACTATGAGATTTGCTTGTAAAAACAGAAACCACCATTCTCTCTCTCTCTCTCTCTCTCTCTCTCTCTCTCTCTCTCTCTCTCTCTCTCTCTCTCTCATCAACATGAGTGGTCCTGCTTAAGCCGTTCTATTTCTGGCTGTTCACAAAACTGGTGTTTTGCCGTAAAGCAATAACAGAATTAGCCATTCAAATCAGTGCTCTGTGCTTTAAGGTGAGAGCCATAAAAAAAATTATTTTGAGATCTCGTACTGTTCATGTAACAACAATCGTGTTATATTGCCGTATTTGTAACATTGATACAAATAGAACTAAGACACTGAGATTAAGATAGTATACCATATACACAAAATGCAGTCTTATTGAGATAAGTTTTCATGTAGTTGAACCAACCAGTAAAATGTGACAATAAAGATTTTCTCTTTTATTGATGTGTTGGGTTGGTAGGGGGGTGGGGGGCTGGTGGTGTGGAATGTGTACCTCTTTACAACAACACCATAAGCATAAAAGGTTGAAGATCTCTGGACCTCACAACAGTTCCGCTTAAGTATTTGGAAAAGTTTTCGAAGGGGATTTGAGATTTGAGTACACCTTAGCACGAATTTATTCAGCAAAAGTAAACTAAGAGAGCCAGGTTGTTATACTCGAGCATTATTTCCTTTCAAGTTTCTAAATTTTTTTTTTATTTGTGTGCTACTTACGGGTTCAAAGGTAAATATGTAACAGATAGTAAAAAAATAGAAGATTTGACTTCTAAACTGCCTAGTTTTTCCTTATGATTTTGACTTTCGTCTGCTTGAAGTGGGTGATTATCTTACTTGGTCTGTTACTGAAATGTAATTTACTGTCAGTATTATTTGCTTGTGGTATATGCTCCAGTTTAGTGCATGAAGATATAAATTCACGCCATTGCTGCCTGTGAAAACCAGACATATACCAGGGCTTAAATATATAAAAGAAACAATACTATGCCAACTTAATGCCTAACAGTTTTTTCCTTTTATTACCTTTTCCTAAAGTGTCAGCGAGATACGAAAACATGCATATTCCGTATCAGAAATCATAGTAGGTATATAACAATAGATCATTCTAAGTGAATTAGCAATGGTTTTATTTACGTATTCGTGCCACACGTTGAAGACAAACAGATGTATTTCACATGTCTTTTGCGAAGGGAAAATCATCTTAGTTGTTTTTTCAGCTTTACTATAAACATGTGACCACTTCTTATTGTTAATTATACTAGTAACATCGATTTATAGAGTGTAATCAATCATTGCCAAAGCCACAAACAGAGTGAGAGGCGTATAGGGTCACGCTTTTAATACAACTAAGAAAAGTGATTCGGTTCAGGTTTTTAAATAAATTTTTTCATTTGTTTCTTAATAATTCCGACGTGTCCAATTGTGTGAAGTACATATTTCGTTTTCAAGATGAATGACACTCGAGTCATTCAAAATGTTGTGTTCCTACTGTAATCCATTATTTTGAGCTGTTAAACACAATCAAGATGTATTCATAGAATAGTATTTTATGCGTAGTTTCAAGTTGCATTGCCTCTTAAATAAAGGTTTAGAGGTAGCTATAATTCTTTTTCCATCTACTTTTTCAGGAATGCTCGTGAATCAGCTTTCGTGGAGTGTGGTTGATCCTGGCAAAGAATATATATTCCCATTATGAGAAGCATTTCCTAATAACCTTTACAGATTGTCAGGATCTTTCATTCATTATTCTCTCCTTTTAATAGTCGATAATGTTTTGCTTTAATTTTATATATGCCTAAAAATCACAGTAGATGCACGTGACTTCATTATATAAGCGAATGGGACAGGAAAATGATAGGCGGAATGTCAGTTTATACACACACAAACACACACACACACCACACACATATATATATATATATATATATATATATATATATATATATATATATACTCTAATTTTAAGACAAAATCCAGGAAAATGGAACATTAACACATTAACTCATTTTTAACTGCTCCATTGTACTGAAATTAAGTTTCGATATTAGATTCAAATGAAACTAGCATTGTGGAAATTCTTGAGATGACGCTCTGTGGGAGGATGTGTGTAACAAGGAGCTTTTAAAGAGTGAGATACGTGTAGAGTTATGACAAATGTCTGAATTAAGAATTATCAAAAGTTACGGAGATTTTTCACGGTGCGGTCTGTCACTTGCAAAAACCGTGGGAGATAGGAAGGTGAAGAGAGAGAAGATCGAGAGACTTTGTTAACTGGATGGCACGAAAGTGGTGTTGGAATGAGGGAACCTAACTGTTTGGGTAATCTACGAATATTCACAAGATAGATGTGATTCGTGGACTGTGCACAGTTTTCCCTGGTAATGACTATACCGCTGGTTAGGTCACGCAAAGCAGCTGATAAAGTGGATGTTTTCAGTTAGGAATATTGAGCTATTTATTTAAGTATTCCACTATTTGAGAAAATATCTAACTCTAATATACATACATACATACATACATACATACATACATACATACATACATACATACATACATACATACATACATACATACGAACACGCACACGTGTGTGATTATATATTATATATATATATATATATATATATATATATATATATATATATGCAATATACTGTATCGTGCTTCTAAGAAATCAATAGAGGGATCCACAGTAATATCCTTGTTTATCTAGATATAATATGTTTATACAAAGCTTAAAGCTTTCGTCCATCCTCCTGTGGACTTGATCACTAAGCAAATGAGACATGGTATTGGTGAAGAATTCCAAATAAACATAAACTAACAGACAAAGAACATTAACAAGGTTAAAAAATTCGAACAAGTCATTGGGTCGTTTGCCTTTCCATAATTCGCTGTGATCTACGAGGCGGGACAAAGCGCCGGTCTTCTTCCTGAATGTCATTCAGGAAGAAGACCGGCGCTTTGTCCCGCCTCGTAGATCACAGCGAATTATGGAAAGGCAAACGACCCAATGACTTGTTCGAATTTTTTAACCTTGTTAATGACATTCAGGAAGAAGAAGACCGGCGCTTTGTCCCGCCTCGTAGATCACAGCGAATTATGGAAAGGCAAACGGCCCAATGACTTGTTCGAATTTTTTAACCTTGTTAATGTTCTTTGTCTGTTAGTTTATGTTTATTTGGAATTCTTCACCAATACCATGTCTCATTTGCTTAGTGATCAAGTCCACAGGAGGATGGACGAAAGCTTTAAGCTTTGTATAAACATATTATATCTAGATAAACAAGGATATTACTGTGGATCCCTCTATTGATATATATTTATATATATATATATATATATATATATATATATATATATTATATATATATATATATATATATATATATATTGTGTGTGTGTGTGTGTGTTTACTGTAGTTAATTATCATTCTTTTGAAATATTTTTTTTATAATTAGCATAAGTTGTAACAAAAGTATTTGTAAAGATAAATCTTCTAAAAGTAAAATTGAGGGAATACAGAAGCACGACCTCTCTTGTAAAAAAGGTGTGATGTGCATAGGAAAAGGTAAAGGCTAATGGCTTAGAAAGACCGACTCTCACAGATGACTTCTCTACTTCTTTATGGAGTCACCGGTCAATGGACCGTTGTTAAAACCAGGATTAATAAATCGTTCCCCTATTCTGGTAACCGTAATGCAGTAATTCCCAATTGTTGCTACGTGAACAGCAGTTGTTCTTATGGTATCGAAAGGTTCTCTCTTTGCGGTTGTTATTTGTTTATGATTAAGCTGGCGTTATGCCGAATCCAGGTAAATAAGTCATAGTAATCTTTCCTAGATAGTGTACCCCGAAGGGTTTTAACCCTGTCCACCTGTGCGGCGTGTCTAGCGCAAGGCCGTTGGGGATTTTTTATCTTTTTTACCCGTTATGTATCCCCCTTTGCGGCGTGTTTAGTAAAAGCCCATTTGGGGATTTTTTGTTTTTTACCCGGTATGTATCCACCTTTGCGGTGTGTTTAGTACTAGTATGTTGGGGATGACCGTAAAAACATAAACAAAAGAGTGTAAATAACATATAACTAATGACCCCCAAGAAATAATGTGAAATTTTCCCTGTGACTATTTCCGGCCATAATAAATTAATGTGACTTTCTTCTCAGATTTTTTTTCTAGCAACGATTGTGACTTTTTTCAAGGGACTTTATTACCAGCCACCGTTATACCAGCATGGGCTCTTGCTCAAATGGCAGCCCGTAGTTGTCATTCCTGCCATTGTTAAATACTCTTATTGATCACGAAATGAGAAGTTCAAGAGGTAGGATTACAAATCACTGAGGTGCTTCTTGTAGCTGGCTAGTAAGGAAAAATAATTATTCTAAAAAGATATTGTAAAAAATGCGGAAATATGAAAAACAATCTACCGCAGGTTCCATGCTGTATTTATCTTACCGAGAAAAAAATAAAGACAAAAGCATCGGTCTTTGGGAGTAGAGTTCGCTAGAAGAAAAGGAATGAATTTTTAGTGGGAGAAATGACGGTTTTAACGTCTTCACTGAAGAGAAGATGGTTAGTTATGTATGTCTCTCGACTAGAACTGTGTGATGTCTAGGTATTTAATGGCTCTTGGCCTATTTGCTCCTCAAAAGGGGTCCGTAGAATGCAGTTGTATAATTGTTCTGCTTTTATCCTCCTTCAGTAAAGCGTTAAAAGGAAAGAGGTACCAGCCTAAACGGAAGATAGAGCAGTAATTGGAGGATTCGGCCGAACAAGAAAATGAAAAAGCATAAGCATAGAAACACTGTCAATAAGAGTAAACAACTTTTAGAATGCTGTTCGCTGAGAGAATGAATATTCGAGGTTGAACGTACCCGAACTCTTGTGCTCCTGAAGTCGAGGATATAAGACTTTGGTACAGGAAAGTGGTAAGAACAATTGCAGGATGATTTTGAGGTCCGAGATTAGGGGGTGGGGCGAGGAAGTGAGGAGGACTAGTGCACTGGCTATAGGGTTTGTGTCTTTCTTTTGACACGAAAAGGCACGGTTATTTGGGTGCTTGCAGCAGTGATTCTGGTTTATAAGTTGAATGCCGAGATTCCGGTACAGGTACAGGTGCTGGAATCTGGCTTGATTTGTGCTTCTTTGCTATTGACTGTGCAATAGACACTAGTCTTGCACTGCAGCGTTTGAACTAAGCATTCTGAAATTTTAGGGCAATTTAATTTCTCTAAACATTCCTTGTTTACGTGCTTTTGCTGCAGATAATAGGTCATCTGCACCGGTCTTGGGTGGTGCCATACTTGGCTCGTGACTGCTGCTATGAGAGTACTGGAACTTTCCTTGATGGTGTTTTGTGTTTGGTTACCCATCCCTCTGCATCAGCAATGTAAGGAGGTTCTGTAGAGGTTCCAGAGGGAGCGCGACTGGTTAGAGTAAATGGTAGCCTTGTTTAACTTTTCATTGGGCTTTAAGCGTTTGAATTCGGTGTTGGCCCTCTAGAGGTCGACCATTCCTCTGTCTTCGGTGATATTGTGCTCTCTTCATTGGTGATTCTGTAGTACTGTGAAATTTAAGCCAGGCGTGCTCCTCTTAAGGGCAACTATCATAGCGTCAGAAGTCCTTCCTTCGGCTGGTAACGCTCTAAACTTTGGTAGTATTGGAAAATTCATTCGTGTCCGAGAATGGAGGAAGAGGAGGGGGAGGAGGGGATAGACACTGACGAGGAGGAGGAGGAAGACGAGGATAAGGAAGATTTGGACGTTGAGGAAGATAAGGGCGAGCAGGCGGAGGGGATGTGGACGACTCAAGGTTGTGAGGAAAAGGAGAAAATGCAGAAGGGGAAGTTGGGTAAGAAGACTCAGTAGGTATTTGCCATGTTACTTCCGGTACTACTCCTCTTCGCTGAAGAAGGGCGAACTTTGTCGATCACCATTTATCTCTTGACATTAAACCGTCGAAAACTATCCATGAACACAGCAGTAAAATGGCAAGTGTTTAGGCCATGGACTGTTAACATACTTGCTAGCGTATTCACTAAACAGCAAAGAGCCTTAATTAAATTAAATCTGACAGAGATATGAGTCTAGCACGGTAGGACTTCTCACCGATCAGTGAGCAGAACTGCTGGTATAATTTGTAATGAGACACTTACTTCGAGTTCCATCGTTATATAATGTCGTTATTATATTTGTGTGTAATTTTTTTTCAGGTGCATGTAGCGTGTGAAACGTATTGCTTGTCACATGAACAATAAATCACTGGTGACTGTTCATGGGTAATTTTCACTTATTTTCGATTATCCTTATTTTGTATGATTAAAACCCTAATTTTAAGGCAGTAGTTTTAAGTATTTTTAAAGCATGCATCCACAAGATATGCTCTTTATATTCCAGTAAATTGTTGGAGCCAACCTTAATATTTTAGTATTTTTAAAGCATGCATCTACAAGATATGCTCTTTATATTCCAGTAAATTGTTGGAGCCAACCTTAATATTTTAGTTCATGGGACGCATATTTGGAGAGAGAGAGAGAGAGAGAGAGAGAGAGAGAGAGAGAGAGAGAGAGAGGGGGGGGGGGCGTGTTTCCGTGCCTGATTCATATGTGGAAAAAAGTTAATTTTATTATATGTTCATGGAATATGAGCTACAGTTTACCAATACCGTCTCTATCCCTACCACCCTACCATCCACCGTCTGCTCCTACGCTTACCTACATCTTGCTCCCCTACCATCACTCAGTAGCTAGGAGGAAAGTGCCATCGTTGCACCTCATGTGCTGCGCTGTAGCCATTATTATAGGCCATTTTCAGTGCCCCTTTTGTCCTTATCTGCATCCAGTCTTTATCCATTTACCTTAACCTCCAATCCCGCTACTTTCTTCCATCTTACTGTTCATTTGCTCTTAGTTTTGTGTCCTACTCAATTTCAAATTCCCTACAGTTGCGTATGTAGAAAAACGTTCAAAATTTTAACGTTTTATGTTTATCACACCAACCTTTAAGAGGGCTTTTGTAGAAGTTGAAAGTACTTTATCAAAAAAGATATAGTGCAAAAATCTACGTAAAACATTTTTTGCTAAAAAATAGGTTTTTTTTAATTTAAACTAAAAGCAGTATTAAACAAGAATGAATATGGCATTAAGATGTTAAAGGCTGCATGTGTATTCCATGACTCGGACCTTTTCACATATCCTTAATAAGTATTTTGTATGAGTTTGACTCAAATGAAGCTCAGTTGCATTGCTATTGAGAGAAACGCATTCATACAAGTATGAATTGTATTCGTTGGTTTTAAGAGAGTTACTAGTGTGTATATTTCGCAGCCCAGAGCTCTATCTTTCTCAAAATCCATCGCTTTTGCATGGATAACCATTGTACAGTGATGTACAATTGAAGAATTTCAGTGTCTGCGAATAGCCTGCTTATTTATGATGGCGGAAGAACGAATTCCTTTGAGGAGGAATTATAACCCATTTATAATGAAAGTAGTTTTGCCTTTGTTGGGCACTTCCCCAGTCTCTATCTGTGGGAAACTAAAATGCTACTGCAAGGAAAATTCCAGCTATCCTTTAGTACAATCTGGAATCATAATGGCCTGCCATAAGCGTCAGATGCATAGGCCGTTGACTGTTCGGTAAGCTTAGCATGTTTTTATCTTCTTCTTTCTCCGCTGGACTGTTTTTATGTGCAAATAAAATAACAAGGAGATCCATACACACAAAAACAGACATTATTAGATTAATACTATAAAGATCTCCTCTTGTGGACAAAAAAGCTTATTCACATTATGAATACATCTAGTATATTTCATGCCAGCACCAGGCTTACTTATTTTAGTTTTTGTGAATGGTATTTGCCCTTAGACTTCAGCTTTCAGTAGGAAAGAATTTGGGGTGTGAATCGAAATGCAAGGACCTGAATTAGCAGGTTAACTTTTTCCCGAAGTGTACACAACTGTTTCCTTGATCACCAGCTAATCGCTAGATTTAAATGATTGAAGAGTCATAAGGTAGGTGATTTTTTTTCTTTTATTATAAAATAAACTACAATATAATCAGATTTTAAACATATTTCAGATATATACATTTGTATTTAGTCAGATCATCAAACTTCCATTCTTATTAGATTACAAAAGTCATAAACTTAAACCATTCGCAAATGAAGTCTCTTTTCTGATACCATATTTTTTGTTATCTGCCTGCCAACTTATATAATAATATAACACAAACCTACAAATAAGTTAATTGAAATCACAATCGACATATTTCCTATTAAAACAGTTCAGCATTCTTTCACTTAACAACCGTTCAAGTAACCATCTAGTATATCTAAACTTACTCTTTAAGAAGTTTATAATTTGTCTAAGATCATATTTCTTTTTCTTGCTCGCCCATAAGACATACAAGTAATCCACAATTAAAACTAATGCAGCATTGTTACACTTTGTTGTTTTACAATTAAAATCTAAACATTAAAATTCTTAAGAAACTATTTTCTCATACTACATACATTGATCAGAATAATTTTTAAACAATGAAAAATATCTTTAATATAAGTACATGAATAAAAATATATGGATTGAATTTTCCTCCTCGCCACATCTGTCACAAGAACCATCCGTCCTTATCTTTAGCATCCTTAATCTTTGGTTAGTTGCTAGAGTCTCATGCAAGTATCTATACATAAATTCTCTCTCTCGTAATCCTATGTGTCTATTGTTTACATTCTTCCAAATGCTTTTCCAGTTGAACAACGGGTAGTTACTCTCTATTATTGCCTCACAATTTGGACGGATACAATCATAAACTACTTTACTCGTCAACACAGGGAAATTTTTACAACGAAACACCTTTCTAATTGCCTCTATCGCTACAGAGTAGTATGGACTAGAAATATACGATACCTCTTTTTTATCAATCGTATTCATCATATGACTTAGTCTTATACTACAATAATAAACAGCAAGGCATGAATCATTTGTTAGCTCTTTTAAAACAGTGCAACATAAAATAGATAAAGCCTTGTGATAAACATCAGTAATTCCTAGTCCCCCTTCTTCCTTGGGTAAACAAAGTGTTGTTCTTCTAATAGGCTGGTACTTTCCATGCCAAAGAAATCTAAAAATACAAGAATTCTTTATGGCTAATGCCACTCGTTTAGACAATGGAAATGTGTGAGCCAAATACCATACTTTTTGAGAGTATTAAGGAATTGATAATAATACCCTTTTGATATAGGGTTAATATTCTCTGTTCTGACATGGATGATATCCTGCTGATCTTCTTTATTCTGTTTCCCAATTTTGTCTGCAGTTTCTTCATAATTTCCACTATATTCAATCCCTAAAATATTAGTTTTCTTTACATTTTTTACCCTGTCAGTAGACCAAGACAGTTTATTTTCCCTTTTCCCCCAGTTTCCAATTCCTAAAATCTTTGTTTTATCGATATTTAGTTGTGCTCCTGTAGCCTTTTCAAACCTTTCTATCTCTTTATAAACAACTAGCAGAGATTTCTCAGCGGTGATGAAAATTGTTGAATCATCTGCAAACCCTTGAAGCTTGATACATTTTTATTTGGGCAGTGGAGGAGGAATAATCTGTTTATTACCTTTAATAGCTAAGTATAAGGGTTCTTGAAATATACAAACAAAAGCATGGACAAAGGGACATCCCTGTCTAACAGACCTATTTATTTCAAACGAAGAGCTAATTACTCCATTGATGCATAAATAGCTATGACTGTTTTTATATAACACCTTTAACCATTTGATAAAGGAGTCTGAAAATCCAAAGCATTTCATAATTCTCCATAAGAACTTCGTATCCACCCTGTCAAAAGCCTTTGACCAATCAAGGTTTAAAAGAGCCAAGTTTGAATAATTTCGTTTGAATAATACACTACATCCCTTATCATATTATTACAGTCGATAATTGACCTTCCATTTACACCACAATACTGCTCAGGTGAAATAACCTTATTCATTACCAATTTTATACGATTAGCTAAAATTTTTGCACATATTTTATAATCTACGTTAAGAAGAGATATGGGCCTCCAGTTCTCTGCTAGTTCTACATCCCCACCCTTTGGTATAAGCTTAAGAATTGCCTTCATGTTGAGAACTACTCAAATCCTCCTTCAGAGCGTACCTAATTACTTGTATGAAGTGAGGTTTCAACAGTGTCCAAAACTTTTGTAAAATTCAATAGGAAGGCCGTCCTTTCCTGGTGACTTTCCAATCCTTAAGCCCTTAATGGCTGCCCATATTTCTTCTTCTTCAATTTCCTTTGATAACATATTTACATCATCATTATCCAATTTATTCTTGCACATTTCCTAAGTAATTCCTCTTGTTGAATTTTATCAACATTAACGTTATCGTATAACTCTTTGTAATAACTTTTAAAATATGAAACAATACTGTCAGTATTAATGAGAACTCCTTTAATCCGTTTTAACTCTAAAAATACCCGAGTTCCTATCCTTCTCTCTTCCTAACAAATATGCTGATACCTTTTCATCACCTTCTACCCGGTCTTTTAGTTTTGCTCGTAGTTTAATGCCCTCACAAAACTCATTCTGTATGTCATTCACTCTGTCTTTAATCACCCTTATTTCTTCAAAGTCAATTCCACCAGCATTAGCTTTTGCATACAATTGTTTCAGTCTTCCCTGCAACATATTTAGAAGTCCATATTTTTCTTGCGACATAATTTTCGACATTCTTATAAAAAACTTTTTACATTCCATTTTCGCAAAATCCCACCATGATAACAAATTATCAAAAATACCTTTTCTAGCCACAATATGACTCCAAAACTACACTGAAATTTTCCTCTGTTTCTTTTAAAACCCAAAACTTTGGTGTTAAGCCTCCAAAAACCTCTACCAAATTTTACATTTTGTACATCAAATTTAACTAAAACCATGCTGTGATCTGAGCAGCTGATAGGTATTGTTTCCCATGACTTTATATGGTTAAATAGCCTTTTAACATATACTCTGTCTATTCTTGACCGTAGTTATTTTTTAACAAAAAGTATATTCAGGTAACTTGTGACAACCTATGGTTATGTCTTTCAATCCTACTTGAATTTATCAAGTTCCTTAGAGCTTTTGACTGTAAAATTAACATTTTCTGAACTACTGTCTCGAACGGAGAGGTCACACAGTTAAAATCTCCACCTAATATTAAGTTTTCACTGTTATTCCTTAAATAAAATAACAATTTATTTCGAAAGAATTCTTCTCGTTCTGGTATTTTGTTTGTTCCTGAAGGAGCATACAAGTTCAGCAGAGGAATGATTATACCATTAAACTCAATCTTAATACTAATTACTTGCCCCTCTCCATCCATTTCCTGATTCAAGACCTTAATGCTAGGACACTTTCTAATATATCGCAGTTCCACCTTTCAAATTAGTACAACAGTTAATAAAGACATCATAATCATTAGATTGGTAAATCAAGTCGTTGACATTTTTAATATTATGCTCCTGCAGCATCAATACATCAATTCTGTGAAATCTCATGAGAGAGTCAACGCACATCTGCTTGTTAACTACATTAAGTCCATTTACGTTAAGGTGGCTACCGTCAGCGCCATGATTATAAAGAGGTTAACCACCCGCTTATCCATCACGAGCTTGTGTTTTTTACTATTCACCTTTCGACGTTTTCTTTCACGATCATCCTTCAAATTTCCCTCATCATTTTCTTAATACAACTTGTCACTGCTGTCTTTACTTTTTGATATAACCATTTTCCCATTATTTTCCACATGTATTTTTCCACTTTTCAGTATTCCTATCTTCACTTTGTTCGTTGTGACTAATTCCTCGATCCGGTTCTCAACGTCATCAGCTTCGTTCATCATTTCCCTTTCCAGGCTCTCGTCGGTCAACATGTCTTCTGCTATATCGTTATATTCAGTTGTCATATTTTCGTCGAAATTATTCCTGATCACTTCCTCATGACTGGTTTCCCTACTGATTCTGCTTCCATACTTGACAGTTCTGTATCATTTCGCTCACGATGAATCTCCACTATTGTTTCTATTATCGTTTTATCAGACTTCTCGGTTTCTTTTTCCTTTACAATGTTGTTTTGTATCCCATATTCAGATACAGTTACATCTTCATTATCGGACTCATTTATATGCATGTCTTCATTATCAGATTCATTTATATGCGTAGAATTAGCTGTCATTGCAATGCTTTACGCGTTTTAACTCATCATCATTATCTATTCCACCCGAGACATTGTCTTTATCAAGTAAATGTTTTGAGTTAGCATCTATGTTATCTTCAGCATTTTGAATTTCTTTATCTTGGTCAATTTTAAATGTTTTTCATGATCACCAGTGCAATCTTGAATTTGATCCTTTACGCTAAGTCCTGGATTCTCCTTCGCTTTTCTGTTCCATTTTCCTATTTCCGGGAAGTACGTTTTCCTTATCCGTTAATTCCTCCCTTAATGTCTTCTCTGTAACACAGTTTTCCATAGATGATCTTCACTTCCACATTTATAGCAGGTTCTGCTCTGTCCGCTGTACATGAAGGACACCGAATGTCCTGCTATCCTAATAGACGATGGAATGTTATTCTTGATTTCCATTTTGCTGTTCTTATCCCATTCAATAAACCGTTTCCTTTTCCTAGCGTGTGTTGGTTATTCCTTATCCATATTACCTTTCCATATCCTTCAAGTACGGATTCTATCATCTGGTTGTCCATGTCAAAAGGTGCGTATCTGATTGATACAAAGGAGTAGCTTGCTCCCATGTTCACTATTTTCACAGTAATCCCATTGCCGATCTGGAGTTCCTTCTCATCGTATTCACTGATTATCTTTTCATATATAACGCGTGAGCTGAATTTCATGATAAACCTATTCCTAGGCATCAACTGGAATCCTATCAAGTCGCAAGTTTCAATTCCAAGAATCTCAAAAATTACCCTACAAACTGTTTCATTGTCAGGTTTGCTTGAAAAAATCAAACCAATGGAGTCCTTTCTCCTGATTGGAGGATAGAATCGTGACGTCATCGTTGGGCGGTCTCACGGCTTACGTCACTCATAGCCTCGGGGCATGCAGCCTTTCCGGCGATGAGTGACGGACGACCACTGATTCACTTTTTATCCTCAAAAGGCAACTAAGTCTAAACACAACTATAAACTCTTTACAGTTATTGGTTCCTTGTACCTTTATGATCCCTGTAGCAACTCTACATCACTAGGAAACCA
>NC_061108.1:94871353-94891353 GCF_015104395.2 Macrobrachium nipponense
GAAGTGAAGACGTTATTTTTAGCAGAAATGAAATATGAAGGAATGTAGCTTGTAAGAATCGTATTTAAAATACCTAATGAAAGAGAGAGAGAGAGAGAGAGAGAGAGAGAGAGAGAGAGAGAGAGAGATTGAATATCTCGTGCTGGTTATACATTTGATAGACTACTAGAAGGTGTGACTCTAAAGAGGAATAGACAGATGGATGAATGTGTACTGTAAGAATCCTTTGTGAAATACCTAATGAGAGAGAGAGAGAGAGAGAGATATATTTTGTGTTTGGTATACGGTCTGAAGTGAAGACGTTATTTTTAGCAGAAATGAAATATGAAGGAATGTAGCTTGTAAGAATCGTATTTAAAATACCTAATGAAAGAGAGAGAGAGAGAGAGAGAGAGAGAGAGAGAGAGAGAGAGACCTTACCATACCTTACCTTACATACCTTACATCTTGTTCGGGTTGCCCCAGGTCCCTCAGTGTGAGGCACCTCTAATGTCTACCAGAGAGTTGCTAGTACATCTTCCGGTATATTTTGCATCTTCCAATCTCGGATGGTCTGGGATGCAGTTTAGATATTTGTCGAGCTTATTCTTAAACACATCTACGCTCACTCCTGTTATATTCCTCAGATGAGCTGGCAACGCATTGAATAGACGCTGCATTATCGATGCTGGTGCGTAGTGGATTAATGTCCTGTGTGCTTTCCTTATTCTTCCTGGTATAGTTTTGGGCACTATTAATCTACCTCTACTTGCTCTTTCTGATATTTTTAGCTCCATGATGTTTTCGGCTATTCCTTCTAATATCATGTAGCGTTCTCTTCTCCTTTCTAGACTATATAATTTTAAGGATTGTAGTCTTTCCCAGTAGTCAAGGTCCTTAACTTCTTCTATTCTAGCTGTAAAGGACCTCTGTACACACTCTATTTGTGCAATATCCTTTTGATAGTGTGGGTACCATATCATATTGCAATATTCAAGTGGACTACGAACATATGTTTTGTAAAGCATAATCATGTGTTCAGCTTTTCTTGTTTTGAAGTGCCGTAACAACATTCCCATTTTTGCTTTACATTTTGCCAATAGAATTGCTATTTGATCATTGCATAACATGTTCCTATTCATCATCACACCAAGGTCTTTAACTGCTTCCTTATTTGTGATTGTCTTCTTATATTAGGTCCCCTATATGCATATAGCTTTCCTTCTCTGTCTCCATAGTTTATTGATTCAAATTTATCAGAGTTAAATACCATCCTATTTACCTCTGCCCAATCATATACTTTGTTAAGGTCTCTTTGTAGCGCGTTCCTATCTTCATCACAAGTAATTTCTCTACTTATTCTTGTGTCATCGGCGAAACTGCTCACTACCGAGTCCTTAACATTACTGTCTATGTCTGCAGTCATAATAACAAACAGTAATGCAGCTAACACCGTACCTTGTGGCACACCGGAAATTACCTTAGCTTCATCCGATTTCTCATCGTTTGCAATAACTATCTGTTTTCTGTTGTGGTAAAAGTTTCTTTTAAGAACCATCTCCTACTTTCTATCCATATATTATGTTTTCTAATTTTATCTTCGCTAATATAGTATGGTCTACCTTGTCAAAAGCTTTTGCAAAGTCTAGATAAATCACATCTGTTTCATTTCCGCTTTTCATATTTTTGTATATGTTCTCACGGTGGACTAACAGTTGGGTTTGTGTACTTTTTCCGGGTATGAAACCATGTTGTCCTATATTAAAGAGATTATTTTTTATTAAATGTTTCATAATATTTTTCTTCATTACCCTTTCATACACTTTCATAATATGTGATGTTAGACTCACAGGCCTATAATTACTTGCCTCTAGTCTTGATCCACTTTTGAATGTAGGGGCAATATATGCTAATTTGTGTTCATCATAAATCATGCCTGTATCTACACTTTGTCTTAATAACATTGCAAGTGGTTTTGCGATAGAATGAACTACTTTCTTTAACAAAATAGCAGGAACACCATCAGGCCCTGCTGCAGCTCCATTTTTAATTTCATTAATTAATAGCCTGCACAATATCAGCTTCATTAATATCTATGTCAGCTAAATATTCACTATTTTCTTCCCTTACTTCTATATCATTATCTTTATTATCTATTCTAGGGGTGAATTCTCTCTTATATCGTTCTGCCAGTATGTTGCAAATTTCCTTTTTTCCATTCGTTAATCTCCCTTCAATTCTTAGAGGGCCTATTTCTATTCTTCTTTTATTCATCTTTTTCGTGTATGTGTATAATAGTTTGGGGTTTTGGTTGATATTTACTAGGGTTTTTTCTTCCAAGTCCCGTTTTTCATTTTCTTTTGATTATATAATCTTTTGTTCTGCATTTTCTATCTAACTTTTTAGTTCTATAACTTTCCATGCATTTTTTTCTTTTGCAAGACCTTTTTTCCATTTTCTGATTTTCTGGAACAAGATCCTTCTGTCTCTTGGTATGCATGACTGATGTTTACTTTTCTTCTTTGGTATATATTTATCCACTATTTTCTCTAATATTTTATATATCTCCGTATTTACCCTTATGTCATCACTTACGAAAATGTTATCCCAATCTTTGTTTAATTCTTCATTTATTTCTGACCATTTTATATTTTTACTGTAGAAGTTGTATTTTCCATATCCTTCCCACTTTTTCATTTCTTGCTTATCTCTGTTTTCACTTGCTTTGGAATGGACGGTTAATTGTATGACATTATGGTCTGAAATACTCGCATTATAAACTATTATTTCTTTAACATAATTCATCTCGTTCACAAATACTAGGTCTAAAGTATTTTCCTTTCTTGTTGGCAGGTGATTTATTTGTTGAATGTTGTATTCTAGTAGCATATCTAATAGCTTTTCGAATTGCCTCTTATCTTCTGCACTACTATTACTCTCTTTTTATATGTATAAGTACAACCACAATCTCCTCTTCGCTCTTTCCAGTCTACGAAAGGAAAGTTGAAGTCTCCAGATAGGAGAATAGTCCAGTCCTTGTGATTTCTACATATATCATCTAATTTTTCTATTATTAAGTCAAACTCTTTAGTATTAGGGGGTCTATATATTACTATGTTCATTAATTTTTCGATTCAAATTCTACCGCTATTAGTTCACATTCTGAGTTACTATATTTCTCATATATTTTTCCTTGTTTTTTGTCTTTCCCATATATTGCGGTTCCCCCTTGATTCCTATTTTTTCTATCTGATCTATAAGTTTGGAACCCTTTTATTTGATCATCATTCCCAGTCTCTTGGGAATACCAGGTTTCACTTATATTCATTATATCTATTTTCTTTTCAATTTGAGAGAGAGAGAGAGAGAGAGAGAGAAATATTTTGTGTTTGGTATACGGTTTGAAGTGAAGACGTAATTTTTAGGAGAAATGAAATATGAAGGAATGTAGCTTGTAAGAATCATATTTAAAATACCTAATGAGAGAGAGAGAGAGAGAGAGATTTCGTTGTTGGTATACATTTTGATAGAAATGAAGGTAAAATTAACGGAAGGATGGACGACCGTAGCTTGTAAAAATCCTGCCACAGACAGACAGACTCAAGGGATATTACTTCTATGTAATGTAGTCATGAATCATCTCATTTCGAAATAAGTAAAGAAAATTCTTTTGGACAATCAGAGATTAATTATGGCGAAGGAAAAAGGCTCCTAAATGCACCTCAAGTCTTGTGAAATGGATGGACGCTGAATAGGTCCCAGTAGATGTCTTTTGTCTGCCAGCTGTCAGTAATTGGCCAATTTTTTCCTTCCTATTTTCATCGCTTTCTTTACAGTAGAAAGCAATTAGTTACCTGACAAAATTGCTTTTTACTGTTTTTGGGAAAGAGTCGATGGTCGTTATCGGGGATTTTCTTTTATGTACCCGTACACCCATTCATAAATAGGAATTATACTGTATTTTGCCCGGCCAATTTTCTGCGGATTTAGTCGAATACATTTTGGAAATATAACAACCCATAGACAATATGAATTATGATATCCTCTGGCAAAAGAGCCAAATACCCTTCGTATTCAAATACAAACACAGAGGGATATGTCAGGATGAGGAAAGAGCAAATTTTGGATATAGGTTGCGTTGTAGATTTTTATACATGTCAACGTGACAGCTATGTTGTTTTACAGATATTTGCATGGTCAAATATAATCATTATCATGCATGAATTATTTGACTTAAGTTATTTTTTCTGTCTATGGAAATATTGCAATAGGTTTTTATATTCTATCTATGGAAATATTGCAATTGGTTAAGCATGAATTTTATTCAATTTACAGTTTTTTTTTTAGCTTAACTCGTTTTATACAAAAAAAGGTTGTGTTAGTGAAATTCAATATATCATTCACTTTTGCACCAATTATCTACTAAAGTAAAGGTGAACAGTTGCATAAAATACCTCCACCTCCACAGCATAGTCATTAGATTAAACTGCACTGTAGCTTCCCAGCAGGTGTTGCCTAACTTTATCATTATCTATGTAGGGCAGGGCATCATATTTCATGCTTCAACCAGATGTTATATTGGTCTTATATCCTATTATCTTATCTAGTATATAGATAAGATATATACACATATATACATGCATAAATACCTCGCACATAGCTCTAGATCTACATTTCTCTCTTTTTATACATTGTTTAACCTGACCTGTGTAACTTCCCTTACTCTTATGTATTCCACTGTTGTATTATTTTTGTTGCCATTATAGTTTTAATATAATTTTTATTACTATTCGTATTACTACTGAAGGTCAACTCCTATTGTGGATGTTTGCAAACTTACACCAGACATCTCCTGTAACCTTTTTTTATATTGATGCGTCTCCCTGGCACTGTACCTAATTTATAAATATCCGTATCGATATTATTCATAAGAATCTCATAACTTCACGAGGCACTTAGATAAAAAAAAAATATTACGAGAATGTAAAAGTAAATATATATTAAAATATATATACAGCGAGATAAAATTCGGGAACCATCCTGATTTTCCTTTTCAATCTAACCAAAAATGAAAAGTTATTTATTTAGTAAAATGTTATGATCATATAGTTTGAACGTGATTTTTT
The DNA here is from genome assembly GCF_015104395.2 of Macrobrachium nipponense. Classification (NCBI taxonomy): domain Eukaryota; kingdom Metazoa; phylum Arthropoda; class Malacostraca; order Decapoda; family Palaemonidae; genus Macrobrachium; species Macrobrachium nipponense. The sequence goes on from NC_061108.1 coordinate 94,876,459, forward strand.
ATCAAAGAAAACTGGCCCTTTTTCGAAGATGGGCTACAGGGTAATTCGGGTAGTTCCATCGTTTTCCGAAGATAAACTAGATAACCTCCTCTGGAACGTCTAAGTGGTGGTTGATCCATCAGGTCTCAAATGATTAATAGCTTGGGCACCTGTAACTTGGGTTGCTGAGTGCAACCCTGCCATCTGAACTTAGGAAGTGGCATCTATTGCACCAGATGTAACTAAAGAATTGCCAGCTGCATTATGCAAACGTATCTCCTTAAAATCTTAATTGTACTTTGTACAGATCGATTTAGCAAATTTATCCACCATAGAACAACCCTTATATAATTTCGTAATGCCTTTGTCTTTGCTTTTTGGTATTATATAAACTATGGCCAAATGGAGAGGCAGGCAATTTTTAAATTCCTTTTTGATATGATCAATAGGGTCCTTAATGTAAAGAACCATTTTGCTTTATTAAATGCTGTTAAGGTAACATCGTTTAAGAATACTACTATTATGTGATCATCATCTTTATAGATGAACTCCGGATCACGCATTTTGAGCGCTCTTAGAACAAAATCAACTGAAATATTGGCTTTTACCTCTTCAGTTTGCCAAGAAAAAAAAATCACTTTCGTTCCAGTACACTGTGAATCCACAGCCAAACAGACGGGTGGCAAGACGCTTCAGAACATCTAAAAACCATAGTTTATTATTTGTTTCCTTTTTAGCAGCGAATTGATTTATGGGTGGAATACTGTTGACAGCTCCAAAAAAAGCTATCACTCCAAAAAAAGCTTTCTTTAAAATTAATGAAGTCATCCCCCACGTATCTCAATCTGATTAGGGGCTTTAAAACAATAAAAATGATTAAGAGTTTCATTTTCTATAGACGTTTTGCACAAGTCTGCAAGTAGGGGTGGCAAGTGAGAACCCACGCAACACCAGATATTTTACACAAAGCGTTCTTCGTTAAAAGAGAAATCTGTGGTGGAAACACTATGACGTCGAAGTCTAGAAACTGTTCAGTCAGTTTAGGGAAGTTTACATTACCAAAACCGACTATCCCTTCAATCTCCCTAATACAAATTCATGAATAGTCATGTGAAAAGTCATCGTGTCTAGGCTGACCATATTTTCTTTAATATTGGATTACCTAGTGCTTTGTGAGTGATCTAAGAATCACCTGAATGGAGAGAATGAGTTTTGGAAAAAGTGCCCGATAATATTGTACTCGGCTGTTCAGCCAACCATTCTGCTAAAACAGCTTGAGGGGGAATTACAATTACAAGTAGCTATTACAGATCGGAGGGGGAGGGGCCGCCGATTTTATGGATTTTAGGTAGACTATAGAATTATGGAAGGTTGAGCACATTATTGCTTATTTTGCTTTATGTGTTTTAAGTATTTCTGTTCTACCTCTATAGGTGTATTAGCTATTTCACGTACTTCCTTACTGAACTTGAATCGTAAGGAGGTTTCTGAAGGCAGTTATGGCAATGTAATTTAGGTTTTATTGTCACAAAGCAAGGTTTTAGCTTTGGAAGTATACATAACCGTACCCATAAATACAAATTAACCACCCTTTTTGGACCTCAGTATGCTTACTTTTAAATTTACAGTGTATTAAAACGGAAACCAACGCAGAAACATAGTTCACTTTTTTCTTGGCATAGCGAAGAGGTATAAAACCATATTCGGGTTAATTTTCTTCTAAGAGCGTTCTTAATATGCAATCCAGAGCTTACTGAAAAAGAGCTTGAACTTATATAGAGTTTTCTTAAAATTGCTACCCAGAACATTTCATCAATAAAGCATTTAATAAAGTAAAGCTCATTCTTTTACCGAAAGGTCCGTAGTGACCATATTAATAAGGATTTAAAAAATTCGTAGCCTTGCCATTTAACCCTAGTTTGACCAATATAGACAAAACATTAATAAGAAATGCGCTGACAATAGAAAAATCGTTTTCAACAATAACAACAATTAAAAATCTTCTGATGGCTAATAACATCTTAAACAACAAATAATAAAGAATGCCGAACGCTGAATGTGACATGAAATACCTTGCAGAAACTGCTGGTAGATCTATATTACTATTCCGCGGCGGTTTAGACTATGGCAGTTGCGGTTTTTCTATGCAGTTTTGCCTCCCGAATAAGATTTTAAGTAATATTTAATCGGACGACTGTAATTAACCGCCAGGGGTTCGTACTAAACACGGCGAAATACATTTGACTCCCCAATTCCTGGTGGCTTTCGTATTCGCGGGGACGAACGATGCGCAATGCTTATATAGAAATACCAAATTGGTAGGTGACTGCCAATAATAATTATAATTAGTGCACATAGAAGGGCATATACTCTACAAGGTAACCTACAAAAACAAACGCAGGAAATTCTAGATTTACTTGATGTATAATACACGCTTGCTTGGCTCAGGGCCAATATTCCTACTTATTGAACTTGCGAATGGCCCTCAAAAAGTCCAGATCTCAACGTGGCGTTTCCTGTTACATCAACTTCAGTTACAGAGGAGAGGTCACAGCAGACATACAAACCTTAAAAACTCTGTTGAAGGAAGCTTGGAGCAATATCCCGCCTGGAGTCATGCAAAGGCAACTGGAAGTTGGCTAGACCGTCTGCGTAGTATGTCGTTTGTGCAGCTGCCCACGGAAAGGATTTTGAACACCACTTTAAACATTTGTGTTTTTGTTCTGTTTTAACAATGTTTCGGTGAACAACAACTGTTTTTTGTTTCCAACAATTGAATAAACTGTACCAAATTTACTAGGTTTTTGTGGGGCACCATGCATATGCCGAAAAAAAGTCTTTGATGAGTAAACCAGGCGTTCCGGGAAGTCAGATGGTTTGTCTATTGAGAACAATGAAATTACTTACTTGACCGAATTACCTATCTTCGCTTAAGACTAGTTTTCTCTAGTTAGCAATTCACTTTGAATATGTTTATAACATTATACTTCCTTAGTAACAATTTTCATTTCGAGTTAAATTGAAATAGAATTGAGCAGATTTTCGAAAGTGCTCACTGTATATTATCATGAATATATATTTACATTTATATTGTTGTGGACTTCTACCATTATTATTATTATTATTATTATTATTATTATTATTATTATTATTATTATTATTATTTTATTATCAACATATAGTAAAAAATGGATTGTAATACAAGTCTTCTACGCAATAGCTCAAGTATCCCCGTCCATTGTTGTCGTCATACAAATGAGGAATGACCGATGTCTTTCCTTCCGTGCTTTGGAAATCTCTCCGCCACTTAATAATACACTTCGCATCCTATACTCTGTTTTTTTTCATCTGTCCATTCGCCTGTGGTGGTCGCGCTTGGTAACACTGCGTCCCGGGCTTTAAATAGTTACACTATGTGTAAGTTTTAGGTAAATAAAAGGATATCTTCGTGTACATTTGCAACTGAAAAGGGTTTTAATAATTTGCTGTATGCGAATATTCGAAATAGGATATTATTTCAAGCCCGGGACGCAGTGTTACCACGCGCAAACACCACAGGCGGATGTACAGATGGAAAAAAAGAGTATAGTCATTCACTGTTGCATTTTCCTTTCCGAAACACACAATATCACTCTTACCAGTGGTCACGTATTGTAAACGTACATATCAGTGCATGAGCCTTTGCAATGCCTTGATTGAATTCTCTGGTACTACCCTCGTTATGATTTTAGGTAGGATCTTTTCCCTTTGCAAACAACAATCGTTTTCCTAGTGCACGGGTTCATTATTTACACAAGAGGGAGTTCCAGACCTTTCGTAGATAGTGACCACAAGGGCTTTAACCCAGTATCTATCCACCTTTGCGGTGTGTGCTTAGTACAAACCCGTTTGGGATTACCGTAAAAACTTAAGCAGTAGAATGTATTTATAAAGATAATGACCCCTAAGAATATTAGTCCTAGATAACGACCCCCGAAAACCCCTGTGGTCACTATTTAGGAAAGGTCTGGAAATTTAAATTCCCAGACAGTCAAGGGGTATGGGGTCATGAGCCTCCGGCTAAGTCTCGATGATAAGGAATGCCGATCTCCAGTATAAATTCCAAAACAGTACGGTCATTTCTATCTGATTTCCATGACCCATGGAATCGATTTATCTTGTTATTCCTAATTAACGCTGCTTCAAGTAGCTGATCTTTGTAAGACGTCCTTCCATAAATAATCTGCAATACATTCCAGTTTATGTTGATGTGGGATCCACTCAAAACGACGAATTTCAAAGTACTCATCATACTTTCTTTGTTGTTTTATTTTTCGAATTGGAAATAGTCTCATTTCCAATTCGAAATATATATAACATCAAATATATTTTTGCGGGTCGTCCTTTATATTCCAAAATATATTCATTGCCTTAACATTTTAAAATTACAAGTGAATTATCATTCTTCCAATAAAATTTGAAAGTCACCCTTTGCTGTAGTTTTTTTAGGGGTAATATTCTTAGATTTGATAAAACTTAAGTTTCAAAATGGAATGAAATTCAAAAATTTTAATGTTATTACTCTTCGTAGAATGAGACAGCTCCTTTAAAAAATTTAGCCTTATTCACCATCTCTTTAGTTTTGCCTCTTCCCAAGCTAGTTATATCACGAGGAATTGTAAGAAACAAATAGCAGTCTGAACAGAAGCAAAGAATGAAATTGAACATAACCAAAAATGAACTAGCGTAACCAAAGCTTGATGTAAAACTCCGATGTTTCTTACAAGGAGAAAAGAAAGGGGGCCTTTTCCCTTCGCTCTCCCCCGTTACACTCACTGATTTCCTATAAGCAGTAAAACCGCCTCTGGATGTCTGCTCACTGTGCGTAAAGGGAGAGAGAGAGAGAGAGAGAGAGAGAGAGAGAGAGAGAGAGAGGAGAGGACGAGAGAGAGAGAGAGAGAGAGAGAGAGAGAGAGAGAGAGAGAGAGAGAGAGAGAGAGAATCTTGGAAAAAGGAAATACAATACATATTTTCTTTATTGACCCTTTAACATAACAGTTCATTTCAACGGTGGTTTTATATTCTACAAGTATTCTATAAGTATTTTATAAGTGTTTACTTGCAAAAATGGGCCAAAGTGAACCGAAAACAAGATTTTCAAAAGTACTAAGGCCATCAAAGATTTCCTTTAGGTGAACAAGAATTGGGAGAAACTTTTTACTTTCATTATGAATTACTGATATTCCAGAAGTTGTTTTAGAAGCTTTGTTTCTTGCAAGACACTCTAAATTCTATTATTATTTTATTGTTGAGAAGTCTGCACAACTATTGAGAATAGTTTATTTCATCATTAATTTTGCCTTTCTACTTTTTAATTACTGAGGTAAATGAAACCTTAATGGTTTTTTTAAGATATATACAAATCTAGCTCACTAAAACGTTATAATACACCAAGGGATAACTTTATGGGTTGATATTTACTACAAGGGGACATGCGTGCAAAGAACAACCAGTTATTCTTAGAAATTCCTAAATGTTTTTTATTGAATTTCTTTGTCCTTTATTTATCAATAGACTTCATTTTTTAAGAATGTACACAAATGGATACTTTCATCGTGAATGATTATAGCTATCGCATGTGATAATGATTTCTTGAAATTAGTTTTCTGTCCTTGGGTTATATAAAAGTGGTTATGTGTATTTGTTTCATACTATGAAGGCATTCAGTATTCCTTCCTCTCAGGAGCAATAATTTGCAGATCAGAAATGTGCCAATCTGATATTTGCTGAATTTACGAGTATATTACTGTTTTTGTAAGATCATTTGAAACTACCTGTGGCTAATAAATTTTGAAATATAATTTGAAAAACCTTAGTTGAGCAGTTTTCTGAAAACTTAGAATGATGTTTTGGAACTTCATCAGAAGTCCTCATTGGCAATATACTCTCTTTATCCTTGCCGATAACGATCCTTCCCCGTAGGGGGATGGAGCCGTCAGTAGACCTCATGCAGTGAACTGTAGGCATTACTTAAGGTTCTTTGCAGCATGCCTTCGGCCCTTAGCTGCAACCACTTTCTTTCCATTTACTGTGCCTCCTTTCATATTCTTTTTCTTCATCTTACTTTCCACCCTCTCTTAACACTTGATTCATTGTGCAACTGCGAGGTTTCCCTCCTGTTACACCTTTCAAACCTTATACTGTCAATTTCATTTTCATCGCTGAATAACCTCATAGGTCCCTTGCAGGGACATCTTAATCCTTACTTTTCACAGTTAAGTATAATTTCTCATACTTAACTTCAACCCTCTAATTCTATTTGTATGTTAAAGAATATTTTGCGAATCCGTCTCTCCCTAAGGGTCCTTATTCATCAGATTGAACTTCTTGAATCCTGAAGTGGCCCTCTACATTATCTCCAAGAGGGCAGACAGATACAATGGTTTCCAAAAACTCAATTTTTTTCTATTTGAAGCTAATTAAGTTTTTCAGGTAGTGTTAATGTCAAGTGAAATTAAGCTTCTTTTTAAAAAGGTATGTTTCATTTAACATCTCTGGCTATATGCCGGCCCTATTCTTCCTCACACCTTCTTGGTGCAACTTTTTTCATATCCAGCATATTCCTCTGTCTATAATTTCCAAGTCCCCCATCGTTACAGATATTGTGATGAGGGTTTTAGCTCATCAATTTGGATAAATTCGCGCCCATGAGTTGGATTGCTAAGTCTTCCTTTCGAAGTCATCATCAGCTGAAGAACAGAGTTTATTTGTTTTCAAAAATGGGGGATATTTCACCTAAAAGTGCTAAGTTCGAACGGTAAAAAATTATTCTACTTTTATACAAACACACACACACACACACACACACACACACCACCACACACACACACACACATATATATATATATATATATATATATATATATATATATATATATATATATATATATATGGCAAATTTCATAGTTATGACATTTATGTTCTATTTCAATATCTTTTTTGAGATTATGCAGCACTCTAGAATATGTGTTGTTATAACGTAAATTCAGTTTAATAGGAAATATGAAAAAAAGATATTGAAATAGAACATAAATGTCATAACTATGAAATTTGCCATATCTATATTAATTATAATATATATTATAGATATATATATAATAATATATACTAATAATATATATATATTATATATATAGAGATATATATATAATATCATATTATATAGTATATAATATATATATATATATATATTATTTATTATATAGTATATATATATATGATCTATATATATATATTATATATAAATATCTATTAATATTATAATAATATAGTATATTAATATATATATATAATATTTTAATATGTATATATATATATGGTAAGCAAATTTTCATAGTTATGACATTTGATGGTTCTCTTTTCCAAATTCTTTTTTGTTTTGGATTTATTGCCAAGCACTCTAAAGAATAATTGTTGTTGTTATAACGTAAATTCAGTTTAATAAGGAAATATGAAAGACGTAGGAACTCACCCGCAATAATGGGTTTCTGAACATATCACTCACAGCAACAGGTTTGGCACTGGCAAACGAGCCTCGGTCTCCCAACATTAGTGTGAACCTTTAGAAGCATATCAAGTGGCTAAGAGGTCACTAACTCTGTTCCTAGGTGCGAAATGGGTCCAGGGGTCCAGTATAATAGTACTTAGTAATCGCCATATGGAAAGGGTGGTGGAAACTGATAAGGTAAGTGATGGGTGGAACATTTCAGAGGAGAAACTGACCTTTCTCTGCTTTGAAGGGAGAAGAGGCTTATAAAAAAATGTGAATTTTGCTCAGCATTTGCTCACATTGCGGTTTAGATCTCCCATTTGAGAGATTGGACTAAATATTCAACTATATATAAGGACAATTCTTGTTTATTTGTATTTTGGTTGTTTGTATGGAGTTTTTACTTTGCATAGAACCAGTGGTTATTCAGCAACGGGACCAACGGCTTTACGTGACTTCCGAACCACGTCGAGAGTGAACTTCTATCACCAGAAATACACATCTCTAACCCCTCAGTGGAATGCCCGAGAATCGAACTTGCTGCCACCGAGGTGGCAGACCAAGACCATACCGATCACGCCACTGAGGCGCTAGGACAATTCTTTGATGGCACACGTGGAACTTAATTCCTTACTCTTTCTCTCCTCGGTGTACTAGCTATCTTTACAGCAAAGCGAATGTCATCCTGAACTAAAGATTATAAACAGGTTTATACATAGTATAAACTCGACTACTGATGTCATCATCCCAGACATCCTCTTTTCCTGTCCTGTTTAGTACAGCAATGCTTTATCTTCTGGGAACCTCCTTGTTACTAGATGTGTCTTTCCTGCTGAAGGTATTGTTCCACTAATTAAACCTGTGCAGTTAACCCCAACTTTCCTTCACATTTACTGCATCATTATGCAAGCGGGAGTTCTTCCCGATTTGTAAGCGGCATTCTTTGCTGGTGACTTATTTACCATTCCTGAAAGGGGTTCTTTCAAGTTGTGTACTGTATGTATATCTAACAATTTTGCAGATTGTGCTTTTGCATCATGACTTTATTTCTTTCACTAAGGACACAGCGCCCTACTCAGTCTCCGTGCGTGTGCTAATTTTCTCAACAGTAACATTACGGCTTTGATTACCCTAATAAGTACAGAACAAGTGAGTATGCAAAGCATTGCTACTTAATGAATAATTTTTTGCAGATCTCCCTCTGGCAGATCTAACACTGGTTTTCTAATTGGTGATTGTACACAACAATGATCTTTACACCAATGGTAGATAGGAACCATCATGGTATTTCCTTGTGGATTATTCCTTTACGGGTTTTGGCTTGACTTTCACATCAACAGCAAACTTCTTATGAAACTCAGGATTCCACACGTTGTTGCATAAATGGAATGGATCCCTCATTCTCAAATTTTTGGCATCATTCTTGGGCTTCTTTATTAGCCATGATGATTAAAGATAACGCCACACTATACTAGCAGGAAGACGAAGTATAGCTTACACTTACAGCATAAAAGTTACTTATCTCGGGTTAGATTGTGATCAGAGGAATCTTACGGTAATTTCAACAAGTTATGCTATTAGTGTCAGTACTTGCTAATGCAAAGCCATAATCAGATTTTTCGACGTCGCAACAAAGTTGCATATATATATATATATATATATATATATATATATATATATATGTTTTTGTGTGTGTGTGTGTGTGTGTGTGTATATATATATATATATATATATATGTGTGTGTGTGTGTGTGTGTGTGTGTGTGTTTATGTGCGAGTGTGTACACGTGTATATATGTATGTCTGTATTTTTCACAGCACGCTCCGTTTTAATGGTTTTTTTTACTTTAGTCAACCACCTTACATTCGTCCTCTTAGTATTGTGAATTATCAGCTAAAATTAGGTCGAAAGGAAGCAAAAATAATGTGTTGGTTGTTATCCTCCCCATGCAGCTATAATTTTTTAACTGAATTTTTTATGATGTATCGCAGACCCATCAACTGAGCACATTTGGTCCTCAAGACCTAAATTTCGTAATCAATCAATCAGTCAATCAACTGAACACATGTAACGCGTGTAGGCTTCTGGTATTGTGGGAGCTAGGGTTCTCTACCACCCACATCCAATACCGTTTTGTTCGTCTCTTTTGTCCATCTGAACCTAAGTTCTACTATTGTGACATTAAGCGTCATAACTTCTGTTTTGATATTGCATTCATAATTTCTTTACTTAACCTTCCTAATTTGTGTGAATTTAAGTTATATTTACGAATTTCCATGACTTTAGGTGATGTTTATATACCTAATTCTTAAATTTGTAATTATATACAAATATATATATATATATATATAATATATATATATATATATATTTATATGTATATATAATTATACACACACACACACACACACACACACATATATATATATATATATATATATATATATATGATGTGTGTGTGTGTATATATGTGTGTGTGTGTGTGTACATGCAAATGAAAATGTACATGAGGAATAAATACAAAAGCACCACTGTACCTTAATGCAAATGATTTTAGACATCAAAACTCAAAACAAACAAAATGAACATATAAACAAGACATGTTTTTACTTAAAATAATGGGGAGGGAGAAAAATGCCTAGGAGCCAGAATTAGAAATGGCATAAATGCCACAGAAATACCAAGACAAAAAAGAAAAACACGAATTTTTTATTGCAATAGTTTTCCTAAAAGAGTCCTTTTCATAATATGCATTTTCCGTGTTTATTTTTCTTCCTAAAAACTAGAAAGTTTGAAAACACTTGGAAAAGCGGGAAATTTTCCTTCTTGTTTTTCTGTTTTTTGGTGTGTGGCTTTCATCTCTCTCTCTCTCTCTCTCTCTCTCTCTCTCTCTCTCTCTCTCTCTCTCTCTCTGTCTCTCTCTCTCTGCTTTTTTATTCGAATAGAAATTATGTATGTATCTTAAGTGTCTGGGTGTGTGCGCGAGTGTGTGCGTGTGTATTTGTTTGTTGATGTGTGAGAGTTTGTTGTGAAGAGAGAGAGAGAGAGAGAGAGAGAGAGAGAGAGAGAGAGAGAGAGAGAGAGAGAGAGAGAGAGAGAGAAATCAACGTACTCGGAGATAGGACACGAAATTCGCCATTGTCTGGGAACGGCCCCGACCTGCGTAGGAAAGATATCAGTATTTGGGGAAAGTGGAATTCACCATTGTTTCCAAAACATCGTGTGGGTAATATTCCCGGTAAATCGATGTTGCCTGGATTAGGAAGGACAATGGGCTACAGGCTACGACCATCCATGACTTAAAGCTAAAGTTTCCTCTTCCTTTATAAACTTGTGCGGCCTTTGGACTCTGTCCGCCTGTTTGGTTGCTGTTTAAGCAACAGTGTATAGTTTTATTAAAAATGATATATTGGCAATTCGGGTCGTATTTTAGATGCAGTGTATTAAAAGAATTTTAAAATGGTTGTTTTGCAAGCTTATATATGTATGTGTATATGTAATATATATATATATATATATATATATATATATATATATATATACATATGTATATATGTATGTATGTATACTATATATACACTCCTTTATTGACGTTCGGTGCACAAAGAATTAATTTTTAATTCAGAAATTGAAACATGATTTTAATTGTTACTTCTGCGATTTCTCTTTTGACAGACACACACGTGTATATATATATATATATATATATATATATATATATATATATATATATATATAAATATATATATTATATATAAATAGATATATATATATATATATATGTATATATATACATATATATGTGTATGAATAAAAAAGATTAGGCTCTTTATAATTCAGGAAGTTAAGTTTTATTGTTTTTTTTTCTTCTTTTTTTTTGGAAATGGTCTGGTAAGGTTACTGTTCAAAGTTAATTTGGTGAATTATTTTAAACATTTAAAAAAATAATCCGTCTTTTTCCAAATACTTTAGATGTGACATACTAGTATTCTCATTCGTTCGTCATAACTACTTTGAAAACTTAATTAATTATTTTTGCAGATGTTTGTCCGGTTTGAAAAATAATATCCATTTCGTATTGTAAATGATTGTCGTAAACAGATTTCAGTTTATGTTCCGTACAGACATTCGAAGGAAAAACTTTTAAAACTGCCTCTTGAAATGTGTTAGGAAAACTAAAATTATCCTCAACGCACCTTTGAATCTCACAAGAACATCTATATAATCTTATAATTATAAAAAACAAACTTTTGCCAATTTATGAGGGTCTGCCGCTATTTTTCTCAGGAAGGCAGACATATCTGTTAGGCTGTAATGAATGATTCACTCTTTAAACAAAGCCTTCAATCGATTCTGTTTTAATATAAGGTTAGAGAAATTTTGAATGATTTTTGCAATTCCAGTTGTGACAGAACATTCTTAAGTATTGTTGATTTTCCTATTTAAAAGCCTCTGAAAGAATAAAGATTTTGAGTCCGCTTCCCAGCGGCCTATATTCCACCTGCTCCGCGTCTCTCGCCATTCTGTTCTACTCTATAAATCATGACGGCTTCTGATTTACGAGATTCGAGTCAGGATCAGTTTCCTCCACAAAACTTTTACTTATCAGGGAGATTTAAGATTTCAGGCCCTCTGAAGATAAGACCCGCTACGAAAGATTTTGGAATGATGATGATAACGACGACGATGATGAATATGACGGAGCTGATGGTAAGGATGAAGGCGATCCATATTTCAAGGTGCAGTTCCGAACTATCATGCTGGATATCTTGCCTCGCTTTGGATGCATCTGGGCCCAGATACTTTTCGTGTTGTCGAATCCTTCATGAGAGGAGCCTCATTTGCAAGAATGATGCTATCTTGTAATGCAGAGCTCATATTACAAAAGTTTCAAGATGAGGTATTGGCGCGATTCCATGTAATAACAGTGACAACATTGATGTTCGCCTCGCTAGTCTCAGTGAGTACTCGGTGATATGTAGAGGCTGATGTTAGAATTCAATTATTCAGCATAAAGCTGGTTACGCTAATACCCTTGTATGTATTTTTCCTAGGCCAAGCCCTGTATTAATTCTCTTTTTAATTTTGTGATGTTGATACATGCCGCTTTTCAGCGCAAAATATAAAGGTAAAATGGGAGTGGAAATGAAGAGGAATTGGTTTTAAGAAGAAAAATGGTTCTGTTTGTATTTAAAATAGCTTGATATACATCACAGATCGTAAGTGAACGCACCAGATAATGAAAGGGATCTGTTGTGGTCTTCACAATAAACTGAGGTCGATAGACTTAATGAATAATTTATTATTGTTATTGAATGTCATCTATGAATATCGCAACCAGGACGATATTCCAAAGGTTTTCTAAGCCCGACAAGTAATCATTTTCATAAAGTTTCTTTTGAGCTGATTCCATTTTCCCCTTTGTCAGAAAGCTAAATTGAGCTTCTTTGTTTTATAATACTATTAGATCATTTCATAGAGTAAAGATGGTTTCCTTAAAATCCGAGGGCTTGCAGTCGTATAATTTAGCTATTTTATATCCGAGACAGGGAATGTGTACAACAAAGATATATCAAAAAGTAAAAGATAAATGTTTAAGAAAATTTAAGAGTATTGGGTATGATGCGCTTGACGGGAAAAGAGCACACGAGAGGCAACTTGGAGATGGAGCGTGAAGTATTGGTCGATTATAGTACTGTGAATTGTAACTATACTCTGTTTTTTTTCATCTGTCCATCCGCCTGTGGTGTTTTTGTATGGCAACACTGCGTCCCGGGCTTTACATTCAGCTTACATTCAACGATTATAATAATATCCTATTTCGAATATTAACGGTGTAATTCGCATACAGTAAATTATTAAATCACTTTTCAGTTGCAAATGTACGCCCAGATATCCTTTTATTTACCTAAAACTTACATATAACGTAACTATCTAAAGCCCGGGACGCAGTGTTACCATACAAAAACACCACAGGCAGATGGACAGATGAAAAAAAACAGAGTATAGATAAGAGAGTTCGTCATTTTTCATGATGCGAGTGAAGTTCGTGCAAGTGACCCAACCAAGCTTTTTGTCTGGCACGAAAGACCTAGGCCATGGGTGTGTTGTAGCTCTCTCTCAACTCAACGCTCCTATTAATGGAGAAGTGAGAATTGAGGGAATTTTAGAAGTAGGTACATTTTATGAGATCAAAGAAGTTACTATGAATGTAAAGAGCAAAACCTTAGTTTACAATTGACTAGTGTTCATTGATAATTTCGAAGAAAGATCGGTGTTGAAACTCATAAAAGCATTCGTGCTGTATAATGAAAAGAAAAGTTGAAATAACATGTAAGCAAAATGATTTTAAAAGTGAATTGAAAACATTTGGGATATTTGGGAATATTTGTATCAGTAAGTGTTAGTGACATTCACAGAGAAGTAGAATCCGCCAAGGAATATGTTTGATTACTAGATAATGAATGATAGCGGAAAGTGAATTCCAATTATTGTCAAAAAACTCTTAGCTATGTAGACTTAGGAGAATTGTAGGTGGTATGAAAATGAATGTGTTCAAAATTTTTAATCACTGGTGAACCAATCGAGTATTGTACACTTCTGACTGAATATCATCGCTGCTTCATAATATTTTATCGTCGGCGCTTTTGTGAATCCCATAATATGGATCATTGTACTCAGTCTTTGTATTAGGTAGATAGACATATTGATTTATAATTGTTATTTGATGTTATTTGCATTCTGTCATCGATGAATATCGCAAGCATGGGGATATTTCGAAGGTTTTCTAAGCCCGAGACCTAATTATTTTCACATAGTTCCTTTTGAGCTGATTTCATTTTCCCATTTGAGTTCCTTTGATTTGTAACACGACTGTCAGTAGTTCACGAGTTCATTAATATTTCTGAACGGTGGGTTGCCTTTCGGGATCACCAACCACTGCTATTAATCATTTGAAAACGGCATTTTTACTGTAGTTGCTGACCGCTACTTTTAACATGGCCGACATCAAGCATAGGTGGACATCATTTCCGTTACACTCTCTCAAAGCGATAGCTCGGTGTCACTATTTGCCGCTCGAATCAAACTGCTACGGACTTTGCATCCCGTAGACTGGTAATGCCGTCAGTGTACCTCATGCGGAGCACTGTAGGCAACCCGTACACTGGTAATGCCGTCAGTGTACCTCATGCGGTGCACTGTAGGCATTACTTAAGGTTCTTCTCAGCGTGCCTTCGGCTCGTAGCTGCAACTCCTTTCGTTTCCTTCACTGTACCTCCTTTCATATTCTCTTTTTTCCATCTTACTTCCCCCCGTCTCCTAACAACTGATTCATACTGCAAGTCCGAAGTTTTCCTCCTGTTACACCTTTCAAAACTTTTGATCTC
>NC_061108.1:94896353-94898853 GCF_015104395.2 Macrobrachium nipponense
TAATATATGTGAAGGATAACATAAATCTTTCCCTATTTTTCTTGGGTATTCAATTTCTTGATCCAAATATTAGGGACTGAATGCGCAATGCTCGTAAAAACATAGAAGAAAAAATTGATATTTTGATGTTAAGATGGTGGCCTGAATAGAAATGAACATAAGTTAAGCTGTTGGTTGGTTTCCTATAAATACTGAATTTACATTGAAATGGTTCTCTATGTATCAAAACATCTAAGAAAGGGAGGCAATTGTCTTTTTCCATTTCTAGAGTAAACTTAATCGATGGTACCTGGTTCTTTAATTTAGAGAGTAAATCATTTACATCAATACCAGCAGGCAGAACAGCTAAAATATCATCAACAATTGTGATTTAAGACAATAAAAGTATTTTAATATGAAAGGAATAATTATTTACATTGAAAGCAAAACTAAATGACATCACTTCCCAAAGATGATATGCTTAAACAGAAGGTTCTAGAAAGATCTTATGAAAAGATGATGTAATACCATAGGAACATGGTGAAATATCCACGTGACTTCTCGACAAAGACATACAGGTTTGAAACCAGTCATGTACGTTGTATGCTCAATATATTCCAAAACAGAACTCCCTTTTCAGAAGTGTTGACATGTTATGAAAACAAAACAGAAACTTGGTGACAAGCATGCCTTGCTGCTAATGTACAATGCGAAAATTTCTCTCTCTTTGTCCACATCTTAGTTATATGCTAACTTCTCTTGTTCACATTTATGTTTTTATGCGAAATCTGAACATACATTATTAGAACATAATAACTCTAAGCTAAATAAGGAATCTGAAAATACTGCAAACAACTTTACAACACTTCATACAGTTACGGAGAGGATGATATGCATTAAGAAAGTAACAGCATGTAATAATATATACATATAAATATTATGATGTAATAGTAATAGCCACAATGCCCTCTTAACTTCTCGAATTCTTTGTGCTTTTTAGAGGCGCTTATCACTACAAAACCTTAAGATCCAAGTTCTAAGAGATATGAAGAAATTATGATGTCCGGTAGCGGGAAACGAAACCGCGATACCATAATCACGACGAGGACACGTTGCCGACCTGCTCAGGTCAAGCGTATCCAAAAACGCGCGAAGAATTCGAGAATTAAAGTGGGTATTGTGGCTACTACAATTACATATGTATCTGGTAAAAATTACCAGTAGATTCTTCATAGCATATATTATCATAATCATGGTTGCCTCCAACGAATCGTGACGCCAAAGTCCTTTTGTGAAATTCCTTTACTTATGACTTCCGTGTTCTCTATCCTTCACAAGTCTTCGTTCATCTCCAGCTTCTTTTCTCTTAGTTCTCATCCAACTGAGCCTGAGTCTTACATTTCTTCTGGTATCTGCCGGAACCCAGCTAATAATATCATGTACTATTCTCCCAGAGGCTGTGCCAAGTACATGTCTAAGCCACCTCCATCTTCCCTCCATCATTATACCATCTCTCTTTAAAAGTGTCTTATAAATGCAAGGAGTTTCATTCATTAACGGTATGGCTCCTATAATGCTGTAATGTTATGCCATAGGCTGTTGTCCCTAACATAGGGTACTTGATCATAACAATGAAGTCAAATAAAAGACAATTTATTTTCGCTCTTGTATATCCAAATTGACCACAGAACAGGAGTCATATATATATACTGTAGAACAGAATGTCACTACTTATTTTTTGCTTACTATTGTATTTCAACTACTTTTATTACAAATTGAATTACTTTCTTATTCACCAAAGTAAGAATGTATAGTTACCTGAAGGTGTACGTTAAATTCAGCATTTCATATTTGAATACCTTGTACAAGTAATTTTATTCACCAAAATGATACTGACCCTCCTTTATGAGTTCTTCTCTAACTTCCACTTACTTTTCTTTCCTAGATTGTCTTGGGTTTCTCGTCCTGCTTTTTGTTACGGTTTCATACAATTTTTCAACTTCAGTATTATCTCTTTTTTTTCTCAATTCTACTCAATCGTTTTTCCTCTGACAAGTTTTATACTATTTTAATTTTTCTCGCCTATTTCTATTTATCTTCTGTTCCTGTTTCACTCGGTTTGGAATATCCAAAATGAGTATTTTCCATAACTAACAAAGTATTAACTCAAAAGCGAAAGAAAAATTAACTGGGTAATTCGAAATAAATCAAAGCTAATAGGGTATGGGGAATTATTTAACAAGGAAGATTACCGAGTAGAAACGAAGAACGAAAGTTCACCTAGTTAATCTACTTACTTTATGATTGCAGTGAAAATTTCTTGTAACCATTGACACAGGAAATGAATACAAAAAAGAAAATTACACTATATACGTTGAGTGGTAGACTATGATACTCTTGAAGGAATGCGCAGTTCTTCAGGATGAATTTGTCAATGTTTATACATACATACATACATACATACATACATACAGTACATCATACTACATACTATATATATATATATATATATATATATATA
>NC_061108.1:94901353-94923853 GCF_015104395.2 Macrobrachium nipponense
GATTGAAAAGCTATGGCGGCATGAAAGTCGTGAAGGGGAAAAACACGGCCAGATTCTGATTTTTGGGGGGAGACAGTCAGGGAAAAGGAAGGGAGGGAGAGAGACGATGGGAGGGAGACAGGGAGGAAGTCAGGGAGATGGAGAGTGTAGAATGGATGGGGCGAGGGAGAGGGAGGAAACTGAAGATAGCAGAGAGAGAGAGAGAGAGAGAGAGAGAGATTGGCAGATGTCGGAGACGAGGGAGCGAGGGTCCGCGGTGATCGTCAACACTAAGTACGGATGGACGAGTTTTTTATGAGTTTAATCGGCGGAGGACCTCCATGGTCTTCTGGAGCGAGAGCTACCGAAAAGGGAGCTTTCATATATTAATATATTATATATATAATCTATATATATATAAATATATATATATATATGTAAATTATATATTATATATTATATATTATCTGTGTGTGTTACAGTAAATATGTTAGGGAATATATGAAATGAGCAGTTCGCTTAGGAACATTTGATCCCCGAGGGCTAGTACTAAGCACGGCGAAAGAGTGATTCATAGTACTAGCCCCTGTTGGGTCAAATGTGTTTTGCCGTATTTAGTACTAGCCCCTGTTGGGTCAAAAGTGTTTTGCCGTGTTTACTACTGGCCCCTGTGGGGTCAAATATGTTTTACCTGTTTAGGACTAGCCCCTGTGGGGTCAAATGTTTTGCCGCGTTTAGTACTAGCCCCTGTTTGGTCAGATGTGTTTTGCCGCGTTTAGTACTAGCCCCTGAGGGGTCTAAAGTGCTTTGCCGTGTTTAGTATTAGCCCCTGTGGGGTCAAATGTGTTTTGCCTGTTTAATACTAGCCCCTGTGGGGTCAAATTTGTTGCCGTGTTTAGTACTAGGCCCTGTGGCATCAAATGTGTTGCCGTGTTTAGTACTAGCCCCTGTGGGGTCAAATGTGTTTTGCCTGTTTAGCACTAGCTCCTGTGAGGTTAAATGTATTGCCGTGTTTAGTACTAACCCCTGTAGGGTCAAATGTGTTTTGCCGTGTTTAGCACTAGCCCGCAGGGGGAAGTGGGGGGGCCCGTTAAAATGTCCCTAAGTGCATTTGATCCACCAGCGCCTAGTACTAAACACATTTAACCCACAAAGGGCTAGTACTAAACATGGTGAAACAGTGTAGATGAATCTCTGTTTAGCCATGTTTAGTACCAGCTCTAGGAGATCAAATGTTGCCTAGCGAATTGGTCACTTCACATAGTATTCCCTAGCGAGTTTACTGTAACACACACACACACACACACACACACACACACACACACACACATATATATATATATATATATATATATATATATATATATATATATATATATGTATATATATATATATATATATATATATATAATATTATATAATATATATGTGAGAGACAGAGAGAGACAGAGAGAGACAGAGGTTTTCCAATTGTAGACGCATAACTTTTTTAATGCTGAAATATTAACCCACGAATTAATATTAATTTCAGTTTAACATTAAAATAACTATATCAGTCTTTTGCCGATGTTTTACCTCTTCGACTGGAAAGTTCAACAATATAATGTATTAAAAGGCAAATTATAGCACAGCAGCAACATCAAGCATATTATATAAAAAAACATTAATACAACTCGAATTTGATGTAATTATACGTCTCGTTTGTAACATTTATTCACTCTCGAAAAAGAATTGATAGCAATTCTAGTCGTTTTGTTTAATTCTCCGGTTTTTTCAATTCATGCAGGAGAATACAACAGCGGAATCACTGGGAACTGGTAATTTGGTTCTGTAAACCGATATTGCAATGAAAATAAGAGTAATTCAGGTAGTAGTAATAGTAGTAGTAAATGTTGTAAGATGTAGTAGTAGTAGTGGTAGTTGTATATGTTCTTTTCTCACTTTGTGTTTAATGATACGATTAAGATTTGTGTTGTTACGCTTTATAATCAACTTTTATTTTACTGTTTTGAAAATATTATTCATGGTAATAGAATAATAACGTAATTTTGGTTATGAGATGTTATAACAAATTAACATAGATTGGGTAGTTGGTAACAGTACTTGGGTTTTCTGTTACCAAAGCGAATTTAGTACATAGGTTATATTCGGAAAAGAATACACGGATTTGTAAATCTTTATATATCATAAAATGAAGGCGAAATGAAATGAAGGCTTTTAAGGTCCAAGTTACTTCAAGACAAAAACTGAATTGACAGATTTATCTAACCAGTTGACTTCAAAGCTATTGTTATCGATGCCAAATCCTGAATGACGACCGAAAAACTCGATCTAGTCTGAAACTAATATAGTTTGCTTAATCTAAGAAACTATAAACAAATAATTCATAATAGCACAGCATAAATAAGAGCTCACGGTAGCTTCTGACCGTACCAAAAACTCGTGAAAATGAAAACCACTCCATAACAAGAATATTAATATCGATAGAATGGCCCTCCCAAAATCTCAGAATCAAATAGAAAATTAAGCTTTACGTTCATTCACATTGATACATTAAAACTATCTAGATATACAAACCCCATAAACTTTTCATTCCTACCGTGCGATCGTTCCATACATCACAGATAAAAGAACTGAACTGATCACCAAAACAGATCATTTGGAAAACGGGAAAACCAGAGATACAAATGATGAAGGCAAAGGACAGAGAAACGTTCCCGGATTTATGGGAGCGGGGGAAATGTGTACACCATAAACAGAACAAGCAAACAAACATTACGATTAACCCGGGGCAGGATGCAATTGCAATGCAAAGGTAATTTGTTATCCAAAAAGAATGGCTAAAACAGGACGCTTAACGCATCGCATAAATCTGGATTTAAAAGAAAATATGTGGGAGAGAGAGATCCTCCCCAATAGAACAGACGAACTGGGATGAAAACTCGACGGAAAATGATCTAGGAAACGGGAGGATTCTGTCTTTTTTGTAGAATAACTTTATATGCTTTATATGCGTATTTGACATTAAAAATCCAATAAAAAAAGTTAGTGCTCAATGTTATATATATATATATATATATATATAGATATATATATATATATATATTATATTTATATGACATTGAGCACTAACTTTTTGTTTGGTTTTTTAATAACTTAGAAATTTTTTGGTAATAACATAACAGTTCCTTACCGTCTGTGCTTGCTTGTGTCACCTTTGAGAGAGAGAGAGAGAGAGAGAGAGAGAGAGAGAATTCTAAGCTTTCTGATCTATCAACGACTAAGCCGGTTACTTAAAATACACTTCTTCATGCTTTGATCTCCCATATTTGAAAATATCTTTTGGGAATATTTTTTTTGAAATTGCAAACAGATGCTCCGGAATATTTCCCAGAATAGGTTAGATTTAATCTAATTAGTCCAGTCTCCTCAGTATCCAAATATAAGATCATATGTGGTATTTTCACTATAAGTAAATTACTTTTATAATGTGATGTAAATATACCCTACTCTCATAAATCCTTTATGTTGTTAAGTGAGTAGAGCAGTGTTATTTACCAAGAAAACTACCGTAAAGGCAAATCAGCTAAATGAATAGACCAATGCCTCCTGAGTCTTGATGATGATTTGCTTTTCACTTATTACCTATTCATTTTTTATTTATTTATTTTTGTTTTTTTATTTTTATTTTTTATTTATTTATTTTTATTTATTTGTTTATTTATATATATTTATTTATTTATTTTTATTCATCTATTTATTTTTATTTATTTATTTATTTTTATCTATCCCTGCTAGTTACATACTGCAATGCATTACTACCCTAACACTATTCGCCTTGCATCTTAATACATTTTTATCTATTTACATATTTATTAATTTATTTTTTCTGTTTTTATAAGTGTGATCTCTTCTTTCTGCATATCCCTTTACTTCCTCTTACTACTTCCTAATGAGCACCATATTCTCTGGAAGGCTGAATTTCAAGTCAATGGCCCTGTGGGCTTGTTCCATATGAATAGGGTTCATCTGCTGAATAATAATAATAATAATAATAATAATAATAATAATAATAATAATAACAGAGCTTGCAGAATACCTGGTAGTCCTCTTTTAAGCATTGATCCTGGAAAATGTAGGGTTAAAGACTTAGTATTCCGTCACTCAAATATTTGTTTAGCTCAAATTTTCTCCGACTTTTTTTGGAAACTAATGTTTATGTATACTCCTTAGGAACGGCCATTCTTTAATGTCTAAAGAGTGGAAATGGCAGACAGACAGACGTAAGTATATCACAATTTAAGCGGACCCCGGAGCTGATTAACAGCTTTCTTAGTGCTGGCCCAAAGGATTAGATATTTTTACGTGACTGGGAACCAATTGGTTACCTGGCAACGGGACTACAGCTTATTGTGGGATCCGAACCACATTACATCGAGAAATGAATTTCTATCACCAGAAAGAAATTCCTCTGGTTCCGCGTTGGCAGGGCGGGGAGTTGAGCTCGCGACTACCGAATCGGTATGCCAGCACGCAAACCACTCGTCCAACGAGGAACTTCAGACAGACGTAGAGAGAGAGAGAGAGAGAGAGAGAGAGCAAAGGCAACCGAATGTTCTGTTACAGACCCCACTAAAGAAAAGCCTCAGATGTTAACAAATAAGAAGAGTGAGAAAATGATGATTGGAGGAGGAGCAAAAGACGACAAGAGAAGAGGGGCGTGGAGGAAGGAGGGAGGAGGGAAGGCGATAGCATAAAGCACCACCAGGGAGAGCAAGGAAGAAGGAATTAAAGGGAAAAAGATTAATCTAGGGGAGAGATAACGGGATGTAGAAGGATGTGAAAGAAACCAATAATGAAGGGAAACGAGAAATATTGTGAGGGAATCAGAGGGGAATATGGGTTAGATGCGCGGAATGGAGGGGAGACACTCGAGAGGGAAAAGAGAGGAAAGAAAAGAAAAAAAAAAAGGGTCTCATATGTTGGTTCACAAAGTACGGAGGAAAAGGTTGATTGCTCGAGGCTGAGTGATTAAAACGGAATAAGGACGACGATTATTTGCACCCTCCACCGCGATCATTTGCCGTCTTTTGGTTATGAATAAATTTGCTTTGATAAGTTCATTATGAATTCATTTACTTTGATAATTGGTGTGTTCCTAGATCTAACATTGCGATTCAGTGAACCAGGTAATCCTAAGCTGTTTTTGCATTATGTTATATATATATATATATATATATATATATATATATATATATATATATATATATATATATATATATTATATATATATATATATATATATATATAGATATATATAATGTGTGTGTGTGTGTTGTGTGTATGTATATATGTATATATGTATATATATATATATATATATATATATATATATATATATATATATTGTGTGTGTGTGTGTGTGTGTGTGTGTGTGTGTGTGTGTGTGTGTGTGTATACACTCTCAAAGTAGTGACTAAGCATCGTCTAATATTATACCTTTGACCTTATATATCTTACATTCCACATAGACTTTTTCGAATGGATCCAACATTGAAAATATACCCATGCTCTTTAAACTCAAAATTTCCCATTTTGACATATCGTATAGATCTGAAAACGGGAGCAGAATGGAGTTATTGTGCTCTTCAATGGGAAGGAAGGAAGACGGGCCATCCTCGCCACCACCCTCTCTCAGCAGTTACACACCAATTCTTCTTCAATTTGAGCACAATTGAAGTCCTATTTTGTAGGAATTCCATGACAAAAGTAGTTTTCCTCCCTTTTCCTTTTGGGAATCGAAGAATTCCTCTCTATGCTGTTGTTCAAGGGTTGATAACTCCTCCATAACTGGGCTTAGGGTAAACGTGCTGGCTGAGCTGTTTGTGGCTTGTAGTCTTTGATGTTTGATATTACTGTTTATTGATATTACTGGTTTATTATCCTTTATTCATTATTGTCTCTTTTTTTTACTGTCAGGTAACCTTATTGTGTATAAATCAATTCTTTGGTTTGATAATGGGTTATTTTCTTTAATCATTAATCATTATTGCCTCTGTTTCTGTCCTTCAGAATTATTGTTTACATTGTATACTTACAATACATACTACATACATACATACATATATATATATATGTTATAAAATATATATATTTATATATATATATCTTATATATATATATATATATAAGGTAGGTAAAAGCTTCCACTGACGTCCTGGATTTGTATGGCTTCTTGGGTTCGCGCCTGGGACCAGGCAAATCTATTATCGTATAAAAAAATTCCCCTTCGGTTTAGCATATATGAAAATATATTAATTCCGAGGTAGAGTGAATTAGATATTAAAGAACATTGTAGCTCGATTTATATAGTATGTATGTGTGTGTGTGTGTGTGTGTGTGTGTGTGTGTGTGTGTGTGTGTCTGTTTTTCAGAATAAAGCCTTTTCTCAAACAGAGGGTAGCTCATAAAAGAAAATAAAAAATTAAGCTATAAAGATATGGTATAATCCGTGTCATATTCATGCTGTACCTACTGATTCTTGGATGATTTCCCGGTGTAGAAAACGAACTAAACATTAGTCACTTCTTACACCCACACAGATGGTTAATCAGCGACCCACTGAACCACCCTAACGTCTGTCGCCTTATGTACGTACCTTCTATTTCCTGGATTTTTAAAATATTCCTTTCCAGTGGCCGTTTCACACCAGCTATACCACCCTCTATAGGTGTTCCTCTCGTCGTATGCAGTACTACGAATTTACTCTCACTTTCACATACTTATCATTCTCCATTCTTTCCACGTAACCGAATCATCTCGATACACCCTCCACCATCCTTTCACCCAAGGATGGACCTTGCTACCATTTCTACATATCTTCATATGTATCACCTTTTTTATTTAGCGCCTCAGTGGCGTGGTCTGTATGGTGTTGGCGTACCACCTCGGTGGCCGCGAGTTCGATTCTCGGGCATTCCATTGTGGTGTGAGAGATTTGTGTTTTTGGTGATTGAAGTTCAATCTCGACGTGGTTCGGAAGTCACGTAAAGCCGTTGGTCCCGTTGTTGAATAACCACTCACATGCTGTTACCTTCATTATCTCTCGAATCATAGGTGCATGCCATTACATTAAGAAGTGAAACTTGTCGCTGAAGTTGAATTAAGTTTGCGCTCTCCTTGCATTTAAACATGAGTGGTATGCATGCACCTCCCTTTTGTGCGCTATTGAAATCTTAAAATAATTTTGGGAAATTGTCAATTAAGCCTGAATTTAGGTCTGATCCTCTAACTACCCAACTTCGACTGTTTTCCAGAGCCTCACATGAATTCCTCGTAAAACGAACGCATATCCTCCACTTAGAATAAAACTCTAGATCTACGTAAGTCACTTCAGCATCAAATGAAAACAAACATCTGCCGGGAACACGATAGATATCCAAGTTCAGACGATAAAATCCGGATCTAGGAGATAAAATTCCCCGAAATGGTTTCCCGTCCGACCTCTCCGGTCTCTAGGTCGACAGGCTCACGCTATGCTTGGGAACCAAGCACTCTCTCGCACAAGCATCCAAAGTGTTCGAGTTCTCGAGTTTCTGAAATATATTTCATACCTCTCGGCCTTTTCCAAAAGAATATTAAGATTCCGGTAATACTGCGGAGTCTATTATCTGTTCGTGTACTGGATGGAATATGAAACGCATGGACTTACTGGGCCACAGGGATTGTGGAAAAATTAAACGATGCATTCCAAGTAGGTACGAGAGTCTCGATTCCATTATCATTGTTTATCTTTGTTTATACATATAAAGTTTTGCATGTACATTTTGGACACACACACACACGTATATATATATATATATATATATATATATATATATATATATATATATATATATATATATATATAATATATATACCTTTAAATATCTATATATATATACTATATATATATTATATTAAGAATATATATATATATATATATATGTGTGTGTGTGTGTGTGTATTTGTGTGTGTGTGTATCCAAAATGTAATATAATGAATGCAAGTAACGTTGCGATAGCCATAAAAGAAATCATTACACGAATTGCATAATTGCATACTAAATAATCAGTTGATCTATAACTCTGCAGAAAACTGAAGCATGCTTAGTCAGAAATGACCAAAAAAAACCATGCTGGAGGTAATAACATATCCTGAATTGTTTATGCAAATAGATAGATCCTCATTAACTTTCCAGTAAAATTTGATTCAAGAATAGCTACTTCTGCATGGAAATATAATTGTTTTGCTTTCTTCTTTAAACAAGTATTTGCTTCTAGGTTTTGTGACACAATATATAAATATATATATAGTATATATATATATATATATATATATATATATATATGTATATATATATATATATATATATATATATATATATATTGTGTCACAAAACCTAGAAGCGAATACTTGTTTAAAAGAAGAAAGCAAAACAATTATATTTCCATGCAGAAGTAGCTATTCTTGAATCAAATTTTACTGGAAAGTTAATGAGGATCTATCTATTTGCATAAACAATTCAGGATATGTAATTTCCTCCAGCATGGTTTTTTTTGGTCATTTCTGACTTAGCATGCTTCAGTTTTCTGCAAAGTTATAGATCAACTGATTAATTAGTATGCAATTATGCAATCGTGTAATGATTTCTTTTATGACTATCGCAACACGTTACTTGCATTCATTATATTCCGTATATTTTCAATCATCCAGATTATTTTGTCCCGCAGACTGATGTTTTCTTTTGTAAATTACAAGTCGTTTCATTGTTCCAATATTTTCATTACTTTATTTTCAGCTTTAAGCTTTGTTTTCATAATGTTTTATCCAGCAGGAGGGACGATAACAATCTTCGGTGAATGTCAAAATTCTTACATCCTCTTCTTGGCGAAAGAGATTCAAGATTAAGAGAAAGTGCACAAGTCACGTTCTAAAAACAGAGAGTCACTAACTTTCCTTCAACATGTACAGTGAGTATACGCACCAGCAGTGTTTCTATTCATCAGTCTGAAATCAATATAAAAATGCTCTAATAACACTTTAATGACAATATGATACAGAGATTATAAAACTGACCCTTTTTTAAGCGCATAATTTTTTTGTTGTTGTTGACCTTTTAAATCCTTCAACACTCTTCCACATGTACAGTGAGTATATGCACCAGCAGAGTTTCTGTTTATTAGTCTGAAATCAATATAAAAATGCGCTAATAAAACTTTAGTGGCAGTCTGATACAGAGGTTATAAAACCGACGTCATTTTTAAGCGCATCATTATTTTTTTGTCCCTTTAAATCTCTTGTTTTATTTTTATTCTATCCATCTTTGTCGATGTGGGGTTCGCAAAATTAACAGTTTTATTTGTTACATGCAAATTCACATTTTCATAATAATAATAATAATAATAATAATAATAATAATAATAATAATAATAATGATAATAATAATAAGCTTAAAAAGCTTGGAACTAATAGTACTTTCGTCACTAATGACCTGTTCCTTCTCAGAATAATCCCAAGACAGAGCAATAGAAAATTTCTCTGGTTATATGTTACATTTCCGACACAAATATCCAGAGCTGCGCATCGGGGCTATTCGAGTAAATATCTCCGGAGTAACTTCATTTCGACGGACAACTCCTGGCAGTCATGTACAGGCGCAGGACGTGTCAATTCATCATTCACGGGACGGCAGGGACGTAGTTCTTGCCGCTCTGCAGAGCAATTGTAGAGTGGCAGTTTACCTTGTAGGTCTTCCAGACCTTCAAGCTGAATGTTTAAAGGGGCGACGGGTCCCCGACACGTCCCATCCTGACTGTGACATGATGCATCATCGGATATTCCGGTGTTATGCCAGCGCTGTCAAGCCTTCAGCTTGTCGCAATCACTTATGAAAGCACCGAGTGACAAATTAACACCAACACCCACCAGGCACTTTGTTCGAGCGTAGCAAAATTCCGCGATGCCGTTAAATGTTGCGTAAGGGATATAATTCATAGCACGATCGACGCATGCTGTTATTTCGTAACAGATTGGGAATTTGTGATGTATATATGCATACAATATTCAAGGATCAAAGGCTTGATCGTGTTGCATTTTGATTGGATTCAGATACAACTGATGCATTTAGTTGAAAATGAAGTTCATTATTCCATTGTGAGACCGCGTGCATGAATTTGAAATGAAATTATGGGACAGAAAGTCATACCTGTTAGTTGTTCGAAGTCACTGATACAAACAATAAAATTACGCTTTCTAAACAAGGGAATATAAACTTTGTCCTTTCAGATCAAAGGCCAACACTTGTTGGAATCTAGTCATTGCAAGGGAGTGTTATTGAATAAAGGAAAATTGCGTGAAGAATGTATGTATGTACTACATATATGAAAATATCACATGAAATACCATTTCTATTTACAGTTTTCTTTATACATTTAAATGTGATGGTTTTTAGTTCGTCAATTATTAGACGTGGAATATTTAACCAATTCAGCTTTATATACATGAAGGAAACTATGGGAAATATGCAATAGAACAATTTATTTCTTGACGTTCCTGTCAATGACTTATCCTATTTTGTATGAGGGAAATGAGTCCCATATGAACAGTGCTCTACAGAGAAAATATGCAATATTAATTAGTATGAACGTCGTCAATAATATTTTTTCCTTTCTGCCTTATAATACGTAAAAAAAGAACATTTGGTATGTCCTATGATGAATGGGTCCTTAGTTATCCAGTCTGTCAATCAATCATTCTATTGAGTGCCATGACTTTTTAAAAAAAAGGAACAATGGTTCCGGATTTATTTATTTATTTATTAGTTTTTTACATAGCAAGTTCTCTTGCCTCACTATGAAAAAGTGGAAGTAACTACCTTAAAGAAACTTAATATTTCTATACGGAAGACAGTCCTTCCTTGTCAACACTAATATTTTTTTGGAAATCCTTGTTTTTTCCTAAAAAACTTGTGATAGTGTTAACAAACTGCCTGAGGAAAAGGTTGACAAAGGAATGGGCCCTGTTCATGCTTAAAAGGATTAAGTTGCATCATAACGTCCACAAACAAAGTTATTCGTCTCAAGAGAATTGGAAAAGTATTTCTGACATTCTTTCTCAGCAACTGAAATAATTTGCATTGTTTGGGTCTTGCTGACAGGTTCATCATTCCGTCCCTCTCATGCGTTTTACTCCTCAGGAGATTTTTTAGATGAAGTCTTAACTTCGGTTATTGGAGTAATATATCCTGTGATAAAACCTTCCCAGTTAGTTTGACCTCTTTTTCTCGACCATCCTGACAAAAATGTCATTCTTAGCATTTCTCTCTGTTACTACTCATGCCACTCTACTTGTATCTGCCAGGAATCTCTATACACCTTAACTTCAAACGAATAATTATTCTTACAGTATTATTATTATTATTATTATTATTATTATTATTATTATTATTATTATTATTATTATTATTCCATAAGCAAGGTTAATGTCCAGCCGGGGTCGTTTCTGGTGTTCAGCTGGTATTATTGCTGGTATTATTGCTGGTGTAGCTGGCTTATCGCGACGTTTCGATCTTCTCGTAGGTCAT
The DNA here is from genome assembly GCF_015104395.2 of Macrobrachium nipponense. NCBI lineage: Eukaryota > Metazoa > Arthropoda > Malacostraca > Decapoda > Palaemonidae > Macrobrachium > Macrobrachium nipponense. Next base: position 94,912,956 of record NC_061108.1, read on the forward strand.
TTTCTTGGCTGGTCAGCCAAGAAGATGACCTACGAGAAAGTCGAAATGTTGTGATAAACCAGCATTATTATTATTATTATTATTATTATTATTATTATTATTATTATTATTATTATTATTATTATTCAGGAGGTGAATTCTATCCATATGTAACAAGCCCACAGGGGCCATTGACTTCAAATTCAACCTTCCAAACAATGTGGTGCTCATTAGGAAGTAAGAGTAAATCTAGTATCCTCATCTTACTATCAAATCAAAACAGTTTTCATCGTTTTACAATGACATCCTTTAAAAATAAGACACTGAATACCCATATCCTTTTGTACTCATTTTCAGCCAGCCTTCTCTTTCAGTAAATCCAGTACTCTAGATCCTTTCCATCTCATCATCCTTGGAGACCTTATGCTTTTAATGTTAAAGTTTTTGCATTTTTAAGACTGGTAAAGCATCGTTCCTGAGCTGTAGTCCACCTGATGTTCTGACTCCTCTGCTATTCCGCATTACCATTTTTTTTTAAATGATAGCGCGTTTTTTTAACCTCCCTTTTCATGTTGACCACTCTGATCCTTCCTACCAAGTCTCATTACTTTAACAATCCATTCTTTTCATAAGTCATCATTAAATAAGAACCATCTCTTTTCTATGACCTGGCCTGATTCATCTTCTCTACAGGACTTTTGGGGAATCTTTTGCTGTCAATCAAATGTTTGTAAGTCTCATTTAATATTTAGACAGTCACATTTTTTGTTTAATTCAGTACTATGACCTCTCTCAATGCATTTCTTTATCGAATATTTGCTGTTAATAGTGGTGCAGGATTCGATCCTATTCTCAACTTACTAGTCAAATTCATTGGTGCTTCTCTCTGTCATCTGCTCTTCTTGTCTTCTTCAATCTATGAATTCGCCTGCTTTATATATATATATATATATATATATATATATATATATATATATATATATATATATATATATATATATTATATCAATGATGTAAAGCCACTTGGCTTTTTCTACGCTTGTATCTGAGTCCGCGACCGTTGATCCTGTCTTAAAATGGATTTATTTATTTATTATTTCTGATCTAGCAAAACATGCCTAAAAGAATATCTTTTAACTCAGGTAGAGGCAATAAGTTATAGTTCAAATGCTTTGATTTTTTCGGTTGTTAGGTTTTCATGTTGACTTTAGTTATCTGGTTGGGGTATCGTTTCCGTATTTCGGGTGCTTCACTGAGTACCTCTCTCCTTTATAAGTTGAATGACACTATAAAAGAGTCTTCTCTCCATCCTGTTTTACAAAAGGATGGTTTCTACGTCTCATTCCTGTAGGAGTAATTATGGTCAGTTTTCCATGGATTTTGAGAGAAACGCCCATAAGTAGAACTCGTAAAATGAGTTGTTTTGCTATTCAAACTTATTCTTTGGAGGTCAGTATTGCTAAGGTTACACAGTTCATTAACAGTTTCTGTCTCGAGCTTTGGATTTCTCTTCTTGCTCCTGGTTTCCCTGTGTATGATCATTTTCCCACCTCCAAGAGAGGTATATCGCTCTTTCTAGGTTAAGCTCCACCATTTTCGTGCCCCTTCTTTTCCATGCTATATGTATACATATACGTATATAAATGTGTGTATACATACATACATACATACATACATACATACATACATACATACATGTATGAATGAAAAAATTTGAGTGGTCATTGCACCTTCAAGTTTTTTCCCAGCTTGGCGGTAATATTAAATAGAAAAGACTTGGATTTTTGTGTCATATGATAATTTACCAAATCAGTATTACAAGTGCATTAGTTTGATTTTAACATTATTATCTGTTATTAACAGTTAGGGTTATTTTTGTCATGTATTTACCAGAGGCGATATAATTTGTTGACGTTTATCAGCGGTCAAGTTCATGTGCCACAGTGACTGTATTTTATTATAAGTTTGTATATTCATCTTCATGAAAATATATTATGCCTTTGCGTTTTATGCATTCGTTGTAACAGCAGTGTCATCCATATGCAAATCAAGATGCCCTGACCCAAGTATAAGTCCAAATTCAAATTTGCCATACGTTATGTACTAACAAAGCAAGAATGATATCTAGAAAATAGTGGATAAAAATTCTTTAATGTATTTGCTTAAAGGATAAAAATAATAATTTCTATTTATTTCTCTCTCTCTTTTGCCTTTCCATTTTCCCGTTCGGTTCTTTGCCAGACTTATCTCTGTTGGGTTTGAATTTGTTCCCCCAGGCTTCATTCTTTCCCTTCATTGAAATGTAGATTTTATTTTAATCTTTCCTGTTATACTGTACACGCTATCTATCTCAATCCCTCTCTTTCTATCCCAACTTTAATCTCTCTCTCTCTCTCTCTCTCTCTCTCTCTCTCTCTCTCTCTCTCTCTCACTATGACGGAAAATTTACCATTTGTGTCTCAATTCCCAACTAGCAGCAGTCAGTGCCACGTTGTCCTTTTTTATCGTTATAATTCTTAATCCTGGTCGATATTCGTCGCTCTTACGGAATCGTATGTACATATTTTTGCTTTTGTCCTTTTTTGTGTGCGTGGGGGGTTGGAGGCGGCGGGCAAAAAACCCTCTTGTTATAAAAGCCCCTTCAGTGTTTATTGAAAATAATCATGGGATCATATATACTGATTTTTTATTTGTTTGTTTTCGGTAGTGCAGCCATTTTTATAAATGACTCATATTTCACGTTTATCTCTTGTTTGTCTTTTGTTTAAAGTTTGACATTTAACTCGTATATACTGTAAAAAAAAAAAAAAAAAAAAAAAAAAAAGCGTAAATACAGGAAAAATGCACTCGTCTGTATATGTATATTTCTAGTTTGGAAATTTTTTGTTTGTTACGGTTTTACTTAAAGAGTATTACAACTGTTTTACGTATAAGTGAAATTTTCTCATTACTATAGTTTCTCTTGTATAGAAGAAACATGTAACTCCCTTCACGTGAATGAATTACTGTTACTAACTGTTTTTAGCGAACTCACAAGCAGATTTAGATAACAACTTTCTAGACTCAATGTTATCACAATTCAGAGCCATATTGACTGAGGCCTTGGACAGCAATAGTGATATGGAAATGAAGCTATCAATCCCCCACTGAACTCTGCTTATCTTATGGTTGTTGCAGGTGAATCGTTGGAGCACGTTTCAGCGGGACTGGAACCTTCCTGGACCGAGCCATTCCTCTAGAACAATCTAAAGCTCGGTTTCGCATGGGAGCAATTTTCTTTTATAAAGGTTTTCTTCTTTTTGGGGGTGGAGGCGTGAGCTACGGCCGACAGATACTTTCAGAGTTTTGAAAATAGTGATAGAGTCGCGCCAGGGAAATGCGACCCGTCATTCCAGATCGGAATATGTATGTAGATTAAATTCTGTTCCGTTAGTATCCTACAGTGTTTGTAGCGCTCTAGATAAAGGGATGTTTCCAAGGGCTCTATTCTGTATGGAAGTTAGAGGCGGGGGGGGAGGTGGGCGGCCGGCTATGACTCTTACTCTTCTTCTCGATTTTCTATATTTTCCTGGACTCTTGGAATATGACTGTCCTGAACTGGATGAGGAAAGTCATTAACCAAAACGGGAAATTTTTTTTTATCGTTCAAAATTGTTATTAGTATTTACGATTTTTCATTTTCTTCATCTTTATTCTTCTTTAGTATACATCTTATCTGAAGGATGTCTGCCTAAAGGAAAATTGAAATGATAAATTCTGCATTCATATAAGAGTTAATTTAAAGACGATATATGTTCAAGTTTTCTCTTTTTGTAACTAAATGTAATAACAAATAATACCAAGAGATCGTCTGTCAATTTGATAGTAATGAATTAAACCGCGAATGACGGGTAATTTCAAGGCATTCTTATAGCGGAAATTGAAGGCGCGGAGGCAATTATTACCAGAAGTGATGTGACTATCAAATGCATTCCAATACAATCTGCTTCTTATTAAAGTTGAGTTATTCATAAGCGGCTGGTCAGGGAAACTTTGCATTAAAGCTGCCTAAGTTGGAGGATGGACTGTGAATTGAAAAAGGGAATGAATTGATACAAGGAAAACTTTTCCCATTAACTCGACCAAAATTAGCTTCCTTTTGCTATTGCTGTGTCATTACATATAATGATGTTGCAAAGTAGCTATGAAAGTTTTATACAACAGTATTTTAAAAGGCCAAAAGAAAAAGAAAATAAATCACAGTTATAATTAGATAAAGAAAATTAAACAATCGATTGTTATTTCCAATATATTGATATCTATTGCAGCTTTCTGAAGACCCTAATTTATTCCTATCGTATATAACAAGGTAATCTATTAGGGGGTAGCAGCTTCTTAACATGCATTGCCTGTGTTCACAAAGCAGACCAAATCTCCTCTCACAAATGCTGCCCTTGTTGCTTCTCTTCTTGTTTTTCTCCGTTGTTTGTTCTGTTGCAAGAGACTTGAGATTCCGTGGGCCCTGGCGATCCGGAGGGAGGGGGGAGGTGTGGAGCGGGGGGTGGGGGGGGGGGGGGGGTGGGGGGGGGGGGGGGGGGGGGGGGGTGGGGGGGGGGGGGGGAGGGGAGACACATTTGCAGAATTGGCTGACGGTGACTTTGAGAGATGTTCTCTACCGCTGGGATGCCTCTAGTCTCTCAGGTGGAAGAGTAGGCTACTGTTTATTTCTCTCTCTCTCTCTCTCTTTCTCTCTCTCTCTCTGTCTTCTACATGTTTGTGCTTCATGTTATTCATTTAAATATAAAGAGAACAGAAAAACTATAATTGAATTTATTTTTGTTTCTCTCTCTCTCTCTCTCTCTCTCTCTCTCTTTCTTTTATGATACCTTCTGTATGTCAGTGCTTTATATTCTTAATATAGATATAAAGAGAGCAGAACAAATATAATTGAATTAATTTTTGGGTGTCATATACGTTTTTTGTGCACGGCACCAGTCAAAATGTTGAAAAATTAAACTTGTAAAGGGAAGATTTTTCTTAAGCATATAAAAGCCTAATAATGTCGTAGAAAATATACCACCAGTATAATGCATCTTGAGCCTGTAACCATTCACCACACACACACACACACACGACACAGACACACACACACAGATAGAGAGAGAGAGAGAGAGAGAGAGAGAGAGAGAGAGAGAGAGAGAGAGAGAGAATTTTAATTTACGGCGATGGAAGAACAGTTCCGACTGAGAATGGTGATAACCGCAAAATTAACAACAAAATGATAATGATTATATTCTTATGGTATATCTGCAATACAAATTCTACTGGCTTGGATACTGGGTCATGGCAAATCGTTCAAAACTTATCAGAATCTGTAACTCACTGTGAAACAAAATCACCAATAATATAAAAGACTTGTTATTGTGCCATTGCTGATCTTAAGGAACGAATACAGGTTCCAAACAACATCAGATCAGTCTTATCAATAAAATGTGGTGTAATTGCTATCATTCAATAACCGACATCCAGATATAGAAAACTTTTATTGTTACTGTATTAGCGTATCGTCAGACACCGATCCATACCTAGGAAATACTGGATCAGGATAAAAATGTTGTAGTTCTAAGAATCAGCTAGGCATAATAGATATTCTGTTTAATGGTTGCCTTTCAGATCCAGAGCCAGACCTGGAACAACGCTATATGCTTGACGTTTTTAACTCTTTAAAACTCACATTTACATCTGACCTGGAATCACACCATGCAGATTGCAAAAACAGATCTGAATAACACATATGTATCCCTTTAGATTTTATTTATTTCCCCAGCATGCGCAACTTCCACGTTGGCCGAGTCGATTTCGCACTCTGCTACCAATTCGATGGTTCGAAGTTCGATTCTCGGCTCGGCCTACGCGGAACCAGAGGAATTTATTTCTGGTGATAGAAATTTATTTATCGGTATAATGTGGTTCGGATCCCACAATAAACTGTAGGTCCCGTTGCTAGGTATCCAATTGGTTCCTAGTTACGTAAAAATATCTAATCCTTCGGGCCAGCCCTAGGAGAGCTGTTTATCAGCTCAGTGGTCTGGTAAAACTAAGATATATTTAGTTTAGCTTGCGCAAATGTTGAAAATGTGCGATGTGCACCTCGTAGTGAGATGTTTGGAGGCAGCTTCCAGGATAATATCCCGAACAAGATGTAATGGCATTGTTCATGTACCTTACACTAGCTAACGAACTAGTTCCTGATCTAGAACAACGCCAGATATCGATCACCAACTAAATACATAGAAATCGTTATTGTTCTCATTGCATCAGGGACACCAACAAGCTCTGGTCCCTATGACTGACATTCCCTACCATTTCATGGAAATCAGTCTACGGACGTTTGTCCAGTATGCCAATAACTGTCCACTTGCTAGGTCTAGATCTAACTGCGCATCTAATGATGCAATTTGAGTCAAGCCACCAGAAGTAAATTCACCCTGTGATCACGGAAACAACTATATTCATAATGAATGATGATGATATTATCAGTGATAATAAGGAAATATTGCATCACCTGAAAGCGAAAAATTCAGTACATATTTCTTGATGCTGGACAGCTAATGAGGAAAGATAAATGTTAGTAGCGAGGCCTTGCTTTTCAGTGCTTTGGGACGGAGACTGCCATATACACATCGTTGTACTTGAAAGCGCAAAAGGCTTAGCGCTTCATCCAGTAAGGCAATAATGAAATGATTCTCATTATTTGTAATGAAACACTCCAACGGCTCTCTTGGATTGTTGGCACGCCTTTTTAATGTATGCGTAAAAGTACAATACAATAGGGCCGTGATGAAGAAAATACTCTCCAAGTTATTTTTAATAAAACACAGCCACTGCACTGCGTTCTTGGCTTGTTGACAAAAGTCAAGACGCGAAAATAAACAAATGAACAGGCCAAGAAGCAAACAGAAAACAAACAAAAAGGGGAAGAGCAAGATGCAAACAATAACGGGAAAGAAGTCAAATGCAGCTGTCAGAAGATTCACCGTTTTTTTCCCTGTTGACTTCTCGCCGTGGTAATGAGCTGCGACACCGCTCGCCTCGCGCCATCTCAATTGCGCCAAAAGGCAAAATTTCGCCTCTTTGTCACGACTCATTTCCTGGTGATCAAAGAGTGACGGTCGACTGAGTCTTTGAATCGCTTCGTCGCTTTTGTGTCAACTCAGAGGTGCCAGTTCAAGCAGTGGCACTCCGTTCGCTCCATCTCTTTCTCTCATGCTGTCTCTCTTTCCCTCTTATCACGTTCTTGTTTCGTTTGGTTTTACGGGATCACAAATCAATCTCTTTTCCGTTTGGGAAGGAACATAACGCTTTCTTATGCTTCTCTGTCCTTATCTTTCATTCAGTTACATTTGTGACGGTGTATCATTAGCAGAACTGCATAAATTGCAATGAGGGAGCGAAAGAATGAGAAAACAAAAAGAGGAAAAACAAGCACTGTTCGTCTATATTGGAGTCGGCGCTGGTCCAGGCTGTGTTATTTCCGTCGGATTCTACCGCAGTGTCTCTTTCGCAATTGATCAAAAGAACACACCTCTCACTCTGTGTTATTTGAATGCGCCCTTTGCTCAGGTTCCGTTCGCTGCAGCTCGCGTTTTACTTCAAAGTTGCCGGGTTGTTTGTCATGTCAGAAATACATTCCGAAGAAAAGACAAACTATCTCCACATTCAGACAAGAGACTTCAAAGGAAGCCGAGGCAGAATTTCATAGCAGCTGAAGAATTAACTACGCTGGATCCACGCGAGCCATACATATAATATATATATATATATATATATATATATATATATATATATTATATATATATAGTATATATACGTGTATATATATATATATATATATATATTGTATATGTATATATATATATATACATATATATATAATTATACATATCCACATATATGTATATATATATATATATATTATATATATATATATATATAGATATATATATATATATATATATATATATATATATATATATATATACTTTTGTAGGGCATAGTTTTTTCTCTAATACAATTTCGTTAAAAGCAATTGCTTAGTGGCATCAATAAGTTTCTTGCAGGTATCTTCATACCGACGAAGTTTTTCCGATTCTCGTTCGTCAATTTCTGGTGAAATATACGCAGACTTCCTTCTTCCATTTATTGAATTTTGGTCCACGACAGCTGTTTCGCCTTATGGCATTATCAAGCGACTACTGACGTACAATCTGACCTTTCGGCCTATTTATCTCATCGTGTGGGAGGTATGACCTCGAGGTATGGGTACTGGTTAGTCTAGGGATTAACAGCTTAAGGGCGTTGTTTTAGTTACAAAGAATATAAGGACATATGTACTGCGACAATAAGAGTGGAAAGTTTAAACAGTGGTTAAATAAATATTCAAAATACAATGCCATGTGCTAGAGTTTCCTTAAATGTATGTTTAAAATTTAATATGTTACATTGTTTTTTTTAGATAAAAAATTACAAAATTACATACAGGAATGAAAATGAATATAGAAATCTAAATACGGGAGTACAAATATGTATATATGATAGCATGCATAAAGGTACAAGAGATAATTTCTGTTTATACATAAATGTGTGATTTAAATTTGAGTGTGTGTTATGTCCAAATGGGTCTACGTTGGTTAACGGTTGCTGATTCGTGTTGGGCGGGGTCTCAGCGACCTGAGTAAGGATGTTACTTGACTTTCGCTGACACTGGGTCTTCTCATGCCTTCCAAGGGGCGCGATGTTCTCGGTGGATTGGGGCGCGCTGTCTGGTCCCTGTTGGCTTGGGTATTCCTTCTCCTGCTGGAGGGTAGTATATGGTCCGATTCTTGTTGGACGTTCAAGGTCGGCTTCTGAATAGCGATGCTCACTGCTTCCGTTATTAAGAGGCGGACCGTAGTTGTCTTCTCTGTGTACGACCTGGGTGCCTTCTATGAGCTCTTGTAGAGATGGCTTCCTGTCGTGAACATCTATGTAATGTTGATGGAGGCCCTTGATTTCTATGAGCCAGCAGGACGTCTCGAAGGGTCGTTGTAGTGTGCCCGATGTAGTTGTGGCTGTGAGGTTTACACACCTCCTCTCCTGGACAAGTAAATTTGTAAACTACATTCGTGCACTCTCCTTCGGTCCCCCCGGAGCGGTGCTGTTCTTCATTATTAAGGCTGCTACAAGGTTGGGCTTACTATATATCCTGAGGCTTATTTTATGGTAGGGGCTTTGGGGTTACGCCTCTGTTTATTATCCCGCGTAGTGTGCAGCAATCCTCCTTGTATGCAGACCCATAATGTACACGATGGTAAATAATCAAGTTTTCCTCGTTTTTCGCCATGGTGTTGTTGGTTGGTAAAATTCGTCCATTTTCTTTTTTATTGCTGCTTCGATAATTTGATCTGCATACCCGTTGTTTGTCAGCAGTTGGCGAATTCGGTCGAGTTCGTTATGTATATCTTTCCATGATGAGCTGTGTGTGAAGGTTCTGTTGACATAACGCACCTCGACAGACTTTTTATATGCGTCCGGGCACTCCCCCGCGTGCGTTCAACAATAGACGGAGTCGCCATGGGATCCCCACTAGGGTCCTCTTTGCAAATATGTACACGGCCACCGTCGAAGAAAGGACCTTTAGAGAACATCTAAAACCTAGGATTTATGGGCGGTACATCGACGATATATTCGTCACAATAAAGAGCCTGAAGATACCAAAAACTAGCAGATGCTCTGAAAAAGAAACTCAGTGCTCAACTTCACCACAGAGCACAGCCAGCAGAAGACTTTGCCACTTTCTTGATGTCCTGGTAAAACAACAAGAAGGACAGTTTAAGACGACCGTTTTATACGAAAGCAACGAGAACGCTGGGCGTTGCTTGAACGCACGCGGGGGAGTGCCCGGACGCATATAAAAAAGTCTGTCGTGAGTGCGTATGTCTCAGCTATATAAATCAGAAGAAGGCCACAGTAGTCTTCATAGATTTTGAAAAGGCTTTTGAACTAGCCAGTCCAGCAGCAATACTACAATCAGTAGTAAGGAAGGGAGTCCAAGGACACTTACTAGCCTGGACAAAAAAGAAAAACTACGTGCTGAGAAGGCAGGCCAGAGTAAAATTCCAAGGAGTGATGTCTACATTCCACGACTTGGAAAATGGCACCCCTCAGGGAGGAATTCTGAGTCCATATTAATATACTAATGGAGAATATAGCCTCCCTGCAGCTTCAGAAAGGCGTAGAAATCTTCATCTATTCCGATGATGTGTGTAGTAGCAAGGGGAGCTGTTAGAGTACCCAGAATGCAAAGGGCACTCAATGACATCAACAATAAATCAAATGAGCTAGGCCTAAAAATAAACACATAAAAAACAAAGGCCATGACAATAAAAGCCACAGACCGCTGCAACCACTAACAATAGGAGCTGAGCCCATAGAAATGGGTAGACAGCTACATGTACCTAGGAGTTGTCATAGATCAGCAGCTAACTTTCAAGAAGAAATCAAGTACTTGAGAGAAAGAGCAAATGCAAGACTTGCTGCCATGAGATACATGTCATCCCTGAAGGAGGGAGCAAATGAACACATACAAAGGAAGTACTACCTAGCCTGCACCAGAACATTGGTGGACTATGCTGCCCCCACTCTGATAAGGCTGACAGAGGCTCAGAAAGAATCACTGGATGGGGTCATTCCAAAACAATGCAATGGACTCATGCTAGGCGCACCTACATGGACAAGGCTGTGGCAAACCTCAGGCTTGAAACTAACCTGCCAAAGCTAGAGGATAGATTGCCACAGCGAAATGTAAGCACAATGGCCAAGATGTTCCTCTCAGAAAGAGACTCCATCTCTAAGAAAAGAGCAAGAGAGGAACTTGCCAAACACCCACAGATTCAAACTTC
>NC_061108.1:94928853-94951353 GCF_015104395.2 Macrobrachium nipponense
CTGAAACGTAAACTTTGTTTGCACACCGGAAGCTAAACGTGGCTGATATTGCATATAGACTTTTGCTAACTATTCGTAGGGTTAATTTAGCTGTGTCATGAACAGTAGAATACCTGTTGCTGATAACAGTTATGTAAGAATTATTTGTAACTAATGTGGTATGTAAATTATGGAACTGTGTGCATGTGTGGCTACCTTTCGTGTGTGCATGTGTTTGTGTGTGTGCTGCCTTTCTGTGGCTCCGGGATCCTAGAGTCTTCAAGATTTAAGAAGACTTTTTATTAATGCAAGGTTTCGGCGACCAGTCCATCTTCAAGCTGAAGATTACAGCAATAAAATATTATTGTAATTTTCAGCTTAAAAATAGGGTTAGACCGTGAAACGTCACATTCATAAAACTACGCTAATATGAAACTGATGTCTGCACTGAGATCCTTCTCATTATGTATGCCGTCTGAGGCCATCCCTTCGGTTGATATATATATATATATATATATATATATATATATATATATATATATATATATAGAATATATATGTATGTATATATATATATATATATATATATAAATATATATTATAAAAGTTATTTTCAAGGTCAAGCAAACAAAAAAATGTCACAACTGAATCATAGTTTTCTTCTATGACTTTTATCAGAGTTGTTTTAGGTTCTTAAGCGTGACTTTGATGTCAGTGCAGCTGAGAGGCAAAGAGGAAAAAACAATGATTCTTTATTCCTTTTTACAATACAGGTTTGTTTATACAAAATAATGAAATCACCTTCCAAACATTCTACATAAAATCAATTTCCTTTACTTCACAAAGCAGAGCTCTACAGAAATTTACTTCCACCTGAAAACGGCATATCTTCTCATTACAAAAACATATTTAATATATTGTAACTAAAATATAGGTATTTTGTTTAGACACTTTTTTCCTCTTTCTCCACTGTTGAATTTCTCCAAATCTATATTGTGGCATGCACTTTGGGTTCCTCTTCTTTGCCCGCCTTTCTGTGGCCAACATTCATCTGGTCCTTCATTTCTTGTCTTAAATCATCAATCTTGTGTCGTAGACGGGTTATTACATTATTTTTCTCTTCCATTTCACCTTCAAGATTCATGTTTTCCTTTATTTTGTCCATCTTCATTTCATTAAGCTTCTTATTATCCATCTCCAGTTTAAGGATTTGGCTTCTGAGATCGTTTATTTCCTTGCTGCAGCCAAGTTCGTTTTCCTTGCGAAGAGACTCAATTTCGTTAGAGAGATTTACCACGCGGTCTTTCAGATTCTGGATTTTCTTTCCCGCACTGTTCTTCACTCGTTTGTTTTCTCTCTCCAGCTCTCGAAGCTCTCTTTCCTTGTCCTTCACTTGCTCTTGCAGATGGGCAGCCTGATCACGCAATTCGTTGTGGGTCTTCACCATCCGCTGCACTTCGTCGTTCAAGGCATTTACTTGACTCTTCACAGTGGTTCTCTCTCGTCCCCTCTCTTCCAGTTTCATCTTCAGTTCTGCAATCTGCTTCTCGTAGTCATTCACTTTCTCCACGAGACGATCTCGCTCTACTGTATGTCTTTCATTAGCGCCCATCAGTCTTCTGTATTCTTCTCTTAACTTCCCGACTACATTTTCTACTTCTGTTTTCAATGCTTGCAGGTCAATTGCTTGGATCAACTGGGCATTCGTGTTCTCCAACTTTTCCGTCTTCTCGTTCAGCATATGTAATTGATGCTTCAGAGGTGATATTTCCAACCTCTCCTTCTCTTCTACTTTCCTCATCAACTCATCTATCCGTTGTCCATACCCTTGGATATTGTTACAGAGATCAGCACGAATATCAAGATTGCCAGACTCTCTTGGTCGTCCACCTGGAATACCAACTCGTGCCTTTTGCAGCTGCAATTTCAGATCCTCAATCTCTCTCATGAGTCCACAGTTTTCGTCTCTCAAGACTGCAACTTTCTCATGGAGTTTCAGATTTTCGTCAACCTGTCTCCCCAGCTGTCGGGTGAATTCAGGATGCTGGCCGATCTGGGATTGCCAGGGTGATGTCTGCTGCGCTCGCAAAGCAGCATTTCTTTCCTTCAGCAGAACGACGGCGTCCACCACAGATTTTCGCTGGAAGTCCTTCAGCAGTTCAGGGTAAGGGAAGTCCGTCGTGGAGGGCTGCTTCAAAAAGCGCGCCAGTAAACTTAGGAAGACTTTGTCGCCTATTTCTGGGTGAGTTTTTTCCATGATGGCTACTTCCTCTTTGAAAGGAATGACCTTCCCTGTTTTCAAAGCCTTATATGGTACTCATTCTAAAATTTGGCTCGAAATTGTGAAATTATGAAGTTTTGAAAGCCAAAAATCTTCTGATATTTTCTTATTTATCTTTAAAAAATCCTATTAAATGCTCATGTAAAGGTGCGTTCATATTGCATTGGAATAATGGAATGGACTGTTTAATTGAGGGCAAAGTCCAAGCGCTGGAACCTATGAAGTCATTCAGCATTGAGAGAGAAATTACAAGTAAGAGGTTTGCAAGGTGAAACAGCCGGAAGACCTCGAAGTTTTACTATGAAACAGTTAGGAGATGGCGGAAAGTAAGATGGAGGACAGAGAATATGAATGAACGAGTAGGAGGGGTTGTATATAAGGGCCCCATACACTGAACGATCGTATGAACGATTGTCTGAATGATTGTCGTTATCAACACACACACACACACACACACACACACACACACACTATTCAGACAGTATGAACGATATCCGCACCGATTTCAGTCTGAACAAAAGATTTTGTCTCAGGAAGACGTGGCAGGCAGACGCGCGCGCTAGCGTTATACCGGCAGACAAAAACATACATTGCACGACCTGTGCATAACAGGCATAAGTCGCAAGCCAGCAACCTGGTCGTGACAAATTCCCGCTGGGATCGTTCAGACCCGAGACTCCGCCCACTTTTGCATTCAGACAAGCCCATACACAATGTTTTTGCGAACGATACAGACAATCGTTCAGGCAATCGTTCATACAGTCGTTCAGTGTATAGGGCTCTTAAAGGCGCTAACAGTATGTCAACAATTTATCGCCTACCTACCAGAAACAGGTTGAAAACAAGTCAGCGTGGCGAACGAACCTTCGGCAAATGCTGGATAATCGTATGAAAGTGCTCAGAACAACCATTACTACCATAAATCGATTTGGGCTTGTATTCATCGTGTTTATGATTTGTATTTAATATGTTTATGGTTTATTTTAACCTGTTTATTATTTGTATTCAATCTGTTTTTAATCGAATAATGTAGCCTGTTTATGATTTGTGTATGATAAGAGGCAGACATGTATCTATGACATTCTGTACCTTAGTGAGGTCAGAGCGCAATTTATGCTGTCTTTAGAAACATGTAAGGGCGTATTCCACATCATCATGTTGATGCCAGCAGCAGTTGTTATAAATCAGAGGTACCGTTTAATAAATTATGTGTAGCAACAATTAAAGGCATTCGCTCTTTCAGCTAGACGTGGAAAGGTTTTTACTTTTAATAAATCAAAGTCTTCATTATTGTTATCTGAGGTATTGGTTACGTAAATAGTTCATCTAATGAGAAAGTACACATTAGTCAGTGAGACTTATTCTGATCTGAACATCACTTCTTGGTCTATTTATAGAACTCATTAGGACTTTCTGATCTATTTCTAAAGGCGAATACGAATTTTTGGTGAACTTTAGGTATGAATACAACTTGGTCTTATATTAAAGCGTAAGTCTTTTAGGTTAACGTACACAACTGGCTACTACTTTTTGGTCTAGTATATATATATATATATATATATATATATATATATATATATAGTATATATATATCTTTCTGTGGAGTAGGCTTCTTGTACCTCTAAACCAACATCATTGGTATAATCACATTCTGTTAAAATCCACTGTTCCTTTGTTGGCCTAAATAATAATTCTTTGGTCTTCAGTCATTCTATTAACTGTCAATCGCAGTCTTGCAAATAGCTAAGAAACCTTCTAAAGGAAAAAAGCTCACAGATGATCATATTCAAATAACTCACAGGACCATAGTAAATAACGTAAGGAAAATGTATCTGTGGTTATCGTTAGGACCTGTTTCGTTTATCAAGATATTTTCAAAAGGACTTGTAGATAATACAGGTTTTTTAAATTAATGTTATATGAGGATATCTTCAGGGAATAGACTGAGTTTTTTTTTTAAAGAAATAGTGCTATTCATATATCTCGTTTTCATAAGACTCTTTATCCGGATTGTTTTTTAACGGAAAATAAGAAGCGTATCGTGCACACATTCCAAGGCTTAAATATTTATAATATTATCAAAGCATTCTTCCATAAAGATGTGCTCCATTATATCTCTTTTCTAATATGCTGTAAAAAGTCAGTATTTTTAGTTTCTATTCATTTGATTGTAATATTATTATCTGTACCATTAACAAAAAGTGGACTGAAATGCTCTATAAATCGAATGTTAAAACATATAAGTTAAATTTGCCACCTAGCCCAATAAATAGCTCTGTTGGTTATGTATTATGAAACTTATGATTATATATTTTTGATATTCTCAATCCAGTATCGTTGAATGTGGAAGATAGAACACCCGTAAATCTGAAAGCTGCAATAGTAGCAGAGATTAGGTTAAAATTTCGAGTGCTAGTGGTCGTGGATAGCTGAGGGCGTAGGCAGGACCATAAAAATCAATCCTTTTCTATTTCATAGAGGAAGTATAGAATTATTCATAGAAATTTTAGGGGAAAATTTATACTGACATTTATTTATATAATAATTCTGTTTTTTCATTTGCCCTTAACACTCATACTCTCTCAGTTTTATCTTTCTCTTTTGACAATTGCTCTTCAGTTATTTGCATTGCATTTGCAGTTTCTTTTTAGTATCGCTTATTCAGCTCTGTCATCTGCACTATTACCAATGCCACAAACTAGTTCCTCGTTGGACGAGTGGGTTACGTGCTCGCCTACCGATTTGGTAGTCTGAGTTCGCTTCCCCGTTCTGCCAACGCGGAACCAGAGGAATTCATTTCTGGTGATTACAAATTCATTTCTCGATATAATGTAGTTTGCATCCCACAATTCCTAGTCTCCTAGGCACTTGAAAATAACTAATCCTTCGGGCCAGCCCTAGGATAGCTGTTAATCAGCTCAGTGGTCTGGTTAAACTAAGATATACTTAACTTATGCCACAAACTAGTATCCTAAAATTTGTAATCCCATCTTCTGCATTTTCTATATGTAATAATATATGTATATATATATATATATATATATATATATATATATATATATATATTATAAATATATACGTGTGTGTGTGTGTATTTTTTTTTTAGTTCAATTGTATCCGTAATATTTGGAGCAGGCATGAGGGCATAAGGCTAAGGCCCCACCGAATCCGGCGCGGCGCGTCGCGTGCGTGCAACACGGCTATCCGTCTACAAGCGTCTCCGTCTTCTGCGAGTGTGGCCCAACCAGACACACGAGTGACGGTTATAAGACGGACAATTCAAACTTCAGCAGTAGTTGCCGTTATGAAGGGAGAGCGCGAGGTTTTCCTCTGACTCGGTGCTGTCAACCAAATTAGAGGCGTTGAACAGTAGGAAAATCTGGACTTATGACATAACTTTAGATGAGGAAAGAGTGGAGAATGAGCAAAACTTTCATAAGTTACGATAGCGTCCAGACAAGTTTTTTTTTAATATTGTCGGATGCCGCCGAAAACCTTTGACTTAATTCACTAGGGCATTATATCTCGAATATCAAAATTTGATACAAATTACAGAAGATAAGTATTAACGTAAGAAACTTGTAGTGTAGTAACTCTGAGGGAAGGATTACTGATTTCGAAATTAAAGTTGCACTTTATTTCATTTAATACAAAAATTAAGATACGTAGAATTGTGTGTGAACTGAACACTTTGATACAAGAACTTCTGAAACAAAGATATTTACATAAATGTATCCATTAGAATATAATAAAAAAATACTTTAATCCTTTATCATAACCACAAATCATCACATTTGATTATAACAAAGTTGGGCAGGTGGTTCAAATGCAGGTTGTTGTAGGTCTACCACAATTTCTTCCTTCATGCGGAAGACGCACGTCCACGCGCGGCTAAAAACAAAATGTTTTGTTCCTTGTGCGTCTAGTCCGGTAACGCACCTGACGCCACGCATGCTCATGCGCCGTGTGGGGCCACTTGTGTTTGAACTTTAACAGTTGATTGAAACGCACAAAACGCGTAGCCGTGTTAGACGCACGCGACGCGCCGCGACGGATTCGGTGGGGCCTTGGCCATCCTTCTCTTGGACCCAGTTTTGCACTAGACCAGGTCACTCCCCAAATTACTTTTTATATTGCATCCCCAGTAACCTTCACAATACTTTCTTTATTACAATTAATGCTATGGAATGGCTCCATGAGTCGATGGACTGAATTGCGTATAAAATACAGGCTTTTGGGGTTGAATGTCATTTTTGTAAAAGGATTTTAGACTCATATGACTTTTCAATATGTTTTTCATTCTGGTTGCTTTCTTCATAAGCGTCTTTGCGGACTCTATTCAACTAATTGCCTTTGGGCTTCAGGAATCATTGAAAGTTTGATTATCATATACGTACATTAGAGGTGTATATATAATATAAAGCCCAATACCATCTTTACTACTAATACTACCAACAATAATATCAGTAATAATAATAATGATAATGACAATTAAAAGCAACAGTAGTGTTAAAATATATTAGTGTACAATGCTGAAAATGACTAGGAGAGACTTTCGGATACTGCTCCGTATCCCTCTTTTGTATCCGAAAATCTCTCCTAGTCATTTTTAGCATTGTACAATAATATATTTTAACACCACTGTGGCTTTTAATTGTCAATATTATAGCCTCGTTACGGAGGTTCCTTAGTTCAATAATGCTAATAATAATAATGCTACCATACGTTTTTTAAAGAATGGAGAAGGATTCCATTGCAACCTATCCAAGAAAAGAGAATTAAAGTGCAAATTTCACACGCTGGAATGAGGAAGGAGGAAGCACTATGGGGCTGTCATCCATCCACTTGCTGCAGCAACAGCTGGTTCGTCTCCCTTCCTTCTGCCTGCCCGGAATCGATCGCCAGAATTCCCAAATACTCAGCACCATGTTGACTTTGCTTCTTAGACACCCCTCTCCCCCACCCAGTCATCAGACCGAGATCCCTCCAACCCCCTTCCCACCACCCTCCCCTCCCCACCTCATCTTAGACACTGGCTCCCCCTGTCACTCAACCCCACAAAATTCACACCACTTCGTGACGTTCCACTAATGGCCGACTCGGTTTTTTATATCCTTTAGCAAATGTTGTTCGTCTTAAAATCTCTCTGATTTCACTTTAAATCCCCCTTTTTTGACGAAATGAGGGTCTTAGTACTCATTTCGTCACGTGTAGGTTAATGTCCTGGCAATACTGAAGGTCTAACGTTTAGGATTTTAAGTCTCCTGTAGATCGAGATAAATTGAACGAAAAATTGAGCTCTTTATGGGGTGAGTGAAGCATTTGGTTTAATCCCTTCGGAGGGCCTGATAGGAGTTATGGGGGATGGGGGGGAGATGCATCCTTACCCAGAAAAGAGAAGATGCTTTGGCTTTCGGATATAGATACATCGAGAGAGACTGAGAATTATTGGAATTTTTAAGTAGAGTACTTTTTTTTGTACTTGTTTCTCGCTTTCCTTCGCTCTCTCTTTTTGAAAAGATCCCGTTAGGCATCTATCTAGTAGACAGATAGAGGGAAGTGACGGATGCGTCGTTTAGGGTATTAATTCTGAATTTTCCTCATATTTTACCTGTTTGTATCTGCATGCATCTTTATTTTTTCTTTTCCAAATGAGATTCATTAAACAAAGGAAAATATAATTATGGATAACAAAACACGCGGTTAATCATTCTTCCTAGATATGCAAGTCCTAATATTTTATCATAGTATTTATATCTAATATTTGTCATTTTCCTCTTAGGTTTCATGATTTTGGTTTTACACATCAATTGAATATATATACCAAGTTACTTGTAATTTCATAATAATTTCAAATTTTCAACTTAGATTATTTTCAGATGCTGCAGTTTCAAGGCCTTCTCAACATGTTTCCCTTTCCAAGTTAAGTTAAATTTTTTTAAAGCCAGAGACTGGGAACTACAGCTTAAGGTAAGAAGTTCCTGATAAGTGGTATGGAATGTGTTTTTGGATGTCTAAACAGAGCGAAGTATATTTTCACGAAACGCAATTTTGGCGGAAATGATTAGGGAATCACGCCCCTCATTTGCAAAACTGATTGACCATACTTGATATTACAAATATATTATCATAATTACTTTGGTCAACTGTCAAGATTTTGAGTGATGGGCCATCGCCATAGGTTAAAACAACTGGATGTCAATTAGAAATACTGAAATATAAAGATATCCATATTTCTAAGCAATTATGTATTATACGTCCATGTACAGATATGCCAAAACCTTGACACCAAAGTGTTCGAAATGTTTCGTGTTCAGTGGTATATGCTCTTTGGCATCCTTCCAACTTTATGTTCAAAGATCCTCCTATGATTAATAGTCAAAGGGATCCAAACTTCTGTTGTTCGTGGTCCTTTGATTTTCAAAATAATTTCTTGTCATTTGGAGCCTTTTCACGAAACTTTGGGATGTTCTTGAGTTAGGTCTTTGCAGGGCTGTTTTGATTAATAGGACTTAACTGCAGTATATTTAATTGTCATGTACGTTTAATTAGGTTTCGTATTACATTCTGTTAGTATCCGGTTTGGATTTAAAATTGGTTATGACATCTTACATTTGGCCGGCTACTAACAGTAAGCTCCCTTTTACAGCCTCTTAAGTTAGGTCTTCTTGGTATATAAGTAGTTACTCTTAGTAAATACTCAGTTAAGACAGGCATAGAATAGCCCTTTATACTCTAGCAGTAGTCAAACACTATGTACAGCGAAAAAGCACACTTAGATTTATCTATTTCTGTACATAAGCTTTTTGCATTACTTGTAGGTTATTATTGTGACGTGCAAATCACAACTGCTGCTTACAAGTTGAGTTCTTCATCTATTCCTTATAACAATAACACATAAGCGTTATGCTGGCCAGTCGCAGTCATTACCATATCGCTAAGTTACCCAGGTTGCTCTCATACAACGCATTAACAGAGTTGCCATTTCGTCCGCAAGACGTCAGCAGGTTCCTTTCGTACGCCAATGCCACTTTTGCTCTCCTAGTCCACCGTTAACATATTTGCCATTATTGCTCGTAAGTGATTAGTTTTGCTTATTTATAAGTTGTCTCTTTCTCATTCGGGTCGCCGCACTCGCTTGCAAGTTGTCATTCAGCAATGACAACGAACGTCTGGTCCCGAGATACTTGGCTCAAGGAGGCATTTATGTAGCAGTTACGGCCCTTAACGAGGAATCGAGCTTCCTCAAAACGTCATTGCAGAAATCGTTCCGTGAGGTTCGGCTCAATTTGGAACGAGCACTTCTGTTCACGGGGGAATTTATTGGCCACTAACCATTTCAACGGATCCATAGCGGAGTGGTCATAAACACACAGAATGAGCAGAGAGAGAGAGAGAGAGAGAGAGAGAGAGAGAGAGAGAGAGAGAGAGAGGTTGGGGGGGGGGGGGGGGGGGGGGGGGGGGGGTGGGAGACCTTAAAATGCATCGTGTCGTTATGGAGATTTCGACAATGGGTCACAACGAGACCCGGGAGCCAATGGGGAGGAAGAGTTGAACGTATTTACCTCGAAATGACGGATGAATGAAATCGGGGGAGCGTGAAAAATTCCCATTGTCGCGATTCCGGTAACGACCGAGTAGCCGGCCAATCTGTTTGTGATTCTTGTTTTTGTGTTTGTGCATGTGTCTGTTTGGGTGAGTAATCCGAAAATGGATGAACTAAAGTTACAAATGTTGGATGGATCAATACTTCATTGGTTAAAGGTGACTGGCATGGGAGAAAATCTAAATGTGATAAAATTGCGCATTCGTGCGATCACTTTTCGCAGCTTTTATATTTTTTTACTTTCTATTTTACTTGACGTGAGACGATACTGACTTTATTTGAACGGAAACTTGCTTATTTTATTCTAATGTTAATTATCATGCACTTGAGCCCAGAGGACAATATTAACCTTTCATTTTTAATGGCATTATTTAGTTCAGCATTCTATAATTCTACAACTCACATCATATACTTCCAAAAAGTTTAAGTGTTCTTACTAGTAATATGTCACAAAAACGAACAAAAGAGAGGGAAAGCGTAATTACAATTAATTTTTAATGGCATTATTTCGTTCAACATTCTATAATTCTAAATCTTACATTTTATACCTCCAAAACGTTTAAGTGTTCTTACTGGTAATATGTCATACAAACGAACAAAAGAGAGGGAAACCGTAATTACAATTTTGTCGAAACAATAACTTCTACAGAGCCATGTAAGATTCCTACAATATTCTCGTTTACTGACATGACAGAAGATATAATTAAATATTATAAATTCAAGGAATCAACAACATATTTCACCTTGCATTTCCTCATAAATCATTACAAACAAAACATTAATTTCGTTATAAAAAACCCAAAGTCAAGAAGGACGACTTATTTAAATTTGTATGATAAAATTATTTCAGCAAACCGAAATCTTGAATCTAGAGACGACCTATTTTGAGAGGAAGATAAAGATTCAGACTTTTTCTCAAGTGGGAGGGAGAAAAGTGATAAGTAGGAAATGAAATTAAAAGCAATAAATAGCACAGATTCAAAAAGTGTTTGTCTCAACAAATTACAAGTGCACTTGTGTTCTCCTAAACCCTATTTTTCACTTAAACTTTGAAATCGGACCAAGCATCCAGCTACCTAATTGTTACGAAACACGATGAGTCATTTCTCTTTCCATCGATGTAATAAGAAGAAGAAAGGAAGGAAAAAAGATAGGTCGGTATTGGAATCCATTTACTAAATCATTTCAAGGGTGACAAGGTACATTTATACGCTTTCATATAATTAATGGGAATGTTTCCGTAATCAAATAGGAACATTTATGAATTATTGGTTGACGAAATATATTCATGTTTTACAAATATAATTTTGGCAGAACCGAATCATATCGCTTTTATGTGTGTATGTGTATAAGATAAGGCTATTTTAAATTATCTTTTTTGAGTCTCAGGATTTAAACTGTTGAAAATATGCATTTCGGATAAGCAGAAATATATATGGTTGAAAATGACACCATATCAGTTTTGTAAGTTATTTTTCTACGATTGTTTCTTTATCATATTTCAGGTATATATAGCATAGGCTACAGGAATTATATAAAACACGAAGGTTCCAAACGCACGAGTGACATTTCATCTTGCTTAACTTGTTACCCTGACTTTGTCAACAGTTGTTGTAGTTTGCTTCTATTTCTATGTCATTCCTGTTTTACTTTGTTACTTGGTTTTACCATTCTTACAATCATACGTGAAAATGTATTGAAATAACATGAAATCATTTGGTGCCTTCATTCTACATTCCACTACAGTTGTTTCTGCTATATTTGTAATTGCGTGTTATTAAATAACACAGGGGCATAACATGTATATTTGTAGTAGTTGAATAGTTTATATTGTAAATATTCGATAGCTTACTTATAATTGTCTCAGGTTTCTAGTATAAAAATAATGAAATCGCCTCTCCCTATTTGCAGCCCATAAAGGCTAAGAGGTACGTGACCAGTCTTACGTAAGTGTTCCTTTGTTTTCGAGCGTCAGAGGAAAAACATGTTTTTTCCCCTTGCAATAACGCGAAATATTACCGGCCGTTTATGAAGGGCCTCTGGCACACCTCGGGACATATGGTTGACGAAATGAGTGACATTAGGGAACAACGTAGGTGCATGATGGAGGTAACAAGCGTAAAAACTTATGAGCGTGATAAATGAGGGAGTTATAACGGTAGGGTCGAGGGCTAGAGTCAAGGTAAGAAATCTCCTAAAATTTGGGTTAATGGAATATACATTAATTTAGTGGAAAGAAATGCATAGAAATTTATAGGTTGAAAAGATGCTACAATGATTTAGGAAGGAAACACAGACGTGTCACTGCCCTGAATGAATTAGTATAGGGTACAAAGAAAGTTAGAATAAGTTTTGAGGAAATCAGACATATCGCCAATACGCAGAATAAAACACTGGTATCGTCATGAGGAGATATTTGTATTAAATACATTTGATTTATTTCATTCTAGCTTATGCTAACGTTAGTTTCAATCCTATAACTGTGGCATATTTCTAGTTTCCATAAATGGACATGGAAGGAAAGAATAATCAATAGAAAGAACGGTATAACAACAGAGAAAACTCGAATAAGAAATGCGCACTGCTCTTGCAACGAAACCGGAGCGAAAGGTCCAGAGAGGAAAGGAATAAAAATGAGGAAAATGTGAGGGGCTAATGTAGCATTAGGATTCTGCCACTGCTATGACCGTCCTCTGAAGTAGAGAATAACATTGGACGTTTATGACCTTTGCCAAAGCTCCTATAAACAAAAACTCGGCGCGGAGGATGCGAAGTATCCTATAAGATCCTTTCATGGATGAACGAGCTGTGTGTCTCCTAGATGTTAAAGATGTTTATGGTTCTGACACTGGCGTTATTCGGGGGAAAAGGAGGTGCCATTTCTTTTCTCGTGGATGGCACATTCGGGATGCAAACGAAACTCCCCTCTTCGCCCTTCAGTAAATGTACTTGCTTAATAAATGAACTACATACATCAGCATGAAATCCATGGGCACATTCATCTAGTTTATATAGTGTTATTGCTATAATGATCTCTTCTTTATTTCCTAATATTCTCGAATATGATTTATAAGGAAGACTTTAAACCTGGGTCCAAACAAATAAAATAACATCTCGACTTCCCTGGTCAGATTAAGAAAAAAATAGCCTTCTTTCACTAAGCACTTAATTGAATCCCTTTAGGAAAGGATGACTTCTTTTATTTACTTTCAGGTCTTATATGGCTTTCAAAGGAAAGGCAATTTTAACTTGTTGAATACATACATGCATACATATGAATATGGGTGCACATTTAAGCTAACAAAAGACCGCTGAATATGGTGAATAGCCTTCTAGTTTTCAGGAAGTCTTTTGGGATAAAGGCTGCCATCCCTTACCCTTAAGTAAGGATGTTACCACCAAAAGACAACTAACAAACAGGTATTTGATTCACTTTGACGGCCAACAGACGCCTGTTGCGGGGAAACAGAACGTTTCTAAAGCATTGCGTGTCAGACCTGGGACCTTTTGCTACACAGGCGGTTATCACAATGACTTAATTAGGTCTATACACATACAATCTTGAAACGCAAGAAACGCTGGTGAATTATTCTTAATATTCTATAAATCAGACATCTGTTTCCTAAACATGATTTGGACCATTTTCCTAATCATGATTTAGACCATTTTGAGGAGCATTTGCAGAAACGATTTTTGTCGCTGCTGCTAGTAATATTAAATTGGCCTTCTATCAGCACGATCTTTTCCCCGAATGAACACCCCTCAAGCAAGTTTTGTTGTTGCTGCTGCTAGATTAACCTACTTTTGGGGCATCATAGGCGCTTGCTCTAGGGAACATCCAGTAGGTGAGAATTTTATGAATGGATAGCATTTATCACAACTTTGAGAGCATAGCGTAGTTCAAGACATGGACCGTCTTGTCTCTTTGATGAGAGCATACGTGTACTTTTCGATATCAGTACTTATTTATTATTAATTATTGCTGATGTGCATTCCTCGTTCTGTTTTATTATAAGCATTATTTTTCGGATACAGATTCGGCCAGGTTTGTGGACTATTAAAAGTCAAATATGATGAGAGAACCTGAACTTAAACATTTCATTGAAATCAAGCAAAAAAAATGAATAAATAAAAAAAATAAGGAAAAGTAGCAGATTTGAATCTCCCTCTCTCTAATTTCCCAATCACAACACATAGCACATGTGTTGAATCTGCGTCGTTGTCCATTTATCGTAAACCGGAAAACGACATCAAGGATGATTTACTAATAAATCATCAATAAAAGTAACCTTTCCCACACTTCACAGAGAAAAGGAAGAATAATAACAACCACAGTTCTTATAATTGCTAGACAAAAGAATAAACAGTGATGAAGTAGTGATATTAACGAAGCCCTCGGCCATGTTCTACAAAGAGTCTTCGAGGAATCAAAAGCAGCTGTGCAAGTTTGCCAGAAGTTTCCAGAAAGAAGATGAACAGTTAATTAATTGGGATAAGATTGGTGAGGATTATATTATGCCATTCATAACTTGAGTCAAAAAGACCTTTAGATGACCAGTAGTATTAAAAGTGCAATCAAAACAGCATTTATTTCTTATGAAAGGATTTAAAAATCTAAAGAAACGTAGGGACTAAATTATGCAAAAACGAAGCAAAAATAATATTTACAGGAATGACTCACAACTATCTGAAAATGAAAACGAAAAAAAAAGCATTGTAAAAATATGGAAGCGTAATTAAATCATCACACGATATTCGAATGGAGTGAGTGCAGTAAGAATAAGGAATAAAGCAATCAACGTTAAATATTTATAAACTCAACTGACCGCGCCAAGGAATATTTATTGACTTTAAATTCTTTGATAGGAAACAGAAGGTTATAACGAATACATTAATTTATACAACTTCCCCATTTTCCCTGTTTCTCTGAGTATGTATACACGTACACCTCTCTATTCCTAAAGCTAAACCACACATTGTGCAGCAGAAAAATGAGAAAATCAAGGGTAAAAAATCGTATGTCTGGGGGAAAAAATCGCAAAAATTCCCAACCATTTCTTTAATTCGGACAGTGAAATAAGCGTATTGGATTAACGAAACAGCTTTTAACTGACCAAAGTGAGTTTTTCGTTGACACTAATTGGGAAAACAAATACGACTGTTTGATCTGGTTTTCCGCTACATTCCGTGTTCAGGAACGCGTTAGGTTTTTCCCCTCATTTTTTTTTCACCAATGTACTTTAAAGTTTTGCCAATGATAAGAAGTATTTGCATATACAATATACCCTAGGACTGCCCAATTTTAAAAAGGGAGGAGAATATTGGGTGCCCTTTTGAATTTGCATGTATTGAGTTCTGCAGTTGCTGGAACTCCGTATCTTTATAATGTTGTGTGGATGATCTTTATGAAGGTAGGAAAGTTCAGGTTTATATTTTCGCAAAATAAAAAGCAAAAAACCGTAACCTATCAGCTATATTCATTACATTTTCTCTCATTCACAGAAGCTTTTTTCTCCCATTCACAGAAATGTTTTCTAACATTCACTGAAGCTTTTTTCTCCCATTCATAGAAACTTTTTCTTCCATCCATTCATAGGAACTTTTTCTCTCATTCATAGAAGCTTTTTGTCTCCCATTCAGGGAGGGTTTTTTTCTCCCATTCATAGGAACTTTTTCTCTCATTCATAGATGCTTTTTATCTCCCATTCATAGAAAGATTTCTCTCATTCATGGAAGCGTTTTTCTCCCATTCATAGAAACTTCTTCTCTCATTCATAGAAGCTTTTTGTCTCCCATTCATAGAAGCTTTTTTTCACTCACAGACGCTTTTTTCCCCACATTCATGTATGATTTGTTTAACTCTCATTCATAAAAGCTTTTTAGCTCCCATTCAAAGAAACTTTCTTCCATTTATAGAAGGATTTTTCACTCATTCGTAGAAGCTTATTTTCTCTTGTTCATAGAAACTGTTTTCTCCAATTTGTGGAAGCGTTTTTTCTCCAATTTAAAGAAGTTTATTTTCTCCCATTTATAGAAGATTTGTTTCCATTCATTGAAGTTTATTCTCCCATTCATAGAAGCTTTTTTGTTCCATTCATAGAAGCTATTTCCCGCATTCATAGAAGCTTTTTTCTCCCATTCATTGAAGCTTTCTTTCCTCATTCATAGAAGCCTTTTTCTCCCATTCAGTGGAAGCTTTTTTCTCCCATTCAGTAGAAACCTTTTTCTCCCATTCAATAGAAGCTTTTTTCTCCCATTCAATAGAAGTTTTTTTTCTCCTATTCATTAGAAGCTTTTTTCTCCCATTCAATAGAAGCTTTTTTTCTCCCATTCAATAGAAGCTTTTTTCTCCCATTCATTAGAAGCTTTTTTTTCCCCATTCAGAAGAAGCTTTTTTCTCCCATTCAGTAGAAGCTTTTTTCTCCCATTCAGAAGAAGCTTTTTTCCAATTCAGCTAAGAGAGCTTTTTTCTCCCATTCCAGAAGAAAGCTTTTTTTCTCCCATTCAGAAGAAGCTTTTTTCTCCCTTCAGAAGAACTTTTTTCTCCATTCAGTAGAAAGCTTTTTTTCTCCCATTCTCAGAAGAAGCTTTTTTTCTTCCCAAATTTCAGAAGAAGTTTTTTCTTTTTTTCCCATTCCCAAGAAGAAGCTTTTCTCGCCATCAGAAGAAGCTTTTTTTCTCCCCGCCATTGTTCAGAAAGAAAGCTTTTTCTCCCATTCAGAAGAAGCTTTTTCTCCCATTCAGAAGAAGCTTTTTCTCCCATTCAGAAGAAGCTTTTTTTCCCATTCAGAAGAAGCTTTTTTCCTCCATGCAAGAAGAAGCTTTTTTTATCCCGATTCAGAAGAACTTTTTCTCCCAATTCGAAGAAAGCTTTTTTTCTCCCAATTCAGAAGAAAAGCCTTTTTTCTTCCCAATTCAGAAGAAGCTTTTTCTCCCTCAATTCAGAAAGAAGCCTTTTTTCTCCCATTAGGAAGAAGTTTCTTTTTTCTCCCATTCAGAAAAGCTTTTTTCTCTCCATTCAGAAGAAGCCTTTTCTCCATTCAGAAGAAGTTTTTCTTTTTTTCCATTCAAGAAGGAAAAAAAAAACTTTTTTCTCCCCAATTCAAGAAGAAGCTTTCTTTTTCCCATTCAGTTAAAGCTTTTTTCCTCCCATTTGTCAAGAAGAAAAGCTTTTTTCTCCCATTCAGTAGAGCCTTTTTCTTCCCATTCAGAAGAAGCTTTTTCTCCCATTCAAGAAGAAGCTTTTCTCCCCATTCAGAAGAAAGCTTTTTCTCCCATTAAGTAGAAGCCTTTTTTCTCCATTAGTAGAAGCTTTTTTCTCCATCAGAAGAAGCTTTTTTCTCCCATTCAGAAGAAGCTTTTTTCTCCCATTCAGAAGAAGCTTTTTTCTCCCATTCAGTAGAAGCTTTTTTCTCCCATTCAGAAGAAGCTTTTTTCTCCCATTCAGAAGAAGCTTTTTTCTCCCATTCAGAAGAAGCTTTTTTCTCCCATTCAGAAGATAGCTTTTTTCTCCATTCAGTAGAAAGCTTTTTTCTCCCATTCAGAAGCTTTTTTCTCCCATTCAGAAGAACTTTTTTGCTCCCATTCAGTAGAAGCTTTTTTCTCCCATTCAGAAGAAGCTTTTTCTCCCATTCGTAGAAGTTTTTTTCTCCATTCAGAGAAGCTTTTTTCTCTCCCATTCAGAAGAAAGCTTTTTTTCTCCCATTCAGTAAATAGCTTTTTTTCTCCCATTCAGAAGAACTTTTTTCTGCCCATTCAGTAGACAGGCTTTTCTCCATTCAGAAGAAGCTTTTTTCTCCCATTCAGAAGAAGCTTTTTCTCCATTCAGAAGCTTTTTTTCTCCCATTCAGAAGAAGCTTTTTTTCTCCCATTTCAGTAGAAGGGCTTTTTCTCACCATTCAGAAGAAGCTTTTTCTCCCATTCACTAAAGAAGCTTTTCTCCATTCAGTAGAAGCTTTTTTCTCCCATTCAGAAGAAGCTTTTTTCTCCCATTCAGTAGAAGCTTTTTAACCATCATTTCCTTGATTAATGAAGTACATCCAACATAGAGAGATATTTTCTATATATTAACACAAAAATGAAAATTATTCTCTCTCTCTCTCTCTCTCTCTCTCTCTCATCTCTTCTCTCTCTCTCTCTCTCTCAGTGCGTACATGAATTGTGCACTCGTATGCTTAGTATACTTAAAACTCTCTCTGTCTCTCCCTTAAGGCCTATCCACACTAGGTAACATTGTTTGCTAACAATTTTCCTAGTGTGGACAGGCCTTCACACACACTTGTACACATTCACCAACACTCTCATAAACAACTCACAAACATTTGCACTCGTGCAAGAGTTATTTATCCCACATACTACAATGGAAATAAAATAAGTAACGTTGTAGATCATTTCGATCATTGGTCTGGAAAAAGGATACGAACATTTTCTTTCGCATTTGATATATATATATATATATATATATATATATATATATAGATAATATATATAATATATATATAATATCACAATATAGATATATGCATATATATATTATATATATATATATATATATATATAGTATATATCAAATGCAAAAGAAATTGCTATATATATATATATATATATATATATATATATATATATATATATATATATATATATATATATATATATATATATATACTGTATCGAACAGAGAGAGAGAGAGAGAAGAGACGAGAGAGAGAGAGAGAGAGAGAGAGAGGATCGTGAAGTTGCATTTGTGCATGCTTCCTGCTTTATTTGTGACCTGGTTACGGTAGTATTTAAAACTAAAATGAGAAGATGTGATATTATCGTGGCATAGAACCAGTGGCCTTATAATTGGAGAACTCTCAATGATGGACCAGGATTCTGTGTTGTTTGTGGTGGTAGTAGAGCTTGTAGGCAGGGAGGGGTTGTGGTTAAGGGTAGAGGATAAGGAGGGGGTTAGGGGGAGAGGAGAGGGAGGGGGCGGGGGCTGGGTAGATCGATGCCCCGCGGCAGAAAAACCAAAATTCATCCCCAAAAAATATTTCGAGTTACCATGCTCCAATATTCAGAACATGAGGAATTTTCGGAATTTGAAACAACGATAAACGGAACACTTTTTCTATATTCGAAGCGAAAATTTGCATAGAAATGAAGAATACCAATCGCATAAATAGTGAAGAAAAGGGCTTGTTTCCCTGTCTCCCTTTAGACGGAAATTGGATGCTATTAATTTACGGTTTTCGTTTATTTACAGTTTATAAGTTTTGTTTCGCTCTAACGTACAGCTTCGAATAAGTTTGCATCGTTTACCAATACGCTCTCTCTCTCTCTCTCTCTCTCTCTCTCTCTCTCTCTCTCTCTCTCTCCTCTTTTATTTCGCCTGTTATCTGATAGCTTTTTGTTGTTGCTGTTTTTTTTTATCCATTGCAACAGATCGACCGAAATATCTATTTCTCCCTCCCTAACCCGGTCTGTTAGTCCGTCTTACCTGTCAGTGTCAGTCAAATCCAGTGCAAACAAACCTCCTCTCTGGCTATGTCTTTGCAATTTTTTTTTTTTTTTTTTAGTAAATTGGTGTGAATACTTTCTGGTGTTCTGTCTTGCTCCTTATCTCTGCCTGTTTGTTTTTTCTGTCTTTTTTATTTCTTTTATTTTCTATGGTATTTTATCTTCCAGAACAGTTATTCTTTCTCGACCTGTGTGCGTCTACAGTGTACGTCTCTGTCTCTACGACCGTCAGGCATTTTTCACTCAACCTACTGTTTGTTTTTTAATGTATCAACACAAATCTCTCTCTCTCTCTCTCTCTCTCTCTCTCTCTCTCAGTGTGTGTATGTGTGTGGTGTACTATAGCATATGCTCTTTGAAAAATTATTAAAGAAAACAAAATCACAATCAAGCACTTCGCATATTGGACTCATAACTACTGACAAACAAGGAATTGGAGATAAGTGATAACTCCTCATACACTGGTAGCACTGTTCGTCCATTTAAGGAAAATGATACAACTCGCCATTAATAATATATGACAGAAACTCCATCATCCTCTTAATAAAGGCAGCTATAATATTAGATGGGCCCTGGGTTTGCACAGGGAATGGGATTATGTACGTGGCCTTAAATTGTTTAATGATAATCCTACAACAGCAACTCTGTCCATAGCTCGAAGCTTTACATAATTACTCTTCAGACAGCCACTCTTCACAGAAACCCGTTTCACGGAAATCAGGTAACATAATTTGTGGCGCATATGCTGACATATGTAGTAACAAAAATGAGAGACCTGTGTGAAGTCGAATATATCTATCTATTTATCTATCTATCTGTCTATCTTTATATGTATATGTATATATGTATATATATATATATATATATATATATATATATATATATATATATGTATCTATATATATTTTATATATATATATATATATTATATATATATATATATATATATATATATATAATATATATATATATATATAGTAGTCCGTACCCGTCCTCCGGGTGGGTTATGAGAGTCGTAAAATATACCGGGGGTTTGTGAAAAGGGGTTATGACCCCCTTAGAAACGGCCCTCGAATTTCGGATTTTGACGAAACCCCTCGGGGAGGGAAGAGGAGAATCTATTGTAAAAATTGGTAGCCCTAATTTTTACTCCAAAAGTTGTAAAAAAATGGGGGCATATGAAAAAGGGGGTTTAAGACCCCCTTAGAAACGGCTCTCGAATTTCGGATTTTGACTAAAATCTTCCTTGTGAGGAGTGGAGTCTATGATAAGAATTTTGTAGCCCTACCTTCAACTCTAAAAGCTGTAAAAAATGAGTTGTATAAGAAGAAGGGTTATGACCCCCTAAGAAACGGCCTTCGAATTTCGGATTTTTGCTTAAACCTTTTTTTTGGGGGCGAGGGGAATCTATGGTAAAACTTTGGTAGCACTAATTTTCGTCGTCTGGGCGTTTCATAACAAACAAACAGATAGAAATTATATATAGATATATATATATATATATATATATAATATATAAATATAATATATGGATTATATATATATACATATATATATGTGTGTGTGTGTGTGTGTGTGAATACTTATCACTTCACCGTGATTCATAAATCATTCGAGCTACAAAACGTTGCTAATTGGCTAACATGGTTGAGGGGGTTTCATATCGATTCTAATACGAAGAACACCGAGTTCGACGGTGATTTTTAATGGTCAGGATCGATGTAAACTTATAGCCTCTTTGTTGGCTGACTTGATAACGTCACTGGCCATTCCTGATTTCGTTCCCGTCCACTGGACGGTGGTTCGATCCATGAGGGGACGAAATTATTATCAACTAGAAATTCCCATTCGGTACATATATGAAAATATATCAATTCCGAGGTAGAGTGAATTAGATATTAAAGGACATTTGTAGCTCGAATGATATATATATATATATATATATATATATATATATATATAATATATATATATATATATATATATATATATATATATATATATATATATATATATGTGTGTGTGAATATGCTATATACAACAATATATTTATAAAACATATGTATAAATAAATATTTTATAAATATATATATATATATATATATGGGGGGGGAAAAAATGCGCCTAGGGTTTTTGATTAATAACATATTGCCTATGGAATGTGAAGAACAGTGAGAAGCGACGACCCGAGAGTAGCTGACAATGAGTATTCTATAGGTGGCGTGAAATAAAAATGCTTAGTTGGACAAGTCAATGCACTGAGTTTATTAACTCTTCTCAAAGTGCCTTTGTGAAACTGGATGCAGCTAGAATCGTGAGGCGCTAACGAAGTGTGCGTTCGTATGTGCGTGTGCGCCTCTTCCCTTTAATAGTTTCATACGCAAGTCTATGGGGGGATTTTGATAGAGGGTCTTCGAGTGAAAGGCAAGATGCCGTGGCGCTCACCGGGGAGTTTTTGTGACATAGTGTTTAAGTGTCCGGTTGCTTGGGTGAGTGTTAAGATTTCTTTAGCCAAAGAGCGTCTTGTTGTCTGTTTGACATTTTTAAGAATATCTGATCTTTAGATTTTGTTGCTAAACTTATGTGTACTTACCGGGATGTGTTCTGTGTCTTTGAAACAGACGATTCTGGCAGAACTGGCAATGGAGGGACAGAGAGTTCCCAGATGGGTGTGGACTTTTTGGTGACTAATGATTACTATTAGACATTTTACTGTTCGGGGTTTTTTGAGTTAGTCTGTAGGACTTGATTATCCATTATTTATTCATTGTTAATAAATGTTAATGTTATGATGCGACTCTCTCATTTTCATTACCTGTTGGAATGGAGAGAAAGAGGTGGAGAGTGGAGAGAGAGAGATTGCTTAGAGAGAGAGGTGTCGGTGCTAGAGAGAGAGAGAGAGAGAGAGAGAAAGAGATATATATATATATATATATATATATATATATATATATATATATATATATATATGTGTGTAAAATAACTGTATTAATGGATGATAGGTGAAGCCTAGGTATAGATTAATCATATAAGGCATGAACTGTTTTCAGTAAATAATTAAACAGTTTAATTAAATACTTTTAATCTTTGTGAAATGTTTATAGTAGCTGAGTGTGGCAATGATTAATACATT
>NC_061108.1:94956353-94966353 GCF_015104395.2 Macrobrachium nipponense
AGATGAAAGGATGACAAAATATAGCGACTCCCTAAAAATTGTTCTTGTTATGATAATTGGACGAGTAGCTGATGAAATATGAAAGAAAATGGAAATGAAAATCTCTGAATCTCCGTGAAACTAGAAAATGAAATTCACAATTCAGAGATGAGGGACAATTTTGATTTAAGCGGATGACTTCCAATTCATTATTCCAAATGCATATGAAAGATACTTTTTTTTTCATGGAACTGTGTCATGTCTGAGGTACAACGACCCATTAGCATAATTGGAAATTCCTAGACTCGTGTGTGCGTTTGGATCTAAGAAAAATATATTCTCTTAAACTCTGCGTTGTAACAGAATATTAATTTAGGACGGTTGATATTTTTAAATAAAGAAGACCAAGATGATTTCATTCACCTGTCGCAATTGAAAGTACTAATCATGTAAGGATAATTCTACACATTTTAGCGCTGTTCTCTTGACAATATAGCTGCGTCCTTATAAAACTTTGATAGATGTAAATAACACTCATTCCAATATTTTTAGGAAATGATTTTAGGTATTGTTTCAACACTTCAGGTGCTGCCTCTAGAAATTCTAAAATTTTAAGGACTAATTAGACAGTATTCCATCATGTACGGAATAGTATGATTATTAATGTTATTAAAAATACTGGGGATATATGTAGGACTTATCAATATCACTGGAAATTCAGCTTCAAAACGACCATTTTACCGAAAAAAGCTATAGAGGTAAATTATTTTATTGCACATTTTTGTTTACTACCAAACACAGCAGGGGCTATGCTACTTTACGTCCGCCACCAAATAACTTGAAGCAGAGTTTGATGTCATGAAGTAAGACTATTTAAGCACCTTAGCATCAAACCTTGCACCAGTAAATGAGATATTGGTTGACTGATGCAATGTTTGTCACAGGGATGTTGAGAAAGTGCCATAACAACTTGCTCAATACATGCCAAAAACTTACTCCTTTGCCTTCGCTTGGAACATCAGGCATCGAATAAATGTTTGCTAAGAATATTGGTATAGCATATAACTGTAATACCAGAATTTCTGTTTTTTTTGTTTTTTGTTTTTTAGGTTACTTTGGAAACATTATGCACATAAGTAGCATATAGTTTTAAAAGATGAGGTTTACAGAGTATCCACTTAATTAAACCCTGTTTTAGCATGAAAATGAGTGACACTTACCGAAGTTAAGAAAACATTAGTCAAGATTTGTTCGTTAAGATTTACATTTGTATCTATCTACATGTCACAAGAAGCTCTAACCCATAGTAAACTGGAGTGACACATTCTCATTACGAGGCAGATTTGCTGATGAAACAGTCGTGTGAGTTATAAAGTAACCAACTGTACTCATCCATTCTCATGGCATTTACAACTACTCTGTTGATGTAAGCTAATATAGGATGTCAAAAATACAGAATAACAGAAAAACTATCCATGAGATAATGAACACAGAAATAACTACTACTTTGAAAACATATGCTATGAAAATAGAGCAATGAATTGCGTTGTAAGTGAGAGGACATGAAACTTTTTTTTTTTTTCATTGGATTGCTAATCAAAAAAGCATGAAAAGAAGCCAATATGCGGGAGGGAGATTAGGAAAACCAGGTATCCCTTGTACCTTATTCAGTCAATACAATTAATACCTTTATAAACCATTTACATTTTGGTCTGAGTATTTGACAGGTCAAACGAACTACTCAGCAAACCAGTTGCTGTTGGTTTCCCCTTTACACTGTGTGGATGAGTTCTCAATCCTTTGACTTCAAATGAAGACTTTTCTATTCTTTGCATGTCTACTGATCTGAGCAGGCAGTTATATTTTTGTAACAAACCTATTACTGAAATACAGTTAAACAACCTTTTAAAGCCGAATTTCCGCTTTTTCAACAATTGTATCATTCTACCATACAGTTCAGTATTATCTAATCTGTAAAATCTAAACTGCCACATCAACACGTGGACAGTTCAAGTAAAAAACAGCTTATTTTTCATTATGCAACACGTTAATTTCTTTTCTTCGTGCCTGACTGAATGTTAATATGAAAAACAATATAAACATGCATCAAGAAACTAAATAATATAAGGAGAGTTCTTATCAATTGAAATATCTTACTACCAAATCAAGCGAACGGCAGTACGTCCAGGATATAATGAAAATTGAAGAAAGTATTTTGTAGATTTTCAGTTGAAAGAATCCCACAAAACCCCGGATGCCCAGTCGTAGACGGATTTGAAAAAGACATTTTTCATTTTGCAAATACTTAAACTAACCGATAAAACAATTACGTTTGTTTGTCGTCCCTCAGAAAATGTGATAATAAAAATTCTTACTGAAAATGTTTTAGAGGTGACATCAGTGAAAAATGTAATAGATATTTGGTGTGGATATATTTGTAGCAGGGCAGCAATAAAAAAAAGTTATAAATATTTTAGAAAATGACAGAAGTTCAGAAAAACGGAAATGTTTAAGTCAGAAGCATTTTTTGGCAAATAAGTTTGATTAATATAAAAAACAATATAGTCGACAAATCCAAAACGGTAGATGTTTTACTTAGATATGTTCAAGGCGCTTCAGCGCATAACAAAATGATTACATTACATAAACATAATTCAGAAACTCCAACATGACCTAACGTCTTGACGAATGGCTAAGTAGGCAGACAAGGTCAACGCAATGACGTGGATGGTTCCTGCTTTGCATTCTTAATGGCGGCCCTGATCGCAGTGCACCCTTAATGACCTCCGCTCATTATTACCCTAATTATTAATTTGACCGCCAGCCTCGTCCAGGTGTCTCTTTGGTCAGCGTCGCCAAGCCTAGGAATTTAGATGACCATATTTATTTATTCATTTGCTAATTTTTTTTAAATAAGTGATGTCTTCTTTCTGTATTTCCATGACCTTCAGTTAATTCTTTCTGATGGACACCATAATCTTTGGAAGCTTGAGTTTCAAGTCAGTGGGCCCTGTGGGCTTGTTCCATATGAAAATGTTTATCCTATGAATAATAATAATAATAATAATAATAATAATAATAATAATAATAATAATAATAATAATAATAATAATAATAATATAATAATAATAATAATGAGAGGACGGAATGGGTAGAAAAAGTAGACGAAGACCCAGAAATATACAGAGACAGGAGAATGACAGACAGAACAGAGGACTGGCACAACAAACCAATGCACGGACAATACATGAGACAGACTAAAGAACTAGCCAGCGATGACACATGGCAATGGCTACAGAGGGGAGAGCTAAAGAAGGAAACTGAAGGAATGATAACAGCGGCACAAGATCAGGCCCTAAGAACCAGATATATTCAAAGAACGATAGACGGAAATAACATCTCTCCCATATGTAGGAAGTGCAATACGAAAAATGAAACCATAAACCACATAGCAAGCGAATGCCCGGCACTTGCACAGAACCAGTACAAAAAGAGGCATGATTCAGTGGCAAAAGCCCTCCACTGGAGCCTGTGCAAGAAACATCAGCTACCTTGCAGTAATAAGTGGTACGAACACCAACCTGAGGGAGTGATAGAAAACGATCACGCAAAGATCCTCTGGGACTATGGTATCAGAACGGATAGGGTGATACGTGCAAACAGACCAGACGTGACGTTGATTGACAAAGTCAAGAAGAAAGTATCACTCATTGATGTCGCAATACCATGGGACCCAGAGTTGAAGAATTAGAGAGGGAAAAATGGATAAGTATCAAGATCTGAAAATAGAAATAAGAAGGATATGGGATATGCCAGTGGAAATCGTACC
This sequence comes from Macrobrachium nipponense, assembly GCF_015104395.2. Lineage (NCBI taxonomy): Eukaryota > Metazoa > Arthropoda > Malacostraca > Decapoda > Palaemonidae > Macrobrachium > Macrobrachium nipponense. Next base: position 94,960,162 of record NC_061108.1, read on the forward strand.
CATATCATAGGAGCACTAGGCACGATCCCAAGATCCCTGAAAAGGAATCTAGAAAAACTAGAGGCTGAAGTAACTCCAGGACTCATGCAGAAGAGTGTGATCCTAGAAACGGCACACATAGTAAGAAAAGTGATGGACTCCTAAGGAGGCAGGATGCAACCCGGAACCCCACACTATAAATACCACCCAGTCGAATTGGAGGACTGTGATAGAGCAAAAAAAAAAAAAAAAAAAAATTAATAATAATAATTAATAATAATAATAATAATAATAATAATAATAATAATAATAATAATAATAATTAATGATAATAATAATAATTGTAATTATAATAATGATAATTATAATAATAATAATAATAAAATGAACACTAACTGATGCAAAATAGCATGTAAGAACTTTTTCCTTTTTTTTTATTTAAGATCAACATTCGTTTATCGAGTCAATCTTCATTTGTTTCACGTCATCCATATTTAGAAACCTATATCAATCCAGTCAGCATAAAAACTAGCTTATGAAAAATAATTGACAAGAGCTTATAATGTTATACCTTTTCATTTCTTGATTTTTCTTTTCCCAGGCTTCCAGGTTTGAGTCTGTATGTTGGACGTTATACATTTTTGTAATTGATCAGGATTCATAAATTAATTCAGTCCTCCTTTACTTCACGTTATCAAAGCCTTTTGTCATTCCAGTAAATCATTCCTTTGGAAAGGTATGAAATTGTCCATTATAACACTTATATACCTTATATAAGTATGTAAGTTATATTTATATACTTACACAAGATTAGGGCTAAGCCTCTTGTTATGTGTATTCTCCTAATAAGATGTCTTCGAAGCCGAATGCGAATAAATAAAACATGAATATTTAAGAAAGAATTGTGAATGAAGAAAATAGTAATTTCATATTTTCTTTATAAATGTCACCATTCAAAAAGAGCCTTCACGCCGTGAAAGTGTTGTGATTTACTTACAGAAATATGGTGAGATATTCAACTTGGAATTACAGACTTTAAGTGCCTTGCCCCTCAAATAACAGAATATTTCGTTTTGTAATAGAAAGTAATTTCGTATCATCTCATTATAGTTCACTAATTTAATGAAGCGTTTCAAGTTTTATGTATATCTGTTCATATCCTGTTAGTATTACTCTTAAGAGGATTTTGAATGGGAAATGTTCCAGCAGAAATTTAAAGGGACAGTTTTCATGGAACGTTTACTCTGCTATACACAGTGGGAATAGATTGTTGCTTGTGTCTTTTGCTTTGTGTATCATTCATATATATATATATATATATATATATATATATATATATATATATATATATATATATATATATATATATATATATATATATATATATATATATATATATACACACACACACACATATATATATTATAGTATATATATATATACACACAATATGTGTATATGTATCTATATATATATATATATATATATATATAATCTATATATATATATATATATATATATATATATATATATATATATATATATATGTGTGTGTGGTGTGTGTGTGTGTGTGTGTGTGTGTGTGTATGTGTGTGTGAATAGATATTTGTGTGTTTGTGCATTTCTACGTATTCCTGTAGAAATAGTATCGTCCCCCCAAAAAAGGAATAAATAAAGGAAATGGCATGGTGTCTTTCCTGTTCAGAAATAAAAATAAAGACTTTCAAAATTATTTCTCTCTCTCTCTCTCTCTCTCTCTCTCTCTCTCTCTCTCTCTCTCTCTCTCTCTATCTCTCTCCTCTCTCTCTCTCTCTCTCTCTCTCTCTCACCTGTCGTGTCGAGTAAGTTCGCAATGTATCTTAGTAAAGAGATCCCAAGAGTGCAATCAAATGAAGTTAAGCAATAATGTTACAACGACCAGGAGGAAGGCTCCTCGCATTGAGTAGGAAAATGACAAAACGCTGGAGTTGCGAAGTATCTTCATTAAAATAATGTTTGAAGATCACTTGTTTTTACCACCTAAACAGCGGTTTTGTTTTCTAAATCATGTAAAGGTTGTTCTGATTATACGACGTAAAACTCTGCCTTTCAGAATTTAAAAATAAATCTGTAATGTTGCTATTTACAGAAGGGTATTATGATCACACTAAACAGCATTCTCCCCTGTAAAATATGCAGCTTTATTTTACGGCAACACGACAGTAAATTATGTAGACAACACTTCCTAGAATATTCCGCCATAAATTACCAATGACTTTCCATATGTCATTTAAAACGCCTCTTAAATCATCTTACCTTATGTTCAAACTTGTCTTCGTTCTTCTCCATTCATTACCTTCGACTACCTTCGAGTACAAGGGCTTAAAACAGCCGCAATTGATCATTTCGGACATAATCATGAGTCACTCTTTGCGAGTTTTATCCTTCTTATTTCCTGCCTTTTTTTTTTTTTTTTTTTTTTTTTAGTTACATTTGGAAAGGATTGTAACATATTAACATATTTTGTCTTTGTTAGAAATTCTAGGAGTTTTTCGCCAAACCACAACAGCTGATAATATTTGAATACTGGTACCTAACTTTTTAACATCAGCAGACTTCATAATATGTAATATTTAAATTGGCTTTAATTTTTTACGCATACATAATGTAGTTTCTGCGTCATTACAAAATCTACTCAGAAACTGAATAAAATTCTAAAAGTAAGCAAGTTTATGTGGCATATTTTGTCTTTCTTTCAGACAGCAATTATTATTCATCGTCTATCATAAGCAACGAGTATGCAACTGCTTATTAATTAGATTTCCTGAGGCTATTAAAGGTCTCAAGATACAGAAAAGGCTCAATAAGGAAATGAATGCATTTAATTACTGTTTTAAAGTCCCTTTCAAACTTGGTCAAACCTCAGGAAGTCTATTTACACGGGATATAGAAGTCTTCTACTATGCGTAAAGAAAGAATAAAAATTAGCATACCGTAGCCTCCAACACATCTGTGGTTGACAGGCTTACCTGAAAAGAAAAGTAATTTTTTCTTGTTTACTTCATAACCTATTTTTTAACTACTAAGTGGGCCGTATTAAAGTACCCGTTCCGAGGTATATTAAAGTTAGGTTTAGTTAGTATAGACTATTATAAAATACGTGCTTAAAATAAAGATTTCATGTCATCTTTATTAGCAGTTCAAGCGAAGGTGCAATACATTACTACTCTAATACTATTCTCCATGGATTTTAATACATTTGTATCTGTTTATTAATTTATAAATTTATTTTTTTTAATAAGTGGGATCTCTTCTTTCTACGTATCCCTTTACTTCCCCTTACTTCTTCCTAATGAACACTATACTCTTTGGCAGCTTGAATTTCAAGTCAGTGGCCCCTGTGGGCGTGTTCCATATGAATAGTTTTACTTATTGAATAATAATAATAATAAAATAAGATCAAATAATCATAAATAATAATGAAAATAATAATAATAATAATAAGAATAAACGCTGGCCGCTCTACTTGTCCTTGCTAAAAAAGTAAGGAAAAAGAGACATTGTATGTAACGCGGCTGAATGAATCTGTGAAAGAGACTTTTCAGGAGAATCCAACTAAACGAGACCGAAGAGTCTTATAGTTTATTTATGTATGTATGCAAGTATGTATATGTCACATTGTCGATTCATTATTCATATGATGTTTATGAATGTTGATGTAAGTGTTCGAGTGCATTACATGTATATTTACGAGTAAGAAATTGTTAAGATTATGAAAGGAATCAATACCATTGTTTAAAACTGAATCTAGTGAAACTATTTTTTTCTTCATGGCCTGTTAGGAAAAATAAGAAGGGACTTGGGGTAGAAGCCCAAATTAATTAGAGAAACTCTAATGATAAACAAAAGGTATAATACAAGTTAGAATTTCCTAATAGCTACAGATCGTTCGCTGATGACTGTCATAACGAACTGGAATCGGAAAGCGAGGGAAAGCGTTCATAGGATGTGAGGTGAAAGTTAGTAGGGATGTTAGACAAATGCAAACGGTCTTATTCGGAGCTTTCAGAAGACAGATGATATGAGAGTAAAATGACCTAGTTATAATGCAGTCAGCCAAAAGGCTAACAAAACATTATTAATCCTTTCATAAGAAAGAGTTTTATTTATCAGGAATGAAGTAAGGAAAATTTAACTGTCGATAAGAACTATAACAAATATGTTGTCATACGACCGACTTGAATAATGCATAATGGAAGAAACGGACTAGACATAGAGGCAAATTAATAAAAACATGTTGCATAGATTGCTCAGAGGGTTTTGTGACACAAAGGCATGAGCCAGGAAACATTTGATGAAAACCTTGTAAGAAGTAGGATGAGATGTCAGATGGAGAAGAAGGGCAGAGGGAAATGTGATTGACAGGAAGTAAATCCTGTCCTGTAACAGCCAATGAAAAAAATCTCTCGGCAATTGATATGATCAGTCGTGCGTACAGAAGTGAGAGAAACAATGCATAATGTGAATACCAGAAATCAAGATGTTCTGTGTAACATACTATATTATACAGAACATCTTCATTTTAGGTATTCATCAAACTCATCTTTTCTGTCACTTATGTGCACACAACCTATCACAGTAGTAACTGAGAATAATTCTTTTTAATTACTTGTTCCAGGGTAATATTTACCTCCTGTAACTCATTTCCCTCTGCCCATCATCTCCATCTGATATTACATGCTATTTTTACAACTTTTTCAACCAATTTTTTGTTGCCATTTTTGCCTCTATATCACAAATCTTTTAAAAAGCTAAACCACGTATTTCAATTAATGTAATTGAATGTCGGTGTTGGAAAAAGACAACTTCCTATAGGTGTAGTTTTTCAATTTTTTAAAGTAGATATGATACTCTTGAGTGTCATCCCTGGTGCATTAACTTAAAAAACAGTTGTGTGCTGACTTCACGATTGAGAGGAATGTGCGTACAAAAAAATGCGTATATACTCACCTCATGAGAGTGTATGTGTTTATATGTTAGAGCTCGTATGGCATATGAACTTAGGTGTGTCAGGTTAAACTGACGAGCTGACTGCCAAAAACTCTACGCATTCTCTGCACCAGATTTAACTACCATCGGCAGCAATAAATACTTTTTTATACAGTAATGTACTATATGAAGACTATAATTACGTTTATGATGCATTACAACCCCTATTCTTTTCAGATGCAATAGTATCATTTCTCAAAAATTACTGTATGTAATAAAAGCCAGGTGTCATTATGAAGTATAATAATCAGCAACTTTATTCCCCTAGAATATAAAGTGAAATTACGCAGCGAATAGATTGTTTTATACTTTTTAATATCCTTTGGTTTTCTATTAGATATAATCGTTATCTATTATACAATACTTTCGCACTTCAAAAGAGTTATGGAACATACGAGGCCACCGATTTATTTGAGTTACTAAAGAAAGGCCACATAGAGAATATTCGGTGCTGGACTTTCCCTGGACAATAACTTTAAATATTGCAGTATATTGATAACCGACTTTTGCAGTTAACTGGGAAAATCAGAATTAATCAACGATAAACGTGTACAGAGAGAGAGAGAGAGAGAGAGAGAGAGAGAGAGAGAGAGAGCGAGAGAGAGAGGAGGAGAGAGAGAGAGGAGAGAGATTGAGAGAGATAAAGGAGAGGAGATTAAGAGAGAGAGAGAGAGAGAGAGAGAGGAGTAGGAGGAGGAAAAGATTGAGGCAGAAAGAGACATAGGACAAAAAATGAAGAAAATGCATAAAAACAATAGACACGGTACAGTATAAAAACCGATAACTATTCAAAAGACTTCCAGTCAAGCCGAAAAATATTCCAGGTAAAAGAGAGAGAGCGAGAGCATTCGAATGTCCAGTATTTTAACGGAGTAGTAAGGCTGGCCTATCCCTCCCTCGCCCCCTTACCTATGCCAAAACTCAGTCCCCCTTTCACCTGAACCCCCTACACCCACCTAAGCCCACGGGACACGGGTGGATGAGAGAGAGAGAGAGAGAGAGAGAGAGAGAGAGAGAGAGAGAGAGAGAGAGAGAGAGAGAGAGGCCGTCGTTCTGTGCGACATGGAACCAATTCGCTTTAATCCTGAGCCATGTGGATGCGTTCACAGCGCACCCACTGCTCTTAAATACGACTCGGATTTTCGAGTCTATTGTTTGAACGTCGATGATACTATTGTTTCTGCA
>NC_061108.1:94971353-94983853 GCF_015104395.2 Macrobrachium nipponense
GGGTATATATATATATATATATATATATATATATATATATATATATTTATGTGTGTGTGCGTGTGTGTGTGTATGTGTGTGTATGTATATGTATGTATGTGTGTGTGTGTGTGTGTGTGTACTTTTTATATATATATATCTATATCGATATATATATATATATTTATATATATTATATAGATATAGATAGATAGATAAGATAGATATATATATAGATCTAAATATATATATATATATATATATATATATATATATATATATATATATATATATGGGTGTGTGTGTGTGGTACTTATTATCATATATATATATATATATATATATATATATTATATATATATATATATATATATACAGTATATATATATATATATATATATATATATATATATATATATATATATATATATCTATCACTATATATATATATATATATATATATATATATATATATATATACATACGCCTCTTAAATAACTAAACACTCTGTCGACGCATATCAGCGCATAGGTATTTAAATAATGATGAGTGAACGTGAACATATTCATGAATGACAAATATTCTTAATTACATCATAATTCACTTCATGTTCACCTGTAGTCGCTGATCCAAAAGCAGTTTATAAAAGTTGTATTGGGGCTCTTAACTCATCATATAATCCGATAATCCATTTAGACAGAACTGAAACAAAATTATAGCTTTTGCTATTTCAAACAAAATACGGAGATTATGAAAGGCTCCATTTCGTTTTTTGTAATCTGCGAGAACAGGTTTTCCTTGCAAATGAGAATTTATTTTGATTTGCATTTGCTTTTCTTTAACTTCATTATAATTATTATCAATTACCACTTAATCATCTAAAGTCTGTCATTATTTCTCATCAAAATATCTAGCTATTTTCTTATCCTACTAACTTGCTTTTGCGTTTTAACGCTTTATTTAATATCCTTCATTATTTCACCCATGATAGCTACCATAGGCTTGTTTGAGGCTAAAACCTACTGCAAAATTGTTCCCTCATCAAAGTATTATTAAGATTAACTTTCTTCTTGAACGTTTAATACTTTCATAATTGAGCTATTGTCTATCCCACATGTACTCAGGATTGTCAACACTAAAAAAGTTTTTACCTGTCGTATGCAATTAAAAATCTTTTACCATTGTTTTTATTTGAACCAAGTTTTATTTCATATAGTAATATTTGAGAATATATTTTGTAGCAAAGATTTCGATTGACTGAAAAGATTTCTGCCATTCTTAATTGCTGGTTATGTTAAAAGCAAAGTTTATTTATTTTATTTGAAAATTGACTATAATCCACTACACAAAACATGTCCAGTTATTCAAATCTCATGTATGTCTATAGTGAAATCGTATTCAACTCTGTCAACACTGACGATTATAGAAACAAGAAATTACCCAACGTTCGATCCAAACAGAAATGTGCAAGTTTCACATACCATTGTTTCTGACACTACAATGCAATAGCTGTTTATCATTTTCGTATCAATTTCTCATAGCTCTGGAAGGGTTTCATGGGACTCTTCAGAAAATCTGTCAATACGCGAACATTCCCCCCCACCCCCTGCCCTCCGTCCCCAGTTGCAGATTTGGGATCGACTGCCATCCAGGAGTGAAATCCTTAACAGAGATTGACAATTATTTGGGAATCCGAAGCCCTGCCAATGGGAGGCTTCCAGTAATGGCCCCAGACAGTGCCAATAACACACGGACCTGTCAACCCTTCTTCAGTGCCACCCGCTGTCAGCTCGTGGGAAATGTGGAAGGTACTGGATGGGTTTTGCATGTTTCGTTTTGCAGTTCAGGCTTTCAAGTTTAATCTTTTGGAAGGCTAGGTTTCTGTATGTTTGTAAAGATGACGTACAGAAATAAAGGAAAAGTGCATACAGATATTTTTAATAATCTATATTCAGCTTTTCTACCAACATACAAACACACACTTCTCTCTCTCATCTCTCTCTCTCTCTCTCATCTCTCTCTCTCTCTCTCTATCATCTATATATATATATCGGATATATATATATTATCATATTATATATGCATATAGTATATATGTATATGTATCTTTGGTGCTATATGTCATGAACGTTGTAAATCCTATTGCCTCATTATATATATATATATATATGTATATATATATATATATATATATATATATATATATATCTGTGTGTGTTTTTTTGTGTGTGTGTGTATGTGTGTGTCTGTGTAAAGATAAATAGATAAAAAATAGATAGATAGATAGATAGATATATCCATATTATGAGGCAACAGGCTTTACAACATATATGACGTATGCCATCAAGGATTAAAAATTGCCCGGCTCCGTATGAAGCAAAATACAGGCAATATACACAACGGGCGCCCCTGTATAGCTAACAGCCCTCCCATATGTAAAGTCCCCAGTCCCCTCCCTCGTCTACGAATAGACATAGGACTACATACGGAACCGATGTCTGTATATATATACTTAGATGTGTAATTTATGTTATCGGTTTATTTATTTATTTATTGTTACTCTTCCATTAAAATGTAGATAAAACAATAGCTTACTCTTACTCCTTACTTATTCCATTGTCCAAAGCCAAGCAAAGAAAACAAAATCTCTGCCACGCTTTCATAATGTACTAGATAATAGCGGCAATTCATTGCACTACGTTTTTGAAGCTTTTAATTCCTGGGTGTTACGTTGTATAGAAAAGGGAGATTTATTTTCATTTTTTGTTACAATCCTCACTTATTAATCATAGACTGCCTCCATTTATACTGTTTGGTTTGGGAATTTACGAACCGGACATTTATTTGTTGACATTTTTTTCCCTTTCCTTCATTTTTGTAGGTAGATAAATCTCGCAAATATAGATCGTAAAGGTAAATTAATGTGATAGAATCTTACAGTTCTTCCATAAGATTGATTTTAGTTAAGGGAAGGTTCAAAAAGTGTCTTTTATTCATTATCATTAGATAATTTGTATTGATAGAAATTTTTACCATTTCATAGAATTTCTTTTAGTGTTTGTTTTATTTTATTTATTTATTTACTTATTTATTTTTTTTTACTTTTTGGATCCCATTTCATTCTGTTACAGATATGACTATCTACAGTTACTCGTATTTTGTTCTTGTTAGAAATAAAACGACTTCCAATTATCCGTCTCTGATATGAAGATGCCGACAAAATGTTCTGACAGCTATTTTGCAATCGCTTTTGCATACGGTGGCTGATTTATGTTAACCGATAGAAAGTTTTAATGTCATGGATAATTATACACGGTTTTTTTCCATCTGTCCACCCGCCTGTGGTGTTTGCATATGGTAACACTGCGTCCGGGGCTTTAGATAGTTACATTCAGTTTACATTCAACAATAATAACAATATCCTATTTCGAATATTAACGGTGTAATTCGCATACAGTACATTATTAAAACACTTTTCAGTTGCAAATGTACACCCAGATATCCTTTAATTTACCTAAAACTTACACATAGCGAACCTATCTAAAGCCCGGGACGCAGTGTTACCATACGCAAACACCACAGGCGGGTGGACAGATGGAAAAAAACAGAGTATAGTTAATTAATGTCATGGATAATTAGTTGATTATAGGAGTCTCTCTGCCGTTAGTATCATAGGTAAGTGGTTTCCTAAATCTTTCTTGTACAAGATTTCGATATCTTGAAATTCTTTGAAGTTTTAAGCTAATAAAGACGTCAGATTTCATAGCTAACAAAATCTATAGTCTATTGTACTTCTTTTACTGATATGTTGAGTCCTTACCCAATCAATGCTAGACTTTAGTTTTATCTGATTAATACTTTTAGTTTTGTATAATTATCTGAAAGAAGTCTGGAAGAATGACAAATGTTCTAGTGCCAGGGTTAAATGCTTTCTCTTGTTCAGGTGTATTTCTTTAAAAAGTAGAAAGAAAATATTGAATGGTCGTCTAATTATAGCGTCCATGTATATATATCTATATATATATATAATCTTTATATATATATATATATATATATATATATATATATATCATACAAGAAAAATATTTACCAAATTTTATCATTAATATATTTAAAATCGTTATCATTTTCATAACGGCAAAAGTTTCACTTGCGAAACTTACACAAATGCAACATAAACTTACCAGTTTGCCATACCAAGCGAAGTTTTATGTTAGCATTCAAGTACACTAAGTAACTGAGTTCCTCTTATATCAGTTTTCAATTCACATGAAGCATAATGTGTATAAATATCAGACATATTTACTTGTTATATAATCAGTTATGAGCGTTACAAGCCGTTGTAAAGATTCTGAACAATAATATCTGAATATAGTAGATATTTTTGCTGTGTTTATCACTAATATATAAACAAACAACACGAATTAGAGAAGACAAACAAACCCACTTAAAACTGCTATAGAGAACGAAACCGGACAAACAAAGTCGAAAGCGATTGTAATAAGCCCCTGTTCTGTAAAGCTGAGAAACAATTAAAGTGATGGGAAGACTGAGGAAAAGGGGGGAGAGGGAAGAATAAGTAGAAGGGGGAAGGGGAGAGGGTTGGTGTTTGAGGAGAATCGTCTGGGGGAGAGAGGGGGAGGGGGCGAGCCACGTGAGCGAGCATAAGAATTGGGACTGAAGATTTTCGCCCAAGTAGCTCCCTTGGGTCGGTTTTTATAGGCGAAGACATAGCGTTAAGATGCGCTGTGATGATTATACGTTCGGTAGCTCCCGGAAATGAACCTGACGCATATCATAGTGTTTTACTCGCACTCCCCCTCCAGATCTCTCTCTCTCTCTCTCTCTCTCTCAATTATTGTGGAGCTTACAGAACGTATATTCTATATGAAGCTTATGTTATTCATTTTCCTCGAACTAATTCATGCCCTCGCAAACAATATATCTATATATATATATATATATATATATATATATATATATATATATATATATATATATATATATATATGTATGTATGTGTGTGTGTGTAAATGTGTAAACGCAATGTTCGTTTTCTCTCTAACTTGGTTTTCCTGATTTTCAAAACCAATTTTTAGAGCTTATCATTTAACTAGAATTTCATCGTTTGGAGACATTGGATAATCATCCTCTCTCTCTCTCTCTCTCTCTCTCTCTCTCTGATTGTCCACTGTTGAGTGTTCTTATCCCAGCCATGCTTCAACGATTAGAGACATTAACCTTATTTTTCTCTTACATACTTTCATGGCCATCACTGTCCATCAGACCATCCCTTATTCCTTTCGAAAACTTCCCCTTCCTCATCCCCTTCATCATTCCCGCCATCCCCCATCGTCTTCAACGCCATCATCATCATCATCATCATCACCATTATTTTCAAAGTCACCTCCACCACCACCAACAACACTATCGTCTTCATGTCATCATCATCACCATCATTATCACTATCACCATCGTCTTCAACGTCATCATCACCATTGTTATCATTATCAACATCTTCTTCACTGTCATCATCATTATCACCATCACTTTCAAAGTCATCACCACTACCACCATCGTCATCAACGTCATCATCATCACCATCATTATCGATATCACCATCGTCTTCAATGTCGTTAACATCATCATAAATACCATTATCTGCCACGTCATCCCCGTCACCATCGTCTTTATCGTCGATATCGTCACCATCAACGTCATCTTTATCATCACCATCATCAGCATCACTATCGTCTTCAGTGTCATCACCATCATCACCAACTTCATCATCATCATCATTATCATTATCACGATCGTCTTTAACGTCATCATTATGAACATCGTCTTCATTTATCATCATCATCATCATCATCTTCACCGTAACCATCGTCTTTATCGTCATCATCGTCACCATCACCATCGTCTCGTCTTAACGTCATAATTATTATATCGCTGCCACTCTTTATTAGTTCACTGTATCTAAATCATCAATCCTTGCATCTGCCTAACACCATCCCATATCCCCAATCAACTCTTTTCCGTTTTCATCCCCTTCATCATTCCCGTAGTCATCACCATCGTCTTCATCATCCTCATCATCACCACCATCCCCCCTTCTGCGCCTCTACTCCGGTAGGCTTCTCCTATCGGGAGTAAGTGGAGTAGAATAATCCACTTCTCAGGATTCGAATAAATCCAAAGTGCGAGGTGTTGACGCAGGGATGCTTACTACACCCGAAAGGAGCGTTATGCCGAACTTCGCCTTTTGCATAAATTTCAGCGGAATCTTCGAAGAAAGGTGGTAGAGGAAGAAGAAACAAAACGGGGATTTCTGAGTGTTTTGGATGTAGTTTTTGTTTATTTTTTTTTTTTTTGCCGCGCGTTTATGTCGCGTATCCATACAAATTATCCAACTTATGAAGGAAGGTGCATAAACAGGACACCAAAACATGAACACGCGCTGCCTGAACACACACACACACACACACACATATATATATATTTTATATATATATATATATATATATATATATATATATATATAATATATATAATATATATAGATAACATGTATATGTATGTGTGTATATATACGTATATATATATATATATATATATATATATATATATATATATATATATATTTAACTGTCATGTCTGTAGGTACGCCACTGCGGATGAAAATTCAGGAAGACGACTTGGGTTTTTGGTTCCGTTTTACTATATTTTATTTGTATACAATCCTGGATACAAAGAGCGTTGCGTATAGTGGAAATTACCAAGAAACTTCCTTTATATGATTTGAATGAGTTATTTCACATTTCGTAAAAACACCTATCGATTGACGTGTGAGGGGTTAACATACGTATATGTTCCTACAGACATTTGTATATTCGATAGATGTTTATCTCGATAGACACCTTACATAAAAGTATATGCGTATTTATGCACTTATTAAATGGCTCACTTACTCAGTACATTTCAGTGAGCAGTGCATTTCAAAGACGATGAAAATGTCTTGGTTTCATCATATTATTTTTTTTTATTCTTCATCTAATTTTTTGCTTTTATCAAACCCACCAGGAATATATACAACAGTAGCTTTAGTATCACAGTAAAAAAAAGTATATGCAAGAGGATATTGCAAGCTACGCTCTCTCTCTCTCTCTCTCTCTCTCTCTCTCTCTCTCTCTCTCTCTCTCTCTCTCTCTCTCTCTCACACCCAGAAACAAACCCACTATATGTGTATATATAAATATATGTATATGTATCTACGTACGTATACACACACACACACTACTATATATATATATATATATATATATATATATAATATATATATAGAATGTCTTTTACTGTAATTCAACAGTTTGATATTAAGTTAAAAAGGCCCATAAAAACCCACTATTTTAAAGTTGCAACCATTATTTCGAGCACTTCGTCTCTGTCTGCTCCTGATCACTGGTAAAATATGGGCATAAGATGTCTTACAAGAGTATATACAAAACATATGTAGGTGCGGCAGTATGTTTTGTATATATACTCTTGTAAGACATCCTATGTCCATGTTTTACCAGTTTTCTGGAACACAGAAGGAAGTACTCGAAATATATGGTTGTAACGTTAAGATGTTGTTTTATGCGCCTATTATCTTTATATATATAAAGAAATATATATATATATATATATATATATATATATATATATATATATATGTATATATATATATATATATAGAGAGAGAGAGAGAGAGAGAGAGAGAGAGAGAGAGAGAGAGAGAGAGAGAGTTGAAAGACAAAGTGACAGACATAGTTTTACCAATATGATACATACGTACATAAATATATTAATATATATATATATAATATATATATATATATATATATATATATATATATATATATATATATATATATATGTATATAATTGCAGCTTAAAATTATATACATTTAACCATGACAAAACCATATTATTTAGTCCAGTCCATTAGTATGTACTGATGAAATAAATGAAAGGCACATCTTTTATTTCAAACAGAAAGTAAACTCAGTACTAAGACGATGGTGGAATAACAATGATTCTAGTATTAAAACGATGGTGGAATGAAAATGATTCTTACGTGCTTCCCAGCAATGAGGGCGATTCTCGTGAAAGGCGAGACAGGGGGCAGTTAGACATCGAGCATCTCCGGAGCACATTTTCTATCCCGCTCCCTCTTTCTGTTTGCTATTCAGGACTCATCAGCTTTGTTATTAAAACCATAGAACAAGAAACAATAAATAAGGAAGCCATAGAATAACGAGGAGTGGAGAGGTAAGGGGGTCGGAGGGGAAGCGCTGGACGATATCTGTTCTAAGGACTTATTGTTTCAAGAAGAAAAGAAAAAGGGTCTTGACTCCCTATGATTACGAATCTGTCAGATTACGAGATATTAATCACTGGGGTTATCATCCATTCTGGGAAGTGTAAAGGAGGAGGAGGAGGAGAGAGAGAGAGAGAGAGAGAGAGAGAGAGAGAGAGAGAGAGACATAGTGGGAAGGCGGTGCAGTGCCCCCTCAGGGAGGGTGTGAGGTGGGGAGGGGGATTGCCAAGTGGTTATTGTGAGTCTGGAAAGGTGAGGAGTGTTAGGAAGAGAATGTGGAGGTGGAGTTAAGAGGGCACGTAGACATTATGAAGCAGAGAGAATGTTTCAAAGAAGGCTTGACAGGACAAATGGGGTCACGATGTCTGTCGTATCGCGTCGTCTCAGCGATGGAATTCAAGATGCCGCCTATGTTGCATGAAAGTGCTTTTGATATTTGTTTGTTTGTGTTTGAGACAGCTTTTTTTTTTTCTTTTATTCCGGTGAGCTTTGTTGTGGAGAAAGTATATAGTTCTTTAATTCATACAGAGTTATTTATTTCTTACATAACACACACACAGATATATATATATATATATATATATATATATATATATATATATATATATATATATATATATATATGATATATATATATATATATATATATATATATATATATATATTATATATATATATATATATATATATATATATATATATATATATATATATATATATAAATCACAAGAAACATTTTCAGTTACGTTTGGAGTTTTGTTAAGATTTTCTATTATTCACGGAGTTGGTAACTCACTATGAATTCTTAGGCAACGGATGTTAAAATCAGTGTCCCTAAATATTCCATAAATATGTTTAACGTTTAGCACTGACCAATCCTGATAATATTTAGAGGATCAGGAGAGGAAATCTTAAGAATATTATACAAGGGTGACGATAACCTCATCGGGACCCTCCAGTTTTGATGGTCCAGTTTTCTTGTGGTCTGCTGGTATAGTGGTTAGTGTCGTGGTATGCCACTCAGATGTCGAGGGTTCGCGTCTCCCCAGGACCATGAAAAATTACTAGGTCTGTTTCATGAGCAGTTACTGATGCAGTGCGTGGTCTGCAGT
Source organism: Macrobrachium nipponense (assembly GCF_015104395.2). Taxonomy (NCBI): domain Eukaryota; kingdom Metazoa; phylum Arthropoda; class Malacostraca; order Decapoda; family Palaemonidae; genus Macrobrachium; species Macrobrachium nipponense. The sequence continues at coordinate 94,980,807 of NC_061108.1, forward strand.
GCGAGGTTGAAACCATCATTCTTTGGAAGCTTCAACTTCCAGTGAATGGCCCCTGTGTGCTTGTTTCATGTGAACAGGTTTCATCTATCGAAATAATGCTAATAATAATAATTTTGATGGAGGCCTAAATACTCTCGTGTCTGGTGTTCTATTTTTTATTTCTATTTTCTGCTGTCTCTTTTCGCCGTTCGACCAACATTGTTTAACTTACAACTAAGTACACATGTCACTCCAAGGTTAACAAAGTTCAACTGGATTTTAAGGAAGGCCCTCATTTGTCCCTTCTTGAATGTTTGAGAGTCGAACACAGGCCCCTCAGATTGTGAGCTAAGCATATTAACCACAGCACCACGAGCCAGATACAGACAGAGAGACAGACAGACAGAAAGATAGATTTGGTTTAATAAACAACAAAGCAATAAAGCTATTATAAGTTATAAGTTGGTTGTGTTATTCACAGGAAGACATTCAGTCTGGTTCTATTAAAAACAAAAAGACTGTCAGCCCCGATTCTTTAGTGTTAAAATTTTATATCTGCAATATCTCGTCAGCAGCTGACAAGGTCAGCAATACTCTCATCAGACGATGGGTTAGCGATTTGCTCTACCGCTATTGTCATACAGCCTTAAGTTGCTTATCCTCTTCGTATATATTTTGTTTTCAGATAAAGGAATGGCGAACTGGTTCTCATAACTACTTTTCCTTTAACACTAACTGCATAGCTGAAAGATGAGTGATGCCTTCCAGCGTTCTCTTTTATACTGCATCCTTACTCTTACTTCTTCATGCTGAACTTCTCGGGTAGTTTTATGCATACCACAATCACTGAAATCCTCAAACACCTTTCCATAAATTTTGAAAGGATACAACTCGATTCATGTTTGGTTAAAGACATTATTCATTTCTTTATATGTCTATAATATTATACGACACAGCTTTGGGGGCGTTAAGAATTTGACTCTTAATCTTTAGCGTGCATTCCCTAAAAAAGAGTAGGACATCCCTAGACGCAACATCTTCGATCAAACACCAGATTTGATGTTAGGTTCTATCTCTTTTTATCCTTTACCTGCTGCCTTGTCCTGTCATCACCTCCTTTTTGTGCTGTCGTAAACACTCACAAGGATTCCCCGGAAGGATTCAAAGAAGTTTTTCTTATCGGTGCAATGCTTCGTTTCATATTGTACACCCACAATCTGTCCTCCAGTACACCTCACTTGCAGACCTCTCTTGGACCCACACCCCCATCTATGAGTCGATTACCAGAACTCCCTACGTTTTTGTCATCCTTCTCCTATTCCTTCTACTACTACTACTACTATTAGTACTAGTCTCCCCCCTCCCATCCCCTCCCAATTTGCAGCCCCTTCAACTCTGGTTCTTCTTCCCTTTTAGCTCCACCAAGACGTTTTGTCCACGTCTTGAAGATTAGCCCACTCCACTGGGCGGCCTTGAAGGCATCGTTGATAATTTTCGCTTCAAAAGGAAAGAGATGAGATAGAGAGAGAAGGATAGAAAGAGAGAGAGAGAGAGAGAGAGAGAGAGAGCAACGGACTCGTTCGCCGTCCCTCGCGCCTCCTTTTCAAATCCGATGCCCCTCCCCCAACCTCAGTCAAGCCCCGGATCCCCTCCCCCAACATCCTTACCCACCCAGTTCACTCACATGGAAGACTTCCTTCATGGCAAAGGGCTTTCTTTACTCACTCCTCATCTTTTGATCTGAATCGTTATTTGTTGAAGATACTACGATTTATCACAGCGGATAAAAAAAAAAGACAAAAATAAATCTCTTGGACAGAAACCGCAAATTTGGAGGCGATATCTAAAAAGATCTTAGTGCACGTGATCATCCATTTCAGAAAGAAATTAAATAGTTCACTGCGTATTTACACATGGTACTACAGTATCCCTCTTCTGTTATCCAGAATAAAAAGTAAAAAGAAAAATAAGATACGAATGACTGGTCATGATGCAGAAAATGAACTGTATTTGTTGGAGCTATATATTGTTTCTGATATTCAGAAAAAATTAATGTGGCTTTCTTTTCCACTTAACCTTGATTTTTCGCTATTATTGTATGTGTTTCGTGTCCTATTCCCGGGGAAAAAACTTTGCTTAACTTTTAATAATGTCTACAAGACTAATTCTGTACTGATATGTACTACCTACTGATTGGAAAAATGTGTTTTCACTTGAAAATCACAAAAAGTTATAAAAAGATATTTACAAAGGTTCATAAGTTTTGCTCTTAAGCTTAAATATATATAATATAATATATATATAATATATATATATATATATATATATATTATATATATATGTATATATATATAGTATTATATATATATATATTGTATATATATATATATATATAATATATATATATATATATATATTATATAATATATATATATTATATATTTAAGCTTAAGAGCAAAACTTATGAAACCTTTTGTAAATACCTTTTTATAACTTTTTGTGATTTTCAAGTGAAAACACATTTTTCCAATCAGTAGTAGTACATATCAGGTACAGAATTAGTCTTGTAGACATTATTAAAAGTTAAGCAAAGTTTTTCCCGGGAATAGGACACGAAACACATACAATAATAGCGAAAAATCAAGGTTAAGTGAAAAGAAAGGCCACATTAATTTTTTCTGAATATCAGAAACAATATTATAGCTCCAACAAGATACAGTTTCATTTTCTGCATCATGACCAGTCATTCGTATCTTATTTTTCTTTTTACTTTATATATTATATATATATATATATATATATATATATATATTTATTTATGTATATGTATATATATATATATATATATATATATATATATGTGTGTGTGTGTGTGTGTGTTTGTGTGTATTCTATATATATATAATATATATATATACTATATATATATATATATATATATATATATATATATATATATATATATATATGTATATATATATATATATATATATATATATATATACATATATATATATATTATATATATATATATATATATCTATATTATATATATATATATATATATA
>NC_061108.1:94988853-95021353 GCF_015104395.2 Macrobrachium nipponense
TAGCTGGAAAATATTCTGTGATAATAGTTGCTTTCGTCTTGACTGCGTATATTTCCAACATTATCAAAATAAGTCGCAAAGGAGGCGTGAAAGTAATTCTGTATTTAGGACTTAATGTCGCAGACGATCCATGGAAGATCATACCTATTTTACAAACTAAAATCCTGGCCTCAGGAATCAACACATCGTAGTCAAACTTATGTTACAAGCGTAACTATATAATTGCACCTCCCACGTCCACAGAAGCTCAAATTTCCCCCGTTAATTTAATTGTGTCTTGAGTATATGCATTAGATAGATGGGAACTTCATTATGTTTGAAAAGACAACCTGGTTGGTATAAAATATTCCCTTCACCCAAGAAAAGGATGTATCTTATCGCAGATTAACCAGTAACATCTCTGGCAAAATTGCAAACCCATAAAAATCGCTATGTAATACTTCTTAATCGCACGTGCATAAAGATAACATGCCAATGTCAACTGCCTGTGGCATATACCAAAGAACGTCAGCTTATAAAAATCTTAAACAAGCCCTTGAAATACTCTAGACAGCTGAAAAGTAAGAAATCTTGCAATGCAGTCGTTTTTAGTATTTTTGTAAGACTTATGTAACTAATAAAATATATCTTCCATAAATCACGGATCTTAAACTACTAAGTGAACTTCATCATATTCGTGATAACAGACCTAATTTATACCCTTATTATTTCGGAAGGTCAAGTAGATTAAAATCTTTCTGACTGTTGTTCGTATATGTTAAACTTCTATACGGCTTTTTAATGTTTGGTAAGCTCTTGTCTTTGTTGTAAAGACAGTCTGTAACTAATTATGCTCAAACTTATGGAGACTCGAGTGTTTTCTGCAGAGTGTACCATTTCATGTTCTTTTATCACTATAGAGTTTCAATATTAGGTGATGAAGAGCGAACGGGATTCTAATTTATAAACACTTACATATAAAGTGTACGTCTATATTTCCATGTATTCAGGAGAGAGTAAAGAAAGTAAATTCTAAAACGGCTTCATGTATTTACCTTAAAAGTGTAAACACTGCAACGCGAACAAAGTTATGAATCCAAAACATGTGCCATTTTTAACGAGGCACGAGACAAAACCCGTGAAATACATTAAATGAGTTTTAATTTTGAGAAAGAGCGCCAACTTCCTCGCTTCATATTCCTGGGGAGTTTAGCCACTCCTTCAAACTTTTAATGGCTGCTGCCTCTTGATTTATACGAGCGGCCCCACTTTTGGGCATTTCATCGTCGCCCGGGTAATATATTGTTTACGTCAGCATACCGAAGTTAAATTGAAATGCTCCGGAGATAAAATGTCGAACATGTCCTCTCTTTTTCTCTTTCTTGGAGGCTGGGTGCTTGCTGTTTGGTGTTTCTGAAGATTCATAATTTCATACATGGTTTGGAAATAAGGCGAAAACGATAAACAATATTCTTGTATATATAAAATATATACATATGTATATATGTATATATATATATATAGTATATAATATATATATATATATATATATATATATATATATATATTTTTTATATATATAAATACATATATATATATATATATCATATATATATATATATATATATATATATATATATATATATGTGTGTGTGTGTGTGTGTGTGGTATTATATATATGTATATACATGTGCATAATATTCATTTGTATATGAAAGGAGATACACATAAAAGTAATGAGAGAGAGAGAGAGAGGGAGTAAATCTTTGTGATAGGAGTGAAATGTGATTGTTGTGTACAAAAGGAATAACAGTATAAGTTGTTGATACTAAAAGGCCTTATTAAGAAAAATAAAAGGCATATATAGATGAAATAAGAGCAGTGACCTTTGGGGTGGTTTGGTCAGGGGAAGAGGAGGCGAAATGCTAAACGCTTATTAGATCTGAAAATTTCGGGAGGAAGGAAGGAAGAAAGAATAAGAACGAGAATGCTAGACTAGGTGTTGGGGTTTAAGGGCCCCAGCACTAAGGAACACGAGAGTTTGTACAATTTGTACAAGATAAAGGCTTATAGAATGTTTACATATACGGACAACAATGCTGGCGAAGTAATGCAATTTTGATGCACAAGTGGATTTGGTTTGAAATGAAACCACTCCCGTTCGTGAAAACTACTTGCAAGGATTGTGGACAGGCCAAGATTCGAACCTCCACATGGATTAAACACAATAGCCGTGACTTTGAATTTATATATACATATATTTATATATATATATATATATATATATATATATAATATATATATATGTATATATATAAATATATATATATATGTATATATATATATATATATAGTATATATATATATATATAAATATACGTTAAGTGTCGGGTGGTCAAAGTCACTGTCCAGTGTTTCTTCTAAATAGGTTATGGTCAGATCTTGTGGTTTTAATTCCCCTTGGGTGTAAGTTATTCGAATGTATATAGCGACCAAATTAACATAGCATTTACCAAATAAAATTATATATTATATATAGGTATGTATATATATATAATATATATATATATATTATATATATATACATACGTGTATGCGTGTGCGTATGGGAGGTACCTCTCATCAAAGGCCACAGTCCCCGCAGGCAGAGTCAATTAAACCAAGACATGCTCCCCCGCTCTTTCCAGTGACGACATAACCGAGATGGTTACCTCAGGTTCATTTCGAAACATGACTCAGAGACAAAGATAGCCTCTCGTCCTCTCAACTTGAATGTGAAGTAACTTCCCCTCAGAAAAAAAAAATGCCCTTTAATTCCCCCGTTTCGAACCTGACGTCAGGGGAGGGGCCCGATTCTCCCCTCGGTGGTGATGACAAGATTTGATATGTGCCTCGTTTACGGGCTTTTCATCACTCACCGAACGACCGGCCTGTTTAGCGTAATGGTAATGAGAAAGGGTGAAATGCGAGAGAGAGAGAGAGAGAGAGAGAGAGCACATGCAAGTAATGTTGGTGTACTGTAGAAGGAAATGATTTAGGACATGAGAGGGAGAAGGGAGGAAGCGTGAAACGTGAGAAGGAAATTGAGAAATGAATGGACGAGGGGAATGGAGTTAGAAATAGCTGAGGACCTCGAATGGTTATAACACGGTTAATAATGAGCGTGAAGGAAGAGACATGAAAGCTAAGGAAACACCTCAGAAGAGGAGAAAATGGATGAAGGAGGGGAAAGTGAAGTGAAATAGAAGATTACGAGCCAGGGAGCAAGAGTTGTGTGTTCGTATATTCCGATTATTCCGTCTGAAGCTTCGAACAAGGAAAAACTATAATTCAGGAGTTATTCTGGAACATTGTTTCACAGGGAGTAAGTACTTTTATGTTTTCATTAGTGCTTGGGTCAGAATATAGTAATGTAGCACAGTCAAATATGCATACACACACACACACACATATATATATACATATATATATATATATATATATATATAATATATATATATATATATATATAGTTATATATAGATATATATATAACGTATGAATAAATAAAAATTTAGGTAGAAATGAAATCATATGTCACAGAACACTTACATACGCTCTTGAACACACAGAAATGCATTTGTATATATATTATGGCATTTTATTCACAAACATTAATCGACAAATGTCATTTGATATCCAATTCGCTCTACCTCGGAAATAATACTGAAGGGGAATTATAATCAATAAGGAAAAGTCACCTGGTGGACTCGAACCATCGATAGCAACTAACTCTGACTTCGGTGAAAAGTTCTCTTCCCGTTGAACGGTGGCAATTTTTATTCACAAATATTAAGCCATTAACTTCTTTTGATATGCAATTCACTACACCTTTGGAATAACTTTTACCCTAGGGGAATTATGATTAATAAGTATTTCATAATTTGCTTTCAAAACTACGATATACAGAGACATTTGACAACTGAACCATCAAGAGAGCATAAGTTTATTTCTACTTTGCTGTACATTTGCCAGTCGAATTCAGGTTTTGTACTTAGAATCAAAATCAACCCACCTCCACCATGATAGCTGATTGATAAGCTTAGAGAGAGAGAGAGAGAGAGAGAGAGAGAGAGAGAGAGAGAGAGAGAGAGAGAGAGAGATTTGTAAACGGGAGAGTCATTAACTGAAAGGCAGACGAAGAGAATGCATGACTTCTTTAAAAAGGAAATTAAAATAGGGAAAATATTGCTTACCTTACAACAAGATATCCTGTAGAACCAGGAAAACTAATGAATAAACAGAGAGATATTTTCAGTATAAAATTATTTAATATGAGATCACTCACCTGTATCGTGATCCTAGAGAATGTGGAAAGTTATTTTAGCATAATATACTTAACATGATTTATCTATGTTGTGTTACAGTGGAAAAGTTTGAAATTTAGTTGTTATGCTCAACAAGTTCTGTCGATTAGCATCATTCTGGACTCGCTTCGATGAAACCTGATTTCCATCAGAATTTACCTCTTTTTGAATTCAAAATTGTAATTTTAGGGAACAAGTGAAGGTGTTATAAAGAAGTTTAACATTTTTATAAAATTGAATATGGACTCGTTCACATAGTTCCAGGGAACGTAACCATGTGCAGAGCAATTGAACGTGATCAGATATTTCCGTTCATTTGGATGCTCGTTAAAAACCATTCTACTTCTTCTTCTTCTTCTTCTTCTCAGCTTAAGCCCTGGTCGGGGTCGCTGTTTTCATTGAGCATCATCCAGAAGCTTTTATCTCGAACGACTTAATTCGTACTGTTTTTAATCATACCTCTCCCTACTTATCTGGACATGGGATCATGACTGAGGTGGACTATATTCTCCACACCTAACCAACAGCTAGGTTGTTAAAAGCCTCTCGTCACGTGGTGGCAAGGGAATGATTCCGACTCTTATATAAAACACTGGTGCTCTATAAGATCGTGTACTTCTGAATTACCCTCAGCTCAATGAAGATATGTGGTGGCATAGGCTTATTTACGAGTTGCAAGCTCGAGTTTCGTCGGGAAGGTGAAATTTCGCCAATTTTTTCTACTTTGTAAAATGTTAGAATTCTTGACATTAGGCAGCTCGATACATACTCCTACAAAACTCATTTTTTTATTATAGGTTTTTTTAGTTAAACATGATTTTTAACCTAGTAGGAATTTACATTCATAATTTATATTCATATTCATATAAGAAATTAAAAATTGCTTTTAAAGCTAAAACAACCGGATGACATGTAACTTCTCGAGGCAGACATACACCGAGAGTTGCAGAAGGGAAGACGACGGGATGGAAGTGAGGAAGGAAGAGCACCGGAGTGGGGAACATACCTCCAAGTGAGGACACACAAGACGAGACTACGATGGCGAGCACCTTCCTAAGAGAACACGAGAGTCGAGAGATCGCGGAGGGAGATAAGAACGAAGAGGGGAAATGAGGGAAGAGGTAGGAAAGTGAGTTAAAGAGGGGAAGAAAAGGATGCGCACCAGATTAGGAATAAAAAAAAGGGGGAGGATCTCCCCTCTTATTTTGTACACTTATTTTGCGATGATTTCTATCAGTGCTCCCCTCCTTCCTGCGCGGGTGGCGAGAAAAGTATTGCATGTGATGTTTGTGGAAGTGTGGAAACAATATATGTTTGTCTTGCTCGATGAAGCATTGAGGGCGGAAAATTTTGAAAGGGAAAGGGGACAAACAAAACCCGACAAGAGTTGAAAGTACTTGTGCGAGTTAAGATTAAATTGCTCAGAAAACATAATTCTACAAAGATTTGTTTTTAAGCTGATGTTTTTTGTCATCTCCAGTACATGAACTCGGGGGGAAAATAATGCAATTCATTTTTGTATATGGACATCCTGAAATATGTCTTACCGTGATATATTAAAGGGCATAAAGGGAGATTTTTGCGCCAAGGAAATTTAACCAAACTGAAGTTTTCAACAGACGTGTATATTTTCTTTGTAAATCGCCTTTTTTAAGAGACGAGTATTCATGAGGAATCAACCATGAGAAAACGCTTTCCGTCTTAGTCTCTCCGTAACTTTGCCCGGAACAAAATGGTTTATTACTAAATAAGATTTTACGCATTTTGTAAACTTCAGTAAAATTCTGTATATCTGGAGAAAACTTGATTTATTCATAAAGCATAAACGTGTGACCACCAGTGAGTTCGTTTTTCAGAAATCTGTATTTCTCATCAACCTAAAATCCAGTGTCTTATAATTCTTTCTTCACCCTGTTTAGAACTGATTAAATTATGCTGTAGATCTTGAGTAGAATACGATGAAAATCTAGTATATATATATATATATGATATTATATATATATATATATATATATAGATATATATAGATATTATACATATGTACATATATTGTAAATATTATATATATATATATATATATATATATATATATATATATATGAGTATGTTCATGGGGACATACATACATATATAATATATGTATATATGTACACATATAATAATAATATATGTGTGTATATCCTTAAAAATCACAGTAGATGCACGTTATTTCACTATATCCGCGAATACAACAGAAAATGATAGGTGGAAAGTCAGCCTTCAGCCTGTCATCGCCTGTGGTATTCGCATATATATATATATATATATATTATATATATATATATATATATATTATATATAACACACATATATATATACATATACATACATATATATATATACATATATATATATATATATACATATTATATATATATATGTATATATATATATGTATATATATATATTATATATATATATATATATAATATATATATATAAATATATCTATCTCGCAAAATGAATAAAAGAATAATGTTTTAACGCATCAGTTCAGGCTTATTTATATAACAAGTCCAAAAAGGGAAAATTTCTTTTTTATTCACGTCCTTGTCGTCCTCCTCTGCTTGGTCCTTCTTCTTAAAGGTTGTCACTTCCTCTTGCATATTTTGGGAGTCTGCCTCTCCAGGAAGAAAACTTGGCGAGGACACTTCCTGGGCGTGCTTGTCATTTTCATAAATAGGACTTAAAATGAATGGCGATTTTCTGCGTATAATTAACAACTAAAAATAACTGCTTATTACAGTATGAATTAATACACATACTTACATACGTACAGGCACACATAAATACAAGTAAGATATATATATATATATATATATGTGTGTGTGTGTGTGTGTGTGTGTGTGTGTGTGTGTGTGTGTGTATGTGTATGCAAGCATGTATGAAATCTAAACCTTTAATGCACAATGTAAGAGTAATAAGATGACAGAATAATATCCTATTAGAGAACGTCCAGTAAAGTATGAAATGTTTGTTTCATATTTATATAAAAAATGAAGCTCGTAATTTCTCATATTAATATGTATTATATTGAGTCGTAAAATGAAATAGTAGATACCTTGCTATCAACATAATTTGCTTAGATTAAGAATGCTTATGACTTGAAAGACCAGGGTTTAAATAAGATAGAAAAAACTAAACTTTGCCAGTAAACTTTCATTCTTATTTTACCCTAAAAATTATTTCTATGATGTAAGAAAGTGGCCCATTTACCTATACTATAAAACTGTTTAGAGAAGAAATGGCTTTGAACAGCGCGGAGATACGTGTATAAATGCTTAAAAGTTCGTTAAAACAAAAGAGAGAGAGAGAGATAGAGAGAGAGAGAGAGAGAGAGAGAAGAGGGAGCCCAGTGAAAATAAAGTGAAAGAAAGGTGAATAGAGAGAGAGAGAGAGAGCGAGAGAGAGAGTAGGGGTGGAGAGATTAGCACCTTAAGTGAGATGACGGAGAATATGGATACAAATAACGAGACCTGCTTAAAAGGGATCTACATATTAAATATTCCCATTCATTAGAGGGGTATCTAAGGGGAGGCATGCCGGTTTAGAGAGAGAGAGAGAGAGAGAGAGAGAGAGAGAGAGAGAGAGAGGCGTAATGGAAATAAGGAAATGATGAATGACTTACCAGAACGAGGACCTACCGGTACGAGTTCCCCCTTCAAGACGTAAGCGCTGTCTCTTAGGGTTGGTAATGAAACGAGACAATAAAGAGAGGTGTTTATGGCGTTCGTAGTATTTACAGAAATCTACTCTACGCTGAAGGGAATACTGATGACAGTGGCGTATTTGACGTCAATGAACTTAAATGTAATTTCCTTTGTGGAGAAAGTGGAATAGATTTAATTAAAGTACGCGCGAGTAAAGATACGTAGGGTCCAAAAATTAAAAGACTGTGTGGTAGGAATTAGGAGCTTTTTATAATGGTGAGCAATTGGGCCCTTTCTCTTTCTCTCTCTGCCAGAATAAAAATGGAATAAAGTACTTCAGTCATCAATGACATATTTCTCTTTAAAACTTGCAGAAAGAGGTATCGTGCCTATCACAACTACATGTCAAAACGATAAACTGCTTGGCAAAACTTTGTACATATTGCAGAAAATATATTCTTATTAACAGCAAAATTAGTCCTTTATAGACTAAATCATAATATAAAGGCATTGCATCCTCACTAAAACAGTCTTGTCCTATTGTAATAAATCATACCAAACACAATAATTATGATGTGTTAATAGTCAGCTGCTAAGGTTTTTCATATTCTTTTAAAATGAATTTCTTATCTCAGTACAAGAGTATTGAGTATACGGTAATGTAGGTATCACAAATAAAGTGTGATAACATCTTGTACACGCAATAGTAGGAGAGGAAATTTTTCTACATTATGTAAATGTTTTATGACAGCACTTCTCTAATCTTCTGAATCTCTTCTTATCCTCAAAGCTAAACCTGCTGAAAAAGACGAAATGTCGTTTCTATGTTGTTCCATATTACTCTCTTTTGACGACAGCTATTCCAACTATGAACTATGGCCATCATTTGGCAATACTACAATCAAAAGGGAAATACACTTCTTTATAGACAGAAGTAAAAAATAAAAGAAAATAAAACAAAACCCAAAGAATTAGAACAATCAATGATCAACGAAGCTATAAGACAGGTTTCCTTACCTCGGTATTGTTGAAAGTTTAGTGTCTGCAGACAACTGAATACTCACTGTAGACTTCTGCAGTGCAGTTCTTCCTGCTTCAGAGACCAAAAGCCACACCCATAGCTGTCCTCCTGTTGTGAACAATTCAGAGGCAATTCTTTGTCATGCACAACCACAAAATGATGATGGGTGGCTATATTGTTGCAGTGGGCTTAAAGTCACTTCTTAAGGTTGTCATTGTGTGCCCAGAATATCTCATATCGAGAGGCTTCCATGCTACTTTCAAGCACTTAAGTTCGCAAACTCCTTTGGCCCTCAGTTCTTTGGATCCCCTGGGGTAGGTTGGTGCACTCAAAGACTCCTGGGGATACTTTCTCGTAGAGAGTCGGTGATGACTTAAGATGGGCCTCTGTATCCGTTTGATTTAGTCCAATAACTATCAAGAGGAAGAGGGATGGGAAGTTATTTTGACTTCAATGTGTATACTCCTGTAGAATTCTGGTTCTGTATTATTATATATATATATATATATATATATATATAATATATATATATATATATATATACATATATATATATATAGTATATATATATAATATATATATATATATATATATATATATATATATGTATTATTATATATATATATATATATATATATGTGTGTTTATAAATGTGTCTTTTTGTTCTTTCACAGACTGATGATGCACAGAGAATTCATGTTCGAAACATTTCTTGGAAGAAAAGCTGTAATCTTTATTCATTGTGTCATGGACATCCCCTGGAGGTTTTATATATATATATAATAATATTATTATTATATATATAATAATATAAAATATATATATATATTATATATATACATATATATATATATATATATATAATATACACGTGGATATATATATATATATATATATCATGTGTGTGTGTGTGTGTGTGTGTGTGTGTGTGTGTGTGTGTGTGTGTGTGTGTGTGAGTTGGTAAGGATATCTCTGTAGTGCCAAGACCACTCTGAAGGCAAGTTAAAGAGAACAAACGTGTTTTCTTTAGGTTTTATGATATATATTTTGTGTGGTGGTATTTCATTTCTTATAGTGAGTGTCTTTTGTCAAGGAATGGGAGTCAATGGGAATTGTAAAGAATGTTTTTGGGAGACTGAACGTGTGCCTGAATGTATCTTCAATCATAGGAAAGGGTGGTTTTGTTAGACGATCCATATATAAAGGTAGATGACTGAGGATAAAATGGTATCGTTGGTAGGTAAGGAGTTCCTGTAATAAATGAGAATGGGAAAAGCGAAGAGGGAATCTGTTTGAAAAGAGGCTTCATTGTTGAAAGTATTTAACTCTAAAGAAGAATGTCTTATAAACATATTGTGGTAAAAAGAAAAAACTTGATGAGGAAGAGTTTGCTAGGTTTTGTAAACACAGAACATATGCAAGAGCTTGTTGATCCTTCTCATGGTGGTTAGGTCGGTAACATAACTCCGTTCTGATATACTGGCTGCTGGTTCGACTCGTCCTATTGACATCAGAATTACTTCGTGTCTTTGCATTCGGATCTAAGTCTTAGTAGCGACAAGCGCATCCAAAAGTGTTAAGATTCGAGAAGAGAGGTATTGTGGTTATTGCAATTTCATACGTATGTGGTAAAAAAATCACCGGTGGATCCAATATAATATATGTTTATGTGTGTATAATATATATATATATATATATATATATATATATATATATCTATATATATATATATATATATGTTATATGTGTGTGTGTGTGTAGTGGACGTTACAGTGAAAGAGTAAAAGCTGGGGTCAAGGAAAAGCTTATGGGGTCAGCTACCTCATCCTTTAAGAATTAATAAGATAAGGATGGCTCTACCCTTGCTGATCCTACTCCCTTCAAAAGGAGGATAATAGTCATAGATGAAAACGCATATGTACAGATTCCTGAATACTGTTTCTGGGTGCCTATATACACATATACATATATATATATATATATATATATATATATATATATATATATATATATATATATAATATATATATATATATATATATATATATATACTATATATATATATATATATATATATATATATATATATATATATATATATATATATGCACACATATATATACACGGAATACACAGAATACCTTTCATACCTTGTACACGGCAAACGTTATGATTAGGGGGAACCACCACCATCAAACGTCCAATGTAAAACAGAATAATCACGAAGTCAACCGGTGGAGAAGAAAAAATAATCACCGAACCGCAGTCACTAATTAACTCACTGGAATATAATGAAGGCAAAATACAGAGAGAGAGAGAGAGTGAGAGAGAGAGAGAGAGAGAGAGAGAGAGAGAAGGAAGGAGTTAAGAGGAGGCATAAAATAAAGCCGCATCGTTAATATGGACAATCTCTAAAGGCCAGAGATGAGAATGTGTGGAGGGAGACCAACAGGAAGTGATTCGGATTAAGAAGTCGCTACCTTTGAAGTGGGGGAGTGAAATGAAGGTATAATTGAAAAGAGAGGGGAAGAGGGAGAGAGAGAGAGAGAGAGAGAGAGAGAGCGCAGTAGGGAGAGGAGAGAGTGAATGTAAGTTGAGGTGAAGACAGACAGAGAGACAGACAGAGAGTGAAAGAGAGAGAGAGCTTGTCAAGCCAACAGGTAGCCAGAACAAATGACAGACAGATAAACAGTCGTACATTAAAGAGAAGAAGAAGAATAAAAAAAGAAGCAGAAGATGAAGGAGGTAATGCTAGAAGAGAGAGAGAGAGAGAGAGAGAGAGAGAGAATCATTGCATTAGGTAGGTTAAATAGAAAAAAAAAAATTTGCAAACAGAAAACGAGACAGGAGTCGAAAAAGGGGTGAGGAATAGAGTTAAAGGAGAGAGAGAGAGAGAGAGAGAGAGAGAGAGAGAGTGCGCAAATGCGACTAAATAGAGACAGACAGAGACCGGTGAAAGGAACCAGCGACAGAGAAAGAGGGAGAGAGAGGGGCGGGTTCATACAGACAATTAATAGACGGGAATAAGCAAATAGATGGGAGCCTTGTGTAAATGATTGCTGTTCGAGATGAAAGGGAACAGAAAACGAACAGGTGAATGAAGACAGAAGGAGGAGGGTAGAAAGGGGAGCGAACTTTTTCAATCGAGGTAAAAAAATAAGAATGAAAATACACACATGCAAAAAAAAAAAAGTGACAGGCAGACTGACAGAGGCAGACAGGCACCTAACGATTGAGAAAAATGAATAGGCAAATGTACACATGATACAAAAAAAAAACTCATTGCGTAATATTGTTATCCATGTTTATTTTAAGTAATGGAAGTCATTGCCCTCCAGTTTTTGAAGTTCTCAAACAAATTTGAAAAAGATAACTCTTAATATCAATTCCATCAGAAATCAACAGTTAATGTTCAGATTTACTTGCGTTTATGGGCACTAAAACCGCTCAATAACAGAAGCGTGTTCTATACACACACACACACACACACACACACACACACACACACACACACACATATATATATATATATATATATATATATATATATATATATATATATATATATATACATATATTATGACGTAGTAATAAAATCAAATGCAAATATTTAGCATTATGCATAAATGAAGGACAATGCACGGCATGTAATTTTTCAAAGAAAATCGATTATAATACATTTAGAGCCGATAGTATTTTTTTATACTATTGGCAAAGAATCTGATTTTTACGATCATTTTGTCCTTTTGGAAAATTATTGGACTCGCAAAATTCATTCTAAATTGAACCAAGAAGGCTGCGATGACACGTCCATAAAAGCTACAGCGAATACAAACAAACAAAATGTTTATCAAATCGCCAAGTGAATAGTAATCCACCAGAAAATCGAATGTTTCGTTCGGGAGAGGCGGAATCAAAAGAGAGAGAGAGAGAGAGAGAGAGAGAGAGAGAGAGAGAGAGAGAGAGGAATGGAGGGGGTTTTTGATTAATGGGTAAAAGCGGGGAATGTTTAGAACATGATTAAGTGGTTTGGGACCAGCTGCGCTCGTTGGCGCCGGAGGCAAACTGTAATGAGATTGGTTATGCACTCGTAGAGGGAACTCCACAGGAGTTTACTGTTCGCCGATGCAGAGCGATTTTCTTGACGGCTTGATGATAAGACAAACAAACAAATAAACATTTCAACGTAGTTGAGCTATAGTTTTCCTGGCGCGTCTTGCTTAGCAAAGTGGAGGCGTGGTGAAAAGTTTATAAACACCCGCACACGCACGCACAATCACACATACACACTCAAACTCACACACGCACACGAGCTACCAGAACCCATGTGTCTCGATAATTATAAAGAAAATAATCAGTTGTTGGTTAAAAAAAAAAAAAGGAATAGTCATTGCAGTTTCGATCATTCATCTGGCAAATGACTGGTGAATATCTTTCAAAGCAAACACAACATTAGTTGCTGCTTATCCTTAAACAGATGGCTCATTAGCATTATGTCAAACTCCTTACTGACACCGCGACATTTTTTACCTATGTTTTTGCATCAAAGCCCTTCTGTTCCATTACCTCATGCACTCTGTTTTACAGCAAAATCGACAGCTTTCTCTTTCTCTTCCTCCCAACGCTTCTGAATTATCACTTTTCACTGGTGTGTCTTCTTTTATTCTCACTATTTTACCAAAGAATCCCAAAACACGGATAAATTTTATATACCTATGTCTCATCTTTGTTGTTATCAAATTCCTCGCCGTTTTAGTTATCTTTATTCCACATAGCATTTACATACAATTTGTTTGGCATTAACATTACCGTCCTGTACCCTTAACTTTAAATTTAAATTTTGTTTTACTTCTCTTTCAGATCCTTTGCATTCTTCCTGCCACCAAACATTTTCAATAACTCGCAGACTGTACCACTATTCTTTCACGTACTTACAGCAATCCCCCCCTCCTTTTTTAATCGCGCAACGTTTCTCATAATAGATCATACCAAAATTTTAAACCACACGCCTCTTTCCTAGACTAAACATATACAAGTCCTCCTTTATCACTCATTCCTCTTATCTCTCTCAATTCCTTGATCAAAATGTTCTATAGTATAACTTACCCGGTAAACTGAGTAACAGTATGACCCCATGATGTTTATTGCTACGTAAACTAAGTTACAGTATGACCCCATGTTGTTTACTGCTACTTCTATCACATTTATTGTTATTCGGAGAGGCTATCATCCTCTCCCCTGATCCTCTGGAACCAGCGATTACGTATACCTTATGCATACTGGACAGCCATACAATTGCACACATCAGATCCTATAGTAGATTCACATCAACCGTGCATTTGACGTCTAGGCCAGTCCCTTACGACGTTCCTGATTGGCTTTTGATAAGCCAATCACAAAGCTGGAAACTCTCAGTCTCTCGAGAGAGTTCACATAGGCAGGATGTAAGTTCCACCTCTCCTGAAAGACGTATCCCTCAGGAGAGGTGGTACATACATCCTGCCTATGTGAACTCTCGAGAGAGACTGAGAATTTCCAGCCCTGTGATTGCTTTATCAACAGCCAATCAGGTGCGTCGTAAGGGACTGGCCTAGACAGTAGATGCACGGGTGAAGTGAATCTACTATAGTGTCTTTTCACTCTCCGTCCTCTTTACATCCCTATTAGGCGGTTTCGGTTTTATTTTAATACCTGAAATAACCTGATTCACTAATAAACCATTCAGATCTGCCTTTCTTGTGGCCTCCAGGCAGAGTAACGTATCACAATACTCCTTCCATCAACATATGACCTCTTCAATCTGAACTTTCATGTACTTGTTAACCTTTCTCCTTGCTCTTATTTACTAAAATACAACTTTTTCTCCATAGAGTGTTTGCTTAGATTCACGCTTGAATGTTCCATATACTCCTTATTTACCAGTTGCTTTGTACCATCAAATAATTGCTTTCAATTCTTGGAATTACAATGTTAACATGACCCTCTTGTTTTATTTCTTCATTCTGAAACTAATCTTTTATTTTATTTTATTTTATTTTATTCTATTTTACTTACGATGCGTTACCTTCAGGAATATATAATTTTCTACAGTGGCCTCATAGACAAGAAAGATAAAGTTCTCCTTTTCCTTTTCTTGGCCAAGATTTTGCTGCAAAAAGGTGTTTATTTTAATATTGCGTGGCCTCGAGTTTAGAATTCATTTTACCATTTGCTTTTCCAAAGGGTTCTCCGTGAAAGCCGACAGAACCAACAACCAAATAGAGTAATGCAGCCAGGCGGGAAAAAAACTAATATCTCTAGGGAAAAGAATATAAAGATGAATGTATCCCCTAAGGAAGTGACTTATCAGCTCCCAACTCGTCAACCCCTAAATTTTATATTAGACGGAAGATTCTGAACAAAGTTGCGGAATTGATGAGAGATTTATCACTAAACCGAAGATTCCAGATAGATTTAATACATATGGGTGTGTTGACTTAACAGGAGTATCACCGTTAAAGAAAGGAACGAGCTTTGCAGGATTCCAAACGAATCAGTCATCATCATCATCATCGTCTCTCACTCCTTGTGATGTAATGACCCTGTGAAAATCGGCCACTTACGTCTTTCCTGTGCATTATCTTCCACAGATTTCCACTCATATTCACTCCTGCTTCGCACAGTTATCATCCAAGAAAGTCTGGGTCTTCCCAGCTCTTCAGGATATGTAATTTATATTTTTCTTAGCAATCCTGAGACCAGGGTCTTCAAACTCCCCAGAATATTTCAATTACATTTCTTTGGGCAACCACAATACTAAGGTCTTCAAACTCCCCAGAATATTTCAATTACGTTTCCTTGGGCAACCACAATACTAGGGTCTTCAAATTCCCCAGAATATTTCAGTTACATTTCTTTGGGCAACCACAATACTAAGGTCTTCAAACTCCCCAGAATATTTCAATTACGTTTGTTTGGGAAACCACTAGGGTCTTCAAACTCTTCAGAATATTTCATTTACATTTCTTTGGGCAACCACAATACTAGGGTCTTTAAAGTCTCCAGAATATTTCATTTACATATTTGTGGGCAACCCCAATACTAGGGTCTTCAAACTCACCAGAATATTTCAGTTACATTTCTTTGGTCAGCCACAATACTAGGGTCTTCAAAGTCTCCAGAATATTTCATTTACATTTTTATGGGCAACCCCAATACTAAGTCTTCAAACTCTTCAGGATATTTCATTTACATATTTATGGGCAACCCCAATACTAGGTCTTCAAACTCTTCAGGATATTTCATTTACATATTTGTGGGCAACCCCAATACTAGGTCTTCAAACTCTTCAGGATATTTCATTTACATATTTGTGGGCAACCACAATACTAGGGTCTTCAAACTCTTCAGAATATCTCATTTACATTTCTTTGGGTAACCCCAATACTTGGGTCTTCAAACGCTTCAAGACATTTCATTTATATTTGTGGTATTTGTGTGGACAACCGTAACGCTACTGCCACTCGGTGAATACAGGACTTTGTGAATATCAGCGTGTTTGCACGAATATTTTTATCGCTTCTTATATTCTTATCGCATTTTGATCTCTGTTGTGGTGAAAACATTATATTTTATTTTCAAACTTAATCAAACAACTACCACCACTACCACTACTGGTACTACTACTATTCATAATAATAATAATAATAATAATAATAATAATAATAATAATAATAATAATAATAATAATAATATAATAATAATAATAATAATAATAATAATAATAATAATAATAATAATAATAATAATAATAATAATAATAGTTGCTGAGAGAGAAAAATATGCCTCTTATAATGACAAATTTACTTAAATCTAACATGTACAATTTTAATCTTTGTACGTATTTCTCAAAAGTAGATTGCCTAAAAATGATGTCTAAAGGAACTAAGCCTATAATGACAGATCCTCTACCAAGATCAAAGGATTCTAGCTGGACCTTGTTAAGTATATAATTAGATTTCGAAATATTCCTTTGAATGGTTCCGTCTGAAAATGGATTCCCTCCCTTTGCCTGTGAAACGAACCATGGCCAGATTTGACGCACGAATTCATAAAATTCCGGCGTTGAAAGGCCGGAATTTCAAGTTTATCTCTCATTATAGATTATTCGAGAATGTTCCTATTTTTTTCTAAAGAATGATGAGAAATAAAGATGTCTGCTATTCGTCGATACTTTACTTATTTAATTAATTGTAGATTTCACCTTAGGTTGGCAATTTATTAAATATGGATGGTGTTTGGTTACTTAATATATGACTTGAGAGCAGTTTATTGCTATGAAGATAATAAGGATTTCACTAATAACCCAAAATGTATTGATATAGACAGATTTTACTGAATCTGATTGGTTTAAATGTTTATCTTTATGCAATCTTCTTTCATTGCATATAGTCGGTAAAATTAAAAGAAGTTTTTATCCACACTATCTTTTCTGAATTGGCTATCTGGCAATATTAGTGATAGTTATACAATATAGATGAAAAGCAGTAACATCCTAAAAAGATAGTAAAAAGAAAAAAAATAATTCGTCACTATTATCATGTTATGTTAGAGATATGGAATTAAATCATATTGGGTGAGAAAGCAAGCATCATCAGGGAAAGGAAGAGAGCTAAGGATTTAATCCTCTCATTCATTGGCTGACTTCGAGGGCTTCCCGGTCTTTATGTAACCTACATCTATTTCGCCAGATTTCTTAGATCCGCTGCAAATTTCAGCAATGATCACGGATCCTTTTGCGCCGACGGCATCTGCTAATTACTGATTGATCTCCCATCCAAGTATTGGCCAAAATCAACTGTGCCAACTCATTGACTGAGACGCCAGAGTTAAAGGGAATATTTGATATTAAGTTGAACATGCCTGCTCATGGGTTTTTCAGGATCACTACTATAGTAGATTCACATCAACCGTGCATCTGATGTCTAGGCCAGTCCCTTACGACGCTCTTAATTGGCTGCAGATAAGCAAATCACAGGGCCGGAAACTCTGTCTCTCTCGAGAGTTCACATAGGCAGATGTATGTTCCACCTCTCCTAAGGGATTCTTTTGAAAGATGTCTCCCTCAGGAGAGTTGGAACATAAATCCTTCCTATGTGAACTCTTTCGAGAGATTGAAATTTCCAGACCTGTGATTGGCCTATCAACAGCCAGTCAGGAGTGTCGTAAGGGAGTGGTCTAGACAGCAGATGCACGGTTGATGTGAATCTACTATAGGTATCAATTTTAACGATGCTGGTGCCAAGGTAACAATTGATATTTTGAATATATCTTACCTCTCTATGAAAAAATTAAGTATATCTTAGTTTAACTAGACCACTGAGCTGATTAACAGCTCTCCAAGGGTTGGCCCAAAGGATTAGACTTTTTTATGTGGCTAGGAACCAATTCGTTACTCAGCAACATGACCTATAGCTTAGTGTGAGATCCGAACCACATTCTATCGAGAAATGAATTTCCTATCACCAGAAATAAATTCCGCAATCATTGGTGAGACGAATCTGGTATTACTCTGTTCTGTGTTCAAGAAATATATACAAAAAAATAGGTGTATGGTTTTGTATATATAACTTCTTTTTGTAAATGAGTTGCTGAAAACATGGAAGATGGACTCCTAATAATCGTTTCTCATAACTTGGAAATGTTACCAAATTTGGGCCTGCTAAATTCCTCACTTCGATTTTTCTATTTGTACTTGTGACATCTTTAATAGTCTTTCATTAAATGAAACTGTCATGAGGCCTTTCATTTTCTTATTTCTTTTTTTTTTTTTTTTTTTTTTTTTTGTGGCGGGTGCGCCATATGGGGGATCGTGGTGAGGATAGGAAAGGGAAAGACATTGTCATTTTCCATCTGCTTTAATTAGCATTTTGCTTTTGCCACTTCTGTTTAATCCAGCCTCATTCTACAGCTCCAAAGAACGAACCCTTTTATCCCATTAAGTGAAAGATTACTTGTAAGTATATACATATATATATGTATATATATATATATATATATATATATATATATATATATATATATATATATATATATATATACGTATACATATGTATATATATATATATATATATATACATATATATATGTATATATACATATATATATGTATGATATATATATTATAAAAGCAGCCCATAAAAACACCTAAATATAGAAAGTAAGTACTATATTTAAGAGACTGCTTTCTCTCTCTTCAGGTAGGTAATGAATGAGAAAAGTTACAGAAAAAGTGGCATTTATACCAAGAGATCCATCCACAGGTATGCCATGTAACTAGCTCACCTCGGTTGATAATATCTCTTTAATTTTCCCAAGTTGAAGCAAGATTTTATCTATGATATCAGAATCCCTGGCACCTTTTACGATGTTCATTACCTGTCTTTGTATAATCAAAGGCAACTCCACCATCTGGCTTTTGTACCGACATTTGCTGCTATAAATTAAACGTGACAAATTCCAGTTTATTCTGTGGTTATGATTATTTACATGGTTAAAAATGGCTGAGCTCTATTGTCAATACCTAACTGACCATTCATGTTGTATTAATCTCTAGGGAAGTGATGTTCCTGTAAAACCGATATAAGATTGGTAACAGTCCAAGTGGGATTTTGTATAGTCCTGTGTCTTTTGGGATTTGCTTTTGGACATTAATCAGGGATTTGGCTAGAGTATTTGGGTAGGTAAAGGCAAAAAGGTTAGATTTTCCAAGAGTCTTTGTCACCTTCTTAATCCTGCCCAGGTGCAAAATTTTTGTTTTATAGTTGGGTGTCACTCCAGTCTTCTCTTGAGGGGTCAGTAGAAAATTACCTTCATTTATGAATCACTTTCTTATATGATTAGGTTACCTTAAAGACAAAAGATGGACAAATTAGTCCAAATCCCTTTTCCAGAAAATCTGTGGAACAAATTTCCAGATTTCCTGGAAAGGGAATTTGAAGTAATTCGTAAGTAGCTTTCATCTATAAGGTTCCCTGAACTTATAATTGAGAAAGTGATTCATAAAGCAAACCTAATTTTCTACTAACCCCCTCAAGACAAGACTGGAGAGACAACCAATAATAAAATAAAAATCCCCCACCTGAGCAGGATCAAGACGGTGACACAGACTCTTGACAAATCTAACCCTTTTGCCTTTACCTACCCAAATATCCTAGCCAAATCCTTGATTAATATCCAACAAAAGCCAGTCCTCAAAGACACAGGAGTATACGAGATCCCATGCCTGGACTGTGAACAATCTTATATTGATTTTACAGGAAAGTCACCTCCCCAGAGATTAATGCAACATACACGGTCAGTTAGATGAAGGACAACAGAGCTCAGCTATTTTTAACCATATAATTAATCATAACTATAGAATAAACTGGAATTTACCATGTATAATTTGCAGCAGCAAATGTTGGCACAAAAGCCAGATGGTGGAGTCGTCCTTGATTAAACAAAGACAGGTAATGAAAATCGCAAAAGGTGCCTGGGATTCAGATATTATAGATAACATCTTCCTTTAACCAATGCTTAATAAGATTAAAAAGAAATTATCAACGGGGTGACCTAGTTAAACGGCTTACCTGTGGATGGATCTATCGGTATAAATACTGTCTTTTTTTGTAACGTTTCTCATTCATTACCTACCTCAACAGAGAGACAACAGTCTCTGAAATATGGTAATTACTTTTTATATTTGGAGCTTTTATGGGCTCCTTTTATTAGAAGGAATTCTGTCGTAACAGAACATGTTTACCAGCCATTCATTCATATATATATATATATATATATATATATATATATATATATATATATATATAATATATATATGCGTGTATGTATATAATGTATTTATTTGTAAATTTATTTTCTTGACTAAGAAGTAAGTTACATTTTGTCTCATGCACATAAAAACAATGAGATGTTTATTAAACGGTGTTGGATATTACATTATATTTCAATTTTGGTTTTTTTTCTGAACAAAATTAAGCGTGCCAAGTGATGCACGTAATTATTGTTTACCTAACCAAATTAGATTTTAAGTATGCAAATAATTAAGGCTGTAATGGTAATATTGTGTCACACAATGAAATATGGTTGTATTTTTCTACCGAACAGAGGATTTTTCTTAATATATATTTTACAGAATTAAATTTTTGCTTTAAACATGAATAGATCAAATGATTCTTAATGTGCCAAATTACTGAATTAAAATTCAGTAGATATTTAATTTTACTTTTGTTTAAATAAGATATGTAAATAAAATAGAGAAAATTCACGAAAAACTGAAGAAACCTTTGCCATATTTCCCTCTTAAACACCAATGCCCTTTAATCACACTAAAAATTATTCCAACGCGGGCAGTATATTTTAAGGTGCCATCATAATTTTGAAGCTTTGTATAACAACCTTTTCTTCAGAATAAAGAAAATATATCTTGAATATTTTCTGCTTTCCCGTGGCCTGTGTAAAGGTTTTCTAGTAAACAATGAAACTGAAATAGAATGTCTTAAATACCCCCAAAACTGTACACTTGAAAACAAATGAACGACCAGGAAATATAGGTATGTGTAACAAAGAACATATTACTAAAAACAGTATTGTACTCTTATCCATAAAGGTGTTTTCACGGCACGGGCAAATATTATATCCCCTTTACTGTGCAAATTTGATGTAATTTATAGAACCGTTTAGTATAACCCTAAAAGTCACTATAAAAAAATTTTTGAAATGCTATATTTACCCTTTTTTTTCTCTCTCTCTCCATAACATGGTTAAGCTACGCAGTCCATCTGAAATTTTTGCTCGTCTTTTCATAATATAGTAACACGGTTGTAACAGATTTTCTCTATTTTAGGGAAAGTTGGATAACTGATGGATGTCAGTCGTCACTTGTGCGTAGAATTTTAATATTATCTTTGAATCTAGAGCATTAACTTTGTTTTTATTATTATTATTTTTTATTCACAAAATACAGAAATTAGTTGGTTCACCTATATGCATGTTCATCCGTACTTCGTACAACACATGAATAGATCAAGTTCAATTACAGTTTCATTGGCAGTGTTGTGTCGCAGGCTATTTTGGCCTGACTACGTTTAGGAAAACAGCTTCTTCCATATGAAGCTAAGTGAAGTTGCTCTGTATTGCCTCTCCATCAATTCTCTCTTAAGCCTCTTCCCTTTACACTTAAACATTCTTTCATAATTGTAAATGAGCAAACCTTTTGGTCACACAACCTCTTCCTCGTTTAAACCTATACAGTTCTTTCCCTTTGGCTTTGTTTTACTTTTGCAGTCAGAATCGTATCATACACTTTTCCTGGTATAGTAATTAATGTTATAACCCTATCATTATTTTCGCAGCCTCATCTATCACTTTTATCCTCATGCAAATGAGCAGTCAATCCTCTTGCCCAATCCTTTCGAGCCTTACCTTCATCCAGACATACCAGACATATACTATTCACACTTAATCACACTTTTACCAACAAATCAAGACAATTCACTAGTCACCCCGCTGAAGTCCAGTTATTAAACACTCACCCCAACATTGATGAGGATATGATTCGATTTCCGACATGGATTAATTTATTGAGCAGCCCAATAAAGCCCATGGAACTTTGGTGACATAATAGTGAATTGGTTACCGGGAACCTACAAAGCTGTCTTTAGTTTCATCCAAAGTGAAGATGGGCTAGAAGCTCCAGTCTCTTTCCAAAAGAGTTGTTGGAAACAAGTACAGAGAAACCCATACAGAAAAACCCATGATAAGGTAAGAAAAGATGTATTAAGGTAAAACAAGTTGTGTATATATATATATATATATATATATATATATATATATATTATATATATATATATATATATATGTGTGTGTGTGTGTGTGTGTGTGTGTGTGTGTGTATGTGTGTGTGCGGTGCGTGTGTGTGTATGTTGTGTGGCGTGTGCGTGTGTGTGTTATGAAGTGTATACATAACATTATATCGTCCCCTTTTTTTTGGCAAATTGTCAAATATGCATTTTTTAAGTTATTATAGTTATCTGCATTGAGCCATCGACGGCGACTGCCTTTTCATTTGTTTCAGCTTAGTATGAAGTGTTTTTCTCTCACTTAACATCCTGGGTGGTGAGAGAGACAGGCTTGATACTTTCCTGAGACAATGAAAATAATCACCACCGATGTAGATAACTCAAAATCTTGAAAAAAGGATATTCAGTGTAAAGAATTTGAAAATCGCTATTTTAATGGCTTTTGTTTACGAGAAGGCATCTGAACGTTCTGGAGTCCTTTGTTGTGGAAGTTCTTGGGTCAATATGGAATTCCCATTAAACATGCAGAACCAACTTAAATTATCCAAACAAAGTAGTGGGAAGTTAATGCTGATTGGGTCTTTTCAAGTGAATTGGCAGCAATCAGTGGAGTGCTACAAGGAAATTGTATTTCACCTTTGCTGTTTACCCTTCTCATAGATTTTATAATAAAAGCGGTGGATGGAGATGAAAGAGAATGTTTAAGCTGGAGTCGTGATAGAAACTTGACAAACTGTGTGTTTTTGAAACCACACTGAACTAGAAAAAGGTAGCTGTTACAATCTTTATAGCACAAAAAATCTTGCACTGGCCTTCTTTTCCCAGCTTTTACACAACCATGATGTTAATGCAATTGTCCAGTCGTTGATAGCCTACAAGGGCAGTATTCTAAGTAATTCTAAGATATATCCAGGGTGTGTTCTTTAAATGTTCGGTTGCTAATTCTCGGTATGATATTATTTCCATTATCTGCAGCAATACTGATCATGGCATTTGTCAAGTCATTGGGGCTGGGGGCAATTCTTTAAAATTTGATAACGTCAATCAGATTCTCTGATGAAGAAAAGTAAAATATACGGCACTGCCGCCTATGTTATCAAATCTAAAACGTGTTTCTCCTTCTGGCTGTAGTATGCATAAGGTTGAGAAAACTCGCTTTTAGTATGAGAGGAAACGAAGCTTTTCTTTACAAAACTGGAAGGGATTTAGTGTCCTTGCTTAGCTGTATCTGTACTCATGAATATATAAAAATTATTAATATATCTTCGGTTTCATGAATACGTATGTTTTAAGAGAAAATCTTTAGCTACAGACTTTCTTTCAGTCGTTTTTCCAGTGAGTATCACTTACGCGAAGTCGGTAAGTAACGGTATAGCGTCCTGGTCTCTACTGCCGGGTCATAAACGCTGAGAGAACATGCACTTCCTACCTTTATGGTCGGACCACTAAGTGCCAATGGCTGACCAAAGAGATCTTTAGTCGTTGGATAATGTTTTGGTTGCTCTATAACCTAGGATGATTCTCTTCAGTCCAATGCTATAGCAGACACAATTTTTATTTTCTTGACATTATTTCCTGATTTGTTGTCAATAAATGGAGATGAATAGCTTCTATAAATCTTTCTAATCTATGTCTCATTATTATGAGATTTTGTTCTAATAGGAAATTCGGCTCTTTAATTATTTTTAAGGGCATATTGTAATTTGTATCTTTATGTGTTGTAAATGAATAAGATCTAAGAGCGTAAGCATCTTTTCTTATTCAATTACTTTGTGTAATTGAAAGAACGAACATTCTATTCGTCTGACTGAAGTGAAAAACGAAGCATCCCGAGGAAATGCATCATTTTATTCCAGATTGAAATTCGGTTCCCTTTACAACGGATTGTAAACCCGTTATGCCCAATAAAAAGCTGCCATAAACGCATTCAATCCAAGCTGGCAGTGAAGAAAGCGCCATAAACACATGCAAATCGCGTCGCAAATCTTTCTAAATGGTTTTGGATCTCAGTAACTCCCGGGTCCGTTTCTACATCTCGTGCGATACTTCTTAATTGAAACACTTCTGACCGGCATTATTGCGGTTAATGGAATAATACGTAAGCAAAGAGACCACTGGACGTCTATATCTCTTTTCTCGGTTTTCCTTTTTTGTCGAAAGTGGAGACATCTCTGAAGAACTGCCGGCTCATAATACTGCCACGGCTGTGATTTTTTTTTTTCTAAATAGTAACTGCAGCATCAATGGGACCCAGAAATACGGGGTAATTCGGTTTTCACTTCAACTAGGACATATGATTTTTCAGCTAATTTTTATTCTTTTTCTGTGAAATGTTTCAGTTTCTGCTTTTTTTTTAAATACTACTTTATCTAACTAAGTATTCTTACAGTTGTACATGTTTTCCTGTCCCTTGTATTTCGTTAAATGTTTTAGAAAAAACCGATCCCTTGTGAGTATCTTAATTATAAACATAAATATATTGAGAAAAGCGTAATGAATAGCCAGATTTTAGTTGCACACTTTTCCATCATTCTGCTGTGATGTGTGATATGTGATTTTTTTTCTACACTACATAGAGGTATATCCTAAGTTTGCTATATAGGAATTACGGAGGTATATTCTATGTTTGCTATGTAAGAATTAAGGAGGCCAGAAAACTGAGTGTAAGTAAGTAAATAAGTGTTTAGAAGCTAAAAGAGAAAGACAGTTGTACGGTCTAACAAATTTGAGATAACTTACATTTCCCTAAATAGGCAATCTACCGAGCTGTATGGACGTCATTACTATACATTACGGAAAGACAACAAGACACGTCACTTATTTACAGCTACCTTCGTAGCAGCTTGAAAATCGCCATGCACGGATTTCTACTTTTTTTTTTTTTTTTTTTTTTTTTTTACAAAGTATTGCATCTCAACAGACGCCCGATTCTGGCGATCGTTAGGTGTGGGCCACCGGCGGATAAATAGGAATTTGATGTAAATAGATCGCGAGACAGGGGCAGATAAATCCTCCTTAACAGCCTTGGATTACGAAGGAGAGGTGGGAAAGGGACAGAGAGAGAGAGAGAGAGAGAGAGTGCTACGCGTAAGGGGGATTAGATTGGAACCCCCAAACGACAGAAGTAGCACCAGGAATAATCATGGTTGTTGGGGAGGGGGAATGAATACCAGGCGTTAGAAGATGAAGAAGGGAGGGGAAACATGATAAAAGGTTGGGGAAAGAGAGGACAAGGGGAGTGAGATAGGACTGGAGGAAATAGAAATAAAAGATAAAGTATTTGAAATGTCAGGTACCAGAACAGTGAAAGAAAAGACAACATAAATAAAAACAATGACCTAGAGGAAGAATGCTATCAAGAAAACCGCGGATACCTAAGAATACAAATATAGCAGTTTCTAAGAGAAATAACTGAAGGGGAGGTCCATAGTTAGACATTATCAGCTTTAAACAAATGATTATATCAGTTTGTATCAAGCTTTTTACCCAAGATGTTAATAATGTCTCAAATGAAGCTACCATAGAAAATAAAAGGTTCTCAGTAGAATCATTATAGCATGCATGCTATTTTTGTGCTGCAAATCTTGAGTTGGTAAAGAATGCAATTTACATAAGTTTTTTTTAATTTTTTGTTGGATATTACATAAACGAATAAAAATGTAAAAAATAATGAGAGAGAGAGCGAGAGAGAGAGAGGCGAATGTAACTTCAACATCCTCAAATTGAGGTCAGATAAATAAATATTTATTTCCTCTATAATCAATACTCAATAAAATGCTCAAGGAAATAGAAGAGAGAGAGAGAGAGAGAGAGAGAGAGAGAGAGAGAGAGAGAGAGAGAGAGAGAATGTATATCACAGTTTCATTCTGGTGATACTTAGATCATACAAAAAGTATATTGCCTACCCCAAAACGGTGCTAATGTAGACGCATATGAAAAGACTGAGAGAGAGAGAGAGAGAGAGAGAGAGAGAGAGAGAGAGAGAGAGTATCACAGTTTCAAGCTGGTGATACTTAGATCATACAAAAAATATATTGCCTACCCCAAAACGGTGCTAATGTAGACGCATAGGAAAACTGAGAGAGAGAGAGAGAGAGAGAGAGAGAGAGAGAGAGAGAGAGAGAGAAGAGAGAGAGCATCACAGTTTCAAGCTGGTGATACTTAGAATTCACAAAAAATATGTGCTACCCCAAAAACGGTGCTAACGTAGGCGCATAGGAAAACTGAGGAGAGAGGGGAAGAGAGAGAGAGAGAGAGAGAGAGGAGAGAGAAGAGAGAGAGAGGAGAGTATCACAGTTTCAAGCTGGTGATACTTAGATCATACAAAAAATATATTGCCTACCCCAAAACGGTGCTAATGTAGACGCATAGGAAAACTGAGAGAGAGAGAGAGAGAGAGAGACGAGAGAGAGAGAGAGAGAGAGAGATGAGTAGTCACAGTTTCAAGCTGGTGGATGCTTAGATCATACAAAAAAAGTATATTGCCACCTACCCCAAAACGGTGCTTAATGTAGACGATAGGAAACAGAGAGAGAGAGAGAAGAGATGAGAGAGAGAGAGGAGAGAGAGAGTATCACAGTTTCAAGCTGGTGATACTTAGATAACAAAAAATATTATTGGCACCCCAAAACTGGCGCTAATATTGCCTGACCCCGAAGGAAAACGAGAGAGAGAGAGGATGAGAGAGAGAGGAGAGAGAGAGAGGTATCACAGTTTCAAGCTGGTGATTACTTAGATACAAAAAATATATTTGCCTACCCCAAAACGGAGCTAATGAGGGACTCATAGGAAAAACTGAGAGAGAGAGAGAGAGAGGAGGAGAGAGAGAGAGAGAGAGAGAAGAAGAGAGAGAGAGTATCACAGTTTCAAGCTGGTGATACTTAGATCTTACAAAAAAATATATGCCTACCCCAAAACGGCGACTAAGTAGACTATAGGACTGAGAGGACGAGAAGAGAGAGAGATGAGGAGAGAGGAGAGAGAGAAGGCTAGAGAGAGGAGTATCAACCGTTTCAAGTGGTGATTTGACTTACAAAAAAATATATTGCCTACCCAAAACGGCGCAAGTGGAAGCAGGAAAAACTGAGAGACCGAGAGAGAGAGAGAGAGAGAGATGAGACGAGAGAGAGAGAGAGAGAGGAGAGTATCACAGTTTCAAGCTGGTGATACTTAGATCATACAAAAAATATATTGCCTACCCCAAAACGGTGCTAATGTTGACGCATAGGAAAACTGAGAGAGAGAGAGAGAGAGAGAGGGGTGGGGCTTTGGGAAGACGTACAGCGCAGTTTCATGCTGCAACGCCCCTCAGCTGTTCCGGATGTAAAGCAAGCGACGTCCCAGGGGTGACATATAGTGAAAAGGGGTCACTGAGTTGTCAGAAATTTAGGAACATTAAATCATTTCTTCATTGACTGAAAATAAACGAATCACATTTTGCTATTCATAGTTATGGTGGTTGGTAGGAAGCAAATGAATATGATTTTTCTTTTTAAAGTCTACATCTTAAACACAAAGAACATGCAAATCATCAGCAATAGGTTTGAATATTGAAGTTGTGTTGTTTCTGACGTTCAAGATGTCTTCTGATTTCCGTACGTGTGAGATATGTTGTTTTTGCACGCGTAGGATGCCGTGTTGTTTTTGCACGTTTAAGATGTCGCGGTATTTCTGCACGTTTTAGGTGTGTTGTTTCTGCACGTTTAGAATGTCGTGTGGTTTCTGCCACGTTTGTGAGGTGTGCTTGTTTTCTGGGACGTTAAGAATGGTCCGTGGTTTTCTTGCTGCACCGTTTTGAGGGTGTGTTTGTTTGCTGCTGTTTTTCTGCCAATAGTATAGGATGTTTTGTTTCTGCACGTTTAGGATACGTGTTGTTTTTGCACGTTTAAGATGTCGCGGCATTTCTGCACGTTTGAGGTTTGTTGTTTCTGTACATTTCAGATGATTGTTTTCTGCACGTTTTTAATATTTAGTTCCTGAACATATTAGATTTCGTGTTGTTTGTGCACGTGTAATATGTTATGTTGTTTCTACACGCTTGAAATATGTAGTTTCTGCACGTTTAAGATTTCGTGTTATTCCTGTGTGTTTTTATCCACGATGTAATACACATTTTTTCTTATCTTATAGGAAAGGCCTGTAAGCCTATGCTCATCTCGCCTCATTAATCGGGTTTTGGGGCCAGTAGGCCTTAACATTCTTTCGTCATCACGGAATTTTGTGATGGGGTTGCTCGCCCAATACCCACAGATCTCTCATCATCCACGGGCTTGTGCGTCAAACCTTTCCTTCAACCCACCTCTCCCTTACTTTTACTCATTTTCGAAAATGCATATCTATTCAATCGAATGCTTTCACTTATGAGTTATCGTCAAACTTATCCAGCTATATGTATATATATATACACATACATACACGCATAAACAAATATATATAATATTATTATAATAATTATTATATATCTATTATGAATCAGTTTATAAATATATATATATAATATATATATATATATATTATATATAGTGTGTGTGTTGTTTGGTTGTGTGTCGTGCGCACGCGCTTGTGGGTATGGTATGGTATAGAATGTAATATATAATTTAATTTATCCATGTATATAATATTCTATATTATTATATATATATTATATATAATCTATATATAATATATATATAGTACTATATATATATTCTAACGTAATTCATCCGTCAGCAATGGCTTACGTAGTTTAACTATAAAGTATTTGACTTTTCTACAATTCAAAATCGTTTCCTGGAAGCGATTCCTTTTTTAAGTCATCACCAGTTTAGGGAGGCCACATCAAATAGCGAGAGGAATTAATCTTTTCGTGGAGCTCACACTTAGTAATTACCGTTATTTAAGAATTTAAAAACAAGCATGTAATGCTTAATTTTCTTGGGATTTGATATTATCTAAGTATGTAGTTACAGTGTAGAACCAATAACAAGGGATTTGATATCAATCTCAGTACTTAGTTACATTGCTGAAGCAATAAGAGGGACTCTGAGGATACCAAATAGCTTCAGTGCGCCATCAGTACGGAAATTTGATTTTCAGTTTCTGTTATTTGTTTACAGAGAAAAGAGGAAAGTTGAGCATTCAGAAATGCATCATAGGGGAGTTACATTTTTGTAGTGCCTCTTATTCTGTTGTAGATAAAAGACATTAAATATCTAATTTCGAAGACGAATGTTTCGGTTTCATGAAAGCATCATACTGAAATTACAAAATGGGTGTCTTCTCTTATATAATTGTATACAAAAGACATTCAAGTGATAATTTCGAAGATGAGAAATGTATCGCAATCATTAATGCAAAGTAACATATATCAACAAGAATTCATATTTCATTATAAAGCTGTCCATCCAGATGTGCCTTGGTGCGTATTTATGATACTACCTTTCAACAAAGTAGGCCAAATATCAACTAGACACACAGGAAAATAAACAATAAATAATAAAATGAATTTGTGGATATATGCGAATAGCGAGGCTCTTCGTCGTTCCCTGAAGACCGGTCAATGGCACCAATTTGATATATGAATGATTATTTGTGATGGATGGTCCTTCGTTCTCAGCTTCAGAATGTCGGAATTTATTAAGAATAAAGTCGCTCCACTCTTTCTGAAATCAAGTATTTAGATTAAGTATAATCTATGTTAGCAAATGAATTTAGCTCTTTTACAGGACCAGTTAAACTGCACCTCTCTCTCTCTCTCTCTCTCTCTCTCTCTCTCTCTCTCTACTATAATATGTACACATATATTATATATATTACATATATAATATATATATATATATATATATATATATATATATATGTGTGATGTGTGTGTGTGTGTGTAAATATATATAATACATACTAACACATACACATATATTATTACATAAAAGAGAGAGAGAGGGGTCTTGCGAAAGAGGTGAATTCATTCGGAAATGTTTTATAGTATATATTCAATCTAAATATTTAATTCCAAAGAGTAGACCGGCTTTATTCATAAGTACTTCATCCATTCTGAAGCTGAAAACAGAGACCCATCTATCAAAATTATTCATTCATATATCAAATTGGTGCCATTGGCCCGGTCTTCAGGGAACGATGAAGAGCCTCCGTATTCGTGCCTAATCCTCAATTTTTTTATATGCATATATGTGATTATATATACATATGTATGCATATATATATATATATATATATATATATATATATATATATATATATATATATATATGCAAAATATATCATTTGGGAGGTAAAGTGAATTTAGATATTAAAGGACATTTGTAGCTTGATTGATATATTAAATGGATCACGGTTCGATGTGATAATTATTCATAACAAAAGGCTACGTTCTGTCAAACGCTCGAATTGGCCAACATGGTAGACGGGGTTTCATATCGATTTCTAATTACGAATGCATCCAGATCGAGGGTGATTTGTAAGGTCAGAATCGATATGAACTTATAGCGTCTCTGTTGGCTGATTGGATAGCGTCACTGACCGTTCCTGATTTCGTCCCCGTCCAACTTGGACGGTGGTTCGATCCCATGGGGGGACGAAATTATTATCAATTAAAAAATTCCCTTCGGTACATATATGAAAATATATCATTTGGGAGGTAAAGTGAATTTAGATATTAAAGGACATTTGTAGCTTGAATTGATATATAAATGATCACGGTTCGATGTGTAATTATTCATAAACAAAAGGCTACGTTCTGTCAAACGCTCGAATTGGCCAACATGGTAGACGGGGTTTCATATCGATTCTAATTACGAATGCATCCAGAATCGAGGGTGATTTGTTAAGGTCAGAATCGATATGAACTTATAGCGTCTGTTGGCTGATTGGTAGCGTCACTGACCGTCCTGATTTCGTCGTCCACTTGGACGGTGGTTCGATCCCATGGGGGGACGAAATTATTATCAATTAAAAAATTCCCCTTCGGCGTTATCAGATATATGAAAATATATATCATATGGGAGGTAAAGTGAATTAGATATAAAGACCATTTTGTAGCTTGAATTGATAATAATTATTTAGGATCACGGGGTTCGATGTGATAATTATTATATGTGTGTGTGTGTTTGTATGCACCAAGAGACTCCCGTATAGTTATTTCAGTTCATTTTGTATGATTTTGTCATTTCAGCTTCCTCGGTTACTTTTTAAAACAAAATTAAGATACACGTGATTTATTGGTAGATATACTAATCGACTATTAGCTTTTATGTCTACCAGAAGCGTCTTAATCGTTTTCGTCATCATCTATGTTATATTTTGTTCTTACTAATGACAAACATACAAGTATATTTCGTTTCTAAATTACACCGAATATCTTTAATTCGCATATTTACGGTGCAAATTACCTTTACCATTGCAAATAGAATCAATTTATAACAATTATTGTTAGATTATTTATTATGCCGTGCCTCGTTTATATTAGCTCGCACAAAACAGCTTTTTATCTCTTTTTTTTTTTCTCTTTTGCCAAGGAAGAGTCCTAACACAGAGCCCCAGTCTTTATTGGAAGAAGAAATCCAAAGGAAAGTAAAGTAAAAGCATTCAAATTTATAGACAAATAGATGAAACGAAAAGGTAAAAAATCTA